>NC_072737.1:144857463-145457463 GCF_026930045.1 Uloborus diversus
CCTCAGAGTTCCCTCATCTTGTCTGAATCAGAGTGATTTTTTTATTCTTTTTTCCTTTGCGGCTGTCTCCCTTTTTTTTTCTGCACTGCTTGATTCAAGCGCTCTTTGTTTCCAGCAGATACGACTTACATTAGCGATTGTTTGATTAGCCGTCATTGCTATTTCTGTAATTTGGGTTTTTGATTTCCAAAATGCTACTTTTCCTACCGTAAACAAAAGGTACTGTTTTTCGAAATTTTCTTTTATTGAGGTGAGATTTCTTACTATTTGCGTGTGAACAAAAGCTGTGAAATGAGTCTTATTTTTTGAACTCACTGCTTGAATTTCCTAACTTGCTTTTTTTTTTTTTTTTTTGAGAGGGGAAAAATACATTTATGGACGTAAGTCCTTTCACGACAACGATCTATCTGAACAGAATAAGTTCACTTTGCTTTCAAATCGTTCCATTATTAATGAGTGAGACACGCATGTAATTAGGGGCAAATTTGACGTCAAAAGGGCTAGATATTAGCTTTGAAAAGCAGTTGGAAATAAAAAATATTGGTTTGTAATTTCCTTTCCTTTTTGATTTTTCTCCTACTATTATCTAAAAAGTTTTGCACATGTTTAATTTTATCTGTGTTCTTGCCCACGAGATGCATTTTAGTATATGGTACGAAAGTGAGCAAAAAAAGGTTGTGCACCACTTCCAATAGAATAGGGTCGTTTCTAAAATTTCAAAAGTATTTTTTTCTAAAAGAGCATGCTTAAAAACTTAGGATCTGACCATTTTTTAAATAATTTATTTCGTTTTAACATTTTTTAAAATATTCTTAAATCTGTATGCTTTTATTGTTTACACTTCTATCGTGTGACATCACAAATGATGAAATGCCGTTCAATGTTGCCATTCACAGAACAAAATATTTAATTTGCATCTTTACTCACGTGTATTGGCAACGATATGGTTGATATCAAGCGAATAGGGCAATATTAATTCGCTGCTTGATTATCATAACGTGGAACGTAGTAGAAAGATGCGCCAAATTGCATCTTTTGTGACGTCATAAAGACCACGCCTTGTTTAAAAAATCGGACATTTAAAAAAAAATTAATCACAAAAAAAAAAAAAAAAAACTGTTGGGAAAATCAAATTATTTTCTGGGCCCATGTAATTTTTTTTTTGCTCATTCTATCCATTTCAGTGACTAAAAGTAGTACTTTTGACTGAAGGAAACCACTCCATTTTGTATATGCGTTTCGTATTTCCGAAGTATGTATGGATCACCGAGACACAATAAAAAGTAAAGACAAATTTCGACTTCTTTAAGTTTTGCCTTTGCGAATCCTAAAAACTTTATGGACAGCTAATAAATATTGCCTTTTTTTCTCTTAATACAGAGCTATTGTTCATTTTGCAAAGCAAAATAACTTGATTTTTGGTATTTCAAAAACAAATTTTTGAGACTTTCAATGCCCCCGACATTGGCATTAACACTGAACTTAAACGAACTTCACCAAAAATAATAAACGATGGCTGAAAGAAGTTAATATGTTGCATGAAATTCCTCACTTTTAAATTAACTTACATTCTTTTATTTTACCTTAGAAATCGAATCCAGCTGAATGAAACGGGGTAATGTTTTTAAAGATGTAAACAAGTTCGGAAGGCGAACTAATTTATGCATGGGAAGTCGTAATTTGTATTCGGATCTTTATGGGTGGTTGAAAAGAATTATCTTCCCCGATTCTTTATTTTTGAAATGAAATAAGAAATGTTCCTTCGCGTAGTTGAGATTTACAAATTGATGGATCATGTTCTTATTCAAAAAAAAAAAAAAAATCTCTGTTTTAGAATTTCTCCTTGTTTTTTTAAATCTCTCTTTAAAAAAATGTTATTCTCTATATTTTCCAATCAGTACTTTAAAAAAAAAATATATCCTCTAATTTTTTGAAATTTATTCTCTTTTTTTAAAAAAAAATTACTATCTTGGTTTTTTTAATTTTTTTTTTATTTTTAAATATAAATTGTTTGCTTGGGACCATTTCTACGCAAATGTATGTATTGAATATTTTTCTTGAATCAGAGGTCTTCAAAGTAAAAGTAGTTGAAGTATTTGGACATCAAAAGGATCAGTGACGAGCAACACATTGTGCGATCGAAGCATTTTTTCAAGAAACAACGTGAATGCTACTAAAAAAAAAAAAGAATTCAAGTGTTTTTATTTATTTGTTTATTTTTTTATAACGGATGATTCAAGTATTTCTTTTTATTTGGTTTTCATGCAAATCTTGTACATATTTTCCGAGTAAATAAGAACTTGCACTTACACTTTTTGCAGAATTTGGTAAGATATTTGATTTTTTAAAAAAAATACTAAAGGAAGAAATAAGTAAATAAGTAAAAATGACGCTTTTAGTTCGATTTTGCTCATTAAAGAAACTTTTGTAAAAAAAAAAAAAAGTCCAACTTTTATTCGAAATTGAATCTACATGTTTCGTAGTTAGAAGGACCATTCAGTTCTTTGAAATATGGAAAATAGAAGTTAAAACGGGGGAGGGGGCGAGTTTGGTTTTTTTATCCACTCAAATTTTAGCATTCATATTGTGATTATTTTCCATTTCGTATGCAGTCCCAATTGCATCACTTCTTTCGTATATTTCACCTTCAGGAGCAAACGGACCAAGACTAAGAGGCCAATGAAGAAAAACTAAGTTTATGGGAAAAAATAAATCTGGCATGTTAGCATCTTTCCATTTATGCGCTTTGGATCTCATGCAAATTGTGTGTTAAACTATTACATTCATATGCAACGCACACATTCGAAATAAAACACGTATAACTTAAAACTCCTACAAATTTAGAAGCTCCAAGCAAATTTCATCTTTGGCACAAAAAACCGCTGAATCGATTGGTATTCGAATTTTAAGTAGAGAAGTATTTTTTCACTATCAAATTTTTGAAAGAAACTTTGCCTTCTCAATTGATATAACAACAATAATTAAACAATATACTACATATGCGCTCGCACAGGGCCGCCGAGGCAGGCCCCTTGTCGGTTTGATCGCCTGGGCCTTTTCTCCCCATTAAACTTATAAAATTTATGCTATTTTGATTCTAAGATGAGCCCCTAGTTTCTTACTAGGCTGACATTGCCTCTCGTCGGCCCTACGCGCGCATTGTATTGTTGTAGTATATTGTTTTTTCTTCAAGTCATTTTTTACAATGAATTCAGCCTTTCTTTAGGGGAAAAACCAGAATGGAGGAGGGGAAACTTACCAGGGTTGTCCTATTTTGTCCACCCCAGAAAAAAACCTGGAACAAAAGTCCCGGACAAAATGTTATTTCGTCCATTTTGTCCACTTTTTTCGGCAAACTGAAAGGTTTTAGTTTAAAGTTTGAAGTTTGAAGTTTGAAAATGATAAATATAGTACATAAATATAGCATTGAAAAAATAATAAGTAATTATATAGATTCTTCCTATTCAAGTAATATTTTAATATAAAAATAGTATACATAAATATGTATATAAACACAATTGATTGAAAAATATTTTATAGTGAAAATGAAGAAATTAAGATCTGTTAAAGTTTATGTCAGTGTTGTATATAAATCGAATGAGTGTTAAGAAGTTATAATGCATGTAATAGCATTTATAAAAACAAACACATCAGCTGTACAGTTTAAGATGTTTATTTGTGTTGTGGAGGTTTATTGCTCATAATAAACGCATTTATAAAATTAAAAAGTAGAAATAAAAAAGTTTATAAAGGTTGGAGTCTCAAAACATTAAAATTCATATTTAAAAAGGGGGGGGGGGACTATATACTAGATATTAATAAAGGAAATGTTGACATGAAGTGAAATCTGTTCTTGCAATACAAATACAAATGTGATGATCAGCAACAGATTCTAAACCCAGCTAGACTGTTCCAGTCCTCAAGGAAGATTAATGGCCATTATAAAGCTATCTACCCCCTTGCTCATTATAGTCTCTTCCGGTTGTACTCTTCTGAGTACCCACAAACCTACTAAAGTACTATGCCATTACATTTCCATAAAAACATGCAGAGTACATAAATATTTTACTATGGGGTGATATCAATAAAACTCGAAAAACTTAAAACAGTTAAATGTTTTTAGTCTATAAATCATCATTTTGTATGTATGTTTCCAAGCATTTCATTTGACTTCTCCATTGAGTTTAATTTTCTTTATTGTAATACATAATAGTGTAATCACGCCAAATAGCTTATTCATATTATTAAATTTTATTACGTTTTAGTAAATCAGATCAAAAATTAGTTGCACCAATGTGTAATTATTATTATTTTTTTTTTGATTTACTAAATTCTAAAGTTAATAAATTATTCTATTTAAGTTAAATAATTATAGAATTATATACTAATTTTATTACACCATAACAATTAATTTATGTATGGAAAATCAGTTGATTTTTCATTTTCGTCCATTCCGTCCTATTTTGTCCATTTTGTCCTGTTTCTTCCGGCGTCCCGGACTTTTTACAAAAAAGTGGACAAAATACCAACCCTGAAACTTACAGCTCTAGATTACGTTCAACTGTTATTTTTATCGTATCATTCCCCCTAAACCTGTATTGGCCTCTTCCGGTTTGGTAAATGGTTCAAGCACCAGAAAAAAGGAACAGTTTATTGCCTTTTTATTGTCCTGTTAAGTAAAGAGTGATGGAGCTGAAAAATCGTCTCCAGAAAAAAGGATGTCTATTCGTTCATCGATTCGTAACACCGAACTTTCATTCTGCAAAACGCAGCGTTTATTGCTTGTACATAATGTTCTTGTCTTTTATAACAGTAATTATTAACAATTATGTGAAGATTATATGTTGGAGTTGAGAAATAGAAAATAAATTTTTGCGTACTGGATTCTTTATTTTTTCAGGCACTTAAATTTATTTTGTTTGCGTTATTGGGATTAAAGAAAACCTGGTTTCAAGCGAGTTTTTAAGATATGAGGTAAAGTGCACTGAAACTGTGCCCAAAAACAGTTCCTAAAACTGGTACTTTTAAATAAAACAAATATTTAAATCAATTATCTAAAATAAATCCAGGTGAATTATTCTTTCTTCTGTCTTCGAAAGAATTAACTTTTAAGTTTAACTTAATGTTATTATTTTTGTACAATTGTTGTTGCTTTCATGCTTTATTGCTCGGCGAATATCGTTTCATTTAATGTACCGTACTATCTGTGATTGAGAGATACAAGTCACATGAAAGAGGCATGTGACTTGTATCTCTCAATCACAGAAAGAGTGTGTCTATTTGATGCTATTTCTTCAAGAACGACCGGGAGTTACGGGTTAAGTGAGACATCAAAAAAAAAAAAAAAAAAAGAGGTAAAAACGGAATCGTCCAAGAAACTCATTTGCCCTTGTCTCATCTCTCTTTTTAGAAAGAGGGAAGAAAGAAAGAAATTTACATTATTTTGGTGTCCCTAAAATTATGGTTCCCAGGCCTACGGACCTGTAGACAGTGCGCGTGCGTTAAAAAGCTCTGTTAATAAATAGAGATGTTAATAAAAAGGTAATTCAAATTCTTTTAAAAACTTGGAAGTGAAAACATACATCTGTATTTAAAATTTTAATGTCAATCGATCCAGTGGAATTTTTTGCTTGAGATGAAATTTGTTCAAAACTTGTAAATTACTTAGAATTAAAGTGATAGGTGTTTTATCTCGAATTAGAAAGGCTTTCTTCAAGTAAGATGGTTTTAATACATTTTTTTTTCTTTTTCAAAAATGTTGTTAGCATTACTAATAATATTATTATCGTTAATCCATCTTGTTTCAAAACTAACATAATTCCCACCATGTGTCCTGGAATCCGATGAAATCTTGGATTCCGTTCCTTTCACAGGGATGAACGAGTTCGAATACAATAGATATTTTCATACAGCGGGCAAAAGACTCATGAATAATTCACTTCCGAGGCAAAGAATTAGTGGAGTTTCCTACCGGCTCAATCATTGGAAGTGAAATGCAAGTGAGAGAAAAAAAAAGGAAAAGAAAAAATAAAATCAGTTGTGTGATACTCGTTCCCCTCACATTAACTTGGCAAGATTTCTTCTCGAGAACTGCTTTTCCTCCTAGTATCCAGTGGCAGTTTAAATCAGTTGGAATTTCTCCCGCCGGGTAATCTCGTCTTTGCAGGACCCCTAATTCCTGGATTAAAACGACTCGTTTTATTGTGTCACCATGCGTGTCCGGGGGCTGGAATCAAAGTAAATCCGGAATTTATGGACGGAGTAGGCTTGTCCCATGGGCATCTCCCCCCCCCCCCCTCACCTCTCCCGTGCTGTTACTTTGATGCTGCAGTTTTCGATTGTAAAAAGAGATAGAAAAATGGATGAAAAAGGGATATAACTAAGTGGTAGCTTTAGACCGTGCTCACTTTGTTTAATGTCGTCCGTTGGGAAAAGTAAATTTCAAACTCTTAAAAGTATTTTTTGTTAGTGCAGCAAAGTATACTCTCCGGTAATTTATTATTATCTCTATCGAATAGCTAGGTACAAGATAGCTATCCAAGATTCGACATACCTATTGGTAATTTAATTTTTTTTTCCTTCATAAATTTTGTAGCTGATGGAAAAATGCACCGAATTTCGACGAAGTGATAGATAAACCCTCTTTGTCAAATTTCTTAAACATTTAAAAAGGATGTGCACTGCTTTGGCTTAAAATATTTTGTAAATTTTAACACAATTATTAATTTTTTAGCATTTATTTTAATCTATATTTTTACAAATTTAATTGTTCCTTTAATTTTTTTCTCAATAGCAAAAACTTTCACAATACACATGAAATTTTGAATTAAACACAATTAAAAAAGAAAAGAAAGGAAAGAAGGAAAAGGAAAGAAAAAATACTTTTATTCGGTGATGGCGAAGTTTGAAGTAATTATTCTATAAAGATTTTTCTGTACACAACCGTTCAAACAATGAACTAATCTCTGAAACCAACAAATTGTGGCGAAACCAAAATTTTCTCCTTAGATTGATTTGAATAAATAGATACAAATCCGTGGTTTTAACCAGGATTTATATCAATTATGTTTTCTTAAAAATCAGTGATATAAATAATTTTTAAATTCAAACCCTAAACATCTTCTTTAAAATTCTATTTTTCATTATTCCAGCCTTTTCTCTTTGTCATTTCTTTCTTATTTTTGATTGTGTCCCTAATGTCTATCCTCGCTTGACTACTCTTATCTGTTTAAAAAATCTCCAGCCAGTAACTATTATTCCTGGTGGTAGTGGTTTTAAGTATGTGTCCACTTTTTACCCGACTGCGCGTGCGCGACGCAAAAAAGGGTGTTTATCAGTCTATGTATTTATGTATGTATGTATGTATGTTTGTTCCTATGTGACGTTCTAGAGGCTAAACGCCTTGGCCAATTTTAATAATTCTTATGTCAATCGATTTGTCTTAACCTTGGGAGTGCCACGAAGCACATGACAGCAAGTTCGGATTCAGGGGAGGGTCAAAGGGTCAGCTGACCCCATTGTGACAAGAATTTCAAAATTATTTCACTAAAAATCGAAAATGCTCATAGAATCAATGTAAACCTTGCTTTGTTTGGTTCTGTAAGGTATTTCTTCTCAGCGCGTCATAATTCAAGGGATTGACTGGGGCTATAGCTATTTTGAGTTCTTTGTTCATTTTCAAAAGAACTCTCTAATGAGCTTAACGTTTTTTAGAGTACTCTTCCACCAAACCACATGCCGTGTGTGCTTGTTCTAACCATTTTATAGCTGTAATGTCATATATTCAAACTTACGGTAACGTGACCAGCATGTTTGTCTGCAGAAATATGAATTTTGATGAAAATTTGATACATGGCACCGGTTGCGCCAATGAAAAATTTAGCCGAGGGGATATATATATATATATATATATATATATATATATATATATATATATATATATATATGTGTGTGTGTGTGTGTGTGTGTGTGTGTGTGTGTGTGTGTGTGTGTATGAAAGGATTTTGATCTCATCTGGGGGGGGGGGGGCTCCGTAGCATGGAGGGTGTGCGCCATTCCCTTTGTCGGCTTCCCTGCTTAACTGATACTTTAAGTATGAGGGACAATCTTGACTATTGCAAATTGACCCCCCTTACAAAAATTTCTGGATTCGCCCCTGCATGACAGTAATCAAAATTCACCATATCAACAATCAGTCGCCATTTTGTCATTTCGGGATCGTGTCGCATGCTACCTGCGAGCGACAAATGCAGGTAGCGTTTTCACTGCCTGAATTTTTTGTTTACTAAGTCTATGAATTCGATTTTAATCTTTAACATGTTGCATTTGTTTTTGCCTTGATTCAAGGGACTGAGTTTCGCGACGTGTACTTTCTTGATGTGCTTTTTTAGTGTTGCGAGAAAGATTTGACTGACGACGTTTCCGATTTCGCGTAATCATGAGTTATACAGGCTATTTATATAGCTGTGATGTGGTTGACTTAATTTCGGGCATTTTCGGTAAAGGTCAAGTGCATGTTGCTTTAGTGCGAAAGTTGATTTAGTGCAAAGTGCGAAATAAAAAAGATAATTAAATAAAAACAAAAAATCCGACTGCGTAAAAACCAAAAAACAAAGAGTCGGAACCCATTTAAATTTTACGGGGTTCCTTGATTGGTCAAAAAGGAATGGGCTCCGACTGTTGATCCTTCTATTTTGCTTTTGAATTTATGATTTGTCTTATGTGTGTATCGATTGTAAAACTATTTCAATGGTGTAGTTATTCTGTACTACTTGATTCTAAACTACTTGGCTTATATATTTTTCTTTTTAGTTTTTTCTTCTTCTTTTTTTTTTTTGGTTTTTACGCAGTCGGGGTTTTAGTTTTTATTTAATAATTTTTTATTTGTTGCGCCACTTTATTCTGGATTTTTTAAAAAACAATCAGGCAGGCTTGAGGAACGATGTTAAAAGCTAGGTGTAAAAAAAGAAAAGGCGAATGAGGCCTGTTGCTGTATTGTATGCTTATTTATATAAAATGACAAAGAAAAAAAAGGAAACTTATAAATTAATATTGCTACATCATTAATTGATTTTACATTTATTTTAGACTAGAGTGATATCTCCAAAATTTTGTCATGTAATTGTAGATTATTATCATTATTACTATTATCATTTTGATGGGGAGGGGGGGGGGACGTGTTGCAAATCAGCGGATAATAACTTTTTCCTTCAAACAATAGAATTACTAGTTCAACTATCACCTTTGTTCCCCCCCCCCCCCAAGAGAAAAGCCTCCAGTTCATTGAACTAATTTTTTTAAAAAAAAGTGCAATATATTTTGCTAATATTTAAAAAAAAATTAATTCACCAGAAAAAGATTAAACTTCATTTAAGAAAATAATAGAAATCATTTATTCCTTTTCTTTTACTTTACGAACATTTCTTTAGTTATTGTTAAACAAATATCTATAAGGAAAACATTTTTTATCATTTAAATTTTTTCTCTTATAGCTTTGTTTATGTTTCGAACTTTTTGAGTTCAATGATCGATTCAAAGTTTCAACATATGCCTTCATGTTACTTTATTCTCGAAAAAAATTTACATTTTCGTTCGAAAACAAGTCAATAAACTTTTCTTCAGCTCGACTTTCGCAAAGCAAACCTGTAATTTGCGAGCAATGTTAATGGACTGCATTAGTTTAAAATTGAAAATAGTTTGTGTGTTTTTCCTTTCTTTTCTGTGAAAAAATAATTAAACTCAGAGTTCAGTGATATTAAAATGGAAAAACCTGTTTTACTGGAAACTTTAATCTTCCTGTGAAACTTTAAATTGCATTTTGGTGGATATACGATAGGAATATTATTACAAAATGACAAAAGAATCTCAAGTTCAATGAAACGATTGTTATCACATATTTATATCACATTAAATGGAAGTTCATTTCAAAATTTTGTCTGCACGACAGACTCAAATATCTTTTCCATTTTATTTTATATTAAATGTATTGTTGAAGGTTTTTGCAAAGCTAATTTCATTTTAAATTTTCACTACTTTTTAATGTACTGTCTCGTTCTTTTGTATTAGTTAGTCCACGTTCATGAGCTAAGTACCTCAAGTGCTAAGCATGATTGTTGGTGTCGTTTTAAATGCTGTTATCCTTTTAAAAATGTCACTTCCTTAAACATTCAAGTATCTTTCTTTCTCTGTCATATAGTTATTTCAAGTTCATAAGTTATTTATTTCATGTTCTATGCAAGATTCCTGAATGCTATAGCATCATATTTGCGGTGAGAAAAGATTGAAATATTATTACAAAATGATAAAAGACTCTCAAGTTTTATGATGTGATTTTTTAACTTTTATATCAGATTTAGACATTTTTATTTTCTCATTAGGTGCAAATTCGTTTCAATATTTTTTCTTCAGTACAGATTAAAACATCTTTTAAATGAATGACTTTTAAAATGAATGTATGATTCAAGCACGTATGCAAGGGAGGGGGGATTTATAGGAGTGATCGTCTCTGACATGAGACGTGATAGGTTTTTAGAATATTGAAGCTCAAAAAATACAACTTTGGACTTAATTGGATGATATGAGAAGAGGAAGGAGGTTCGAGGCTTTCTCCCGGAAATGTTTCGGAAGGCTAGGTAGATAATTTTAGATGACGTGAGGATGTGCTCGGATCCTATCTTCTCCTTCGGAAATTTTAAGAAATTCAAGTTCCAAAAATACGACTTAGGACGCTCTTCGATGATCGGGCTTTCTCCCTGAAATATTTCGGAATTGAAGTCCTGAAAAGGCAATTGTCGATAATCTTTGATGACGTTAGCAGATGGGCGGGGTTCCTATCTCCTCCTTTGACAATTTTAAGAAATTGAAGTTAAAGGAAAAAAAAAAGACCTCCGATTCGAAATCCTCCCTACATCTTTGGTTTCATGTCTTTCTCAAAATATTGTGTGAGACTTTTTTTTTTTTTAAAGAGTTAACTGTATTTACTTCCCGTGCAGACACACAGACAGACAGACACACACACACACACACACACACATATGTGTGTGTGTATGTAACTCAGGATACGTAGCAAGTAAGGAGTAAGTTATAAAATCAATCGCCCCCTCCATGAAGAATTTAAATTTTCACTACCTTTTGATATATCTCTCTCATAAAATACACCACCAGCTCAGTCATTCCATCCGAGGACTACAGTTTCGTGCTTATTAGCACTCAGCAGCCCGGAATAGAAAGTTTTAGTGCTACTGAAGATTAAATTTTAACCGTTAACATAGTTAATCTTGTAGGCAGTAAAATTACCTCTACCCACATTTAATTTGAAAAAGTGCGTATTCTGCAGAGGCTTCGAAAATAATTAAAAACTTTGCATTTTTTTTTTTTTTTTTTTTTTGTATATGGTTATTTCTGGGGAATAAATGTATGTGAAACACGGAAAGTTTGTTAAAAGCGAAAAAAAGTGCTCAAAATAATGTTAAATTAACTGAAAGAAAAATCTGTGATTAAAACATAATAATAAAAATACAAGAATATTTGATTTATGTGCGATTTATGTATTTTTTTTCTGCTCAAAATCATGTTACTGTTTTGCAGTATTGAAAAAAATCCTTCAATCTTTAAAAATGGTTTATTAACGTACATGTCAGTGTCCGTTTTTTTCTCTCCTTAAATATCACTAATGGAAATGTTTCGAGTTACATGAGGGACTATTGATGTATCGCACGCAACTTTCATAACTATTATAATTATTACTATTTTGAAAAAAAAAAAAAAAAAAAAAAGCAAGTCGTTGCCTAATTTAGTGTTTTGCAGGTGCACGCTAGAACGTGCACTGCCCGACCCATCATGATATTAGAGATAATTCTAATTTTTAAAGTAGAAGATGTTATACACAAGGCCTAGAGGGATTTTAGGAGATTTGTCTCCAAATTCTACGTAGAGTTTGCATTTTTGTTTTAAGTTTTAGGAGCAGGAATATTTTATTAAAAATGGATATTGTTCATGGATATTTTGCAATGAAGTTTGAGATCAATACATTTCAGGACATCGTAACGCAAAGTGGACGGAATAAAATAAAAGAGACTTCCCTGTAAAACATTGTGAGCCAAAAGGAGTTCAAGCTTTTGTATTTTAAGTAAAAATTTAGCTTTGTGGCAAATGGGGGGGGGGGGACAACTAGAATTTTGAATAGTTATTTTAATATTTCGTTACTTTTTAAATTCAAGATGTCTAGCATGCTTTAAATCGAACTCGTAATCACACACACACTCACACACATCTCTTCTTTCCCTACTATCATCCATCTCAGTCTTAGATAATAGTTTATTTCATTTTTTATGGAATTGATGGCTATTGTGGTCCTCTTTACGGTTTTCGTATTTTTAACTCCTCCAAAATGAAATTCACTCTTCTTGAAGGTTTTCAAGTAGTATTTTCAAACCTTGGAGAAAAAAAAAAACTTTGGACGTTCAAAATACACATATGTGTGTAACATACGCTTAGGGCCGAGCTTTACGGGGGTGGGTTGTGAACTTGTAGGAAATAGGGGGTATTTCCTCCCTTCTATTCGCCATTGGGTAGAGAGAGGGTTCACTTTCTATGCCTTAGCCATTGTAAATCTTGTTTATGTATATACACGAATCAGTCTCACATATAGTCCAAATCAGCACATCGGAAGAGAGCAAACTATTTAGCAAAATGTAATAAAACGACAATAAAACCAACATCCCCAGTTTCCCATCTATGGTCCAATTAGCGACGGACCCCCAGGAGGAAATCGTCAAGCGAATTTCCAGTTCCCCCCGAACGGGACCAAACCAGGAGTAAGCTAATTCCAGGAACCATCTAAAGCGTTTCCCCTCCCACGGATGATTCCAATCTAGAGAATGCAACCAGCCCAGCATGGGAGAAAAGGGGGAGAGGCTGGGTAGTTGAGAATCCTTTTGTGACCGAGGGTCAGAGGGGAGATTTAAAACCCAAGGGGCTGCCCCTCCCCCCCTCCTGGAGTGGGTTCTCGCTCCTCCTCGCCAGGGCCTCTGCTCCCCAGCAGCAATACACCTGGTGCTTTTTGTCACATAGTTGTGGAATGAAGCAGAGAGTGGATTTCGCGAACCAGTCTTCCAAGAGGCGTTGCAATCGCGTTCTGCCCGCCCTTCGCTCTGTTCGGTTTCTTGAACCGATGTTTTCGAGTGCGCGCTCTTCTTGAGCTGCGCGCTTTGTTCTCTGTTATTCTGTGAGATTTGTAATCGTTTGTGCCGTTATTGTCTCCAAGTGCCTTGTCGAAATTGGATTTGTGGAAAGTGTTCCTCATGCGTAATTCTAATTTGGTGTTACCGTCCCTTCCTGTTTTGTGTGGCAGGGTTACACAGATTGTGTTCATTGTGAGATAAATACAAATGGATTAACTATGTGCAGGTAAGTGATTTACTTCAAACGTTTCCCCTCTAAAATTATTTTTAATTGAACTTTCATAATCAGGAACCGCGAATGAAGTCGTAAATTCGGCGAAAAAAATTCTGAACCTCAGTGAACTAACTCCCCGATCCCCAAAATATTGTCGACAATTCCAAAAAAAAAAAAAAAAAAAACGGTAAATAAGTGTCTAATTTATCTTAAGTGTTATGCTGCATTTTTGAAGTAGGTATAATTAAAATATTCTATGAAATTATACTTTGTTCTCTGATTTCATATACATATCTACAGAAAAAATACAGTAAAATCAGTTAGTCTTTGGCTAAGACTTTTGAAATCTGGCAAATATTTTTAAAAATTGGCTAATTTGTTAACTAACAATTCGAAATCCGTGTATTGTGCCTCTGGTACCTGATAATACCACCACCCCTTTCTGCAAAACTACTGCTAAAATTATCATTTTGTTCGTTAAGTTCGGTTTGTGATTACGTTTTTAGTCGCATTAAAAATTTCAGACAAAATACGTTCATTCTATACGTTTATTCTCATACGTTCATACGGTTTCTAGAAGGTCCATTGTGTATAAAAATGTTTATGCATGGAGAATAAATTGTTTAATTGTGGACATTTAAACGAGCTTGGAGAAAAGCTGTTTCCCAACTGCAATTGTTGATTATCCTTATTCAATTTCCTTTTCGAACAACATTCACTTTTAAGTATAGTTCCCTTCGCAATACAAGCTTCAAACTTTCAGAGTTGAATTCGGTTAAAACGAAATGGCAAAAATCTACGAATTTGTTCGTTTTTGCCACTATTCGTAATAACCGGCAATAAATGATAAAGTGAAAGAATAAAGAGAAATGCCAACCCATATTTAAAAAATATTCATTACTATTTATTATTGATAATACACACTTTGTAATTTAATTATTAGAGAATCGAGAAATTTTTTAACGTATTTGTTATGGCGAATACTGCTGTGGACGGGTGAAGGGCAATAACTGTAAATTTTTCCTTTTGCTGTATTTTTGTCATCTATTGTAGTTTGGCTTTATTGTACAAACTTGCCTGTTTGGTTTCGCTGAAAAAATAGAGCGCGAACAAAACGCCAAACTCCAACATTTCCCTATTGCTAAAATTGTATCCAAAACTCGTTTCTTGAAATAGTATCTCTAAAACTCATATATCCACAGATACTGCTGTTTACCTAACCACAGCAGAATATAACCACATCATGGTTCCTGGATAATTTAGGACTTGAAAAATACTGAAAACGAAAGGAAATTCAAAATCAATGAAGTATTCAGATAATTTTAAACAATCATTTGCGTTGGCAACCACTCTATGCCGTTTAAAAAAATCATTCTATTGTAGTTTTTATATCCTTACTTTTGCAGTGAATTTAGTTGCATCACGTAGGTTTTAAACAACCGTAAGACATTTTTAAAACTGTCGTTTGGGTTTAAAATCATCTATTAAATCTATATTAAAAGTTATTTACGAGATTTATTTAATAACAAACAATTTATTGTATTGCAAACATTCATTGGGTTATGGAATAGAATTATTCCTTTTTAAAACATTAACTTACATTAAACAATTCTTTATATAATTTTTTTTATTGAATGTTATTCGACATTTTTTGCACATGTAAGTTTTCTTTTATATATTTCAAGCAATCGTTTGTTTGTCATCCTTTTTTTAACACTGATTCTGACTTTTATTTCTACATTCTATTTTATATTATTTATATAAAAAGGTGCGTAAAAAACCAGATTTTTTCTTTTACGTTTCCTTTTGCGATGAA
This sequence comes from Uloborus diversus, assembly GCF_026930045.1. Classification (NCBI taxonomy): domain Eukaryota; kingdom Metazoa; phylum Arthropoda; class Arachnida; order Araneae; family Uloboridae; genus Uloborus; species Uloborus diversus. Next base: position 144,872,675 of record NC_072737.1, read on the forward strand.
CCTTTTTTCCCCCTTCTGAAAATGCTGTTTTTGACCCAGAAGACTCTGATCTGTATGCAGCGCCTTTTTGTTCAGCTGTTCTTTTTCCGAATTATCATTTACAGCTCTTATATATTGATTCACGTGGCTATCACGAAGAGCAGTGGGTAATTGACAAACCGTTTTTGTCCGAAGTTTCAACATTTTGCATTCCCAATTAACGTTCAAAAACCCTTTTATAAACCAAGGTTTTGAAATAACATGAAGAGATCTTGACTTCTTATTTCGATTTTTTGAAAATTATTTCTGAAGTTTCTTTAAAAGAGAACAATCAAAACAGTTTTAACTCGATGAGCAAACAATACCAGCGTATTTATTCTTCGCGATCTTGAGTTTAATCTACTCTCCGGTTTTACCCCTCTGGATTCAAGAGTATGAACAATATTTTTCTTCATTTACATTTCAATATAAAACACAGAGCCTGCAAGAAGTGGAATTCTCCCCGCCTTGGACCGATCACCGAAGCCTTCCTTTGAAATTCGAAGTTTTATAAAAACGACGCATTCAACGATATAAAAGATATTTTAAGTTTAGTTTTCTAACTGCCACTAGGATTGATGAGTGAGATGACCATCTTATCCATTATTTATTCTCTTGATTGACGAATAAGAAATTTAACCAACTCATTCAAATCTGTATTTTCCTTTAAAATTTTAAGGCATAGCGAGCTTCCAATTTAATGGGTTTAATGGTTAATTAAGGATTTAATGCAATCAGTAATTAAAAGTATGACAAAGTACTTAGTTGAGTCGCTTTCATGGAAACCCGAAATTCGACAGTTCTGTATTTCATTTCAAAAAACCGTGGAACAAGCAAAATTTATTTGTCCTAAGAAACACACGTGTATTTGATTTTTTGGGCAAAATAATTTTTTGTTCATTACAATATTTAAATAATACTTTTAAAATAAAAGATTTCTCACATGCCGAACAAACTGTCTGTTTTTCTGTAGAGCCCGTTGTTTGTTGCTTTTGAAACTAACACTAAAATAATTTAGTAGGCAGGGGTGCTCACCCCCTAAAGACCACCTCTAAATGTTGCGAAGACCCCCCCCCCCAAAAAGTGAAAAATACCCCTCAACACCCCTTAAGAATCTCAATGGCGCAGCCTGCGCCATGGCCTCCCTAAATGGGTACCCCTGTAGTAGGAAAACAAAACGTGTGTTTAGAGGTTGTTTTGCAAGAATTGAAGAGTCTAAAACTGATGTCAAAATTGTGATAGCGTAGAACAACATGTTTTTTGTTTTCTTTTTTTGCTGATCAAACCACGCCTAGTTAAGTATTTTCACTAGGTCAGCATTTTTTTATTGCTTAAAAGCTTTTAGTCTTAAATATTTAGCATTTTTTTTTAAACGTACACAGAAATATTTTCTCCAATTAGTCCCACACTTGGACCTTGACGGTTGAATCACCCTGTTACATTGTTGCAGATGGTCAATACTTCAAAGAACAATTTCTGATAATGAAAAATGCATAAGTCTTCATCATCCCAGTCATTAACCCAACCTATAATTTGAATCCAGAATTCAAGAACTTAAAAGGGTGACAAATGAGTGAAAGGGTTAATTTATTTTGACGAAATTAGCTTAGTTGCTCCCAAGATGCACAATGTTCTCTGCACAGTAGCTGCAGATATTTCATGAAAGATTCATTAGCCCTCACGATCTCGGTCATAATCTCCATGCTACTGTCATTTTATTTCCGAATTCAAAGCTTTGGTAAAGTGACAAGCTGTGATTAAAATCCGATTCATCGTTTCGAGTCTTTGGCTTCCAGGCTGCAAAAAGAAAATGGCTCCAGCACTTCCCACCCATCAGTCCTTTTCGTCTTCACCATGAAGAGAGGAAGGAACGTCTGCTTGATTTGTCGACGAAAAGTATCTTCCGTTCCCTTCTGCCGAGTTCGAAATTCTCGTTCGAAAGACAGATTGGAATGTAGGAAAGAGCTAAAATATTTGTGGAAATTAGTGCGACAAAGAACCGCAAATATTTCTTTCCTCACCAAGTGACGTACCAAGATGGATTCCTCGGTTTGCTCTTATTCGGTACACCGTACATCAGAATATTACATCCTGTTTCTTTTAATTATTTTAAAAAATCATCAATGCAGACATGCTCATCAATGCAGACTCTCCTGCTTTAGTGTTCATTCTCTGGCATCCTGCCATCAAATACGTTTCTTGCTTTTTATGGAATTAAAAAGTCGTCAACTTTTGACTGTCAAGAATACAAGCCTAATTTTGCTTTCATCTCAGTTGTGAGCAGGGTTGCCAGACGTCCCGGATTTCAAGGGACGGTCCCGTATTTTGAAAAAGTGTCCCGGGGAACTTCCATACGGGGCGGCTAAAGTCCCGTATTTTAGTTGATAACAATATTTTACAGAACGAGACATTATTTTAAGGGAAAAAACAGGGGTCTGTCCAGGATTTTTCACAGGGTCCGTTTTTTGTGAAAAATCAAATAATTTTGTGAAAAATGAATTAATTTTGTGAAAAATGAATTATTTTGCAAAAAAAAAAAATTTTTTTTTGTTAAAACGAAATTTTAGAATTTAGAGATGGCACAAACTGCATCAATTAAACTTAAAGTTAAGTGTTTTCCTCTATGTCGAGATTATCATTCTGGAGTGTTTTTTATATCGTTCTGGGCATTTACTGAGGGGGGGGGGGGGCATCGCTCTCTCAAGTATCAAAATTTATCTACCATTCTACATTATGTTAAATTATACTAGAAACATTTCTGTACAGTATTTAAAATATTTGTAACAAAAAAAAATAAATAAATAAAATAAAATTCAGACAAGGGTTCAGCATTTTTAACTTTTTGACCCAAGAGACTCTTAAAAAGCACAGAATTTCGTTTAAAACTTATTATATAAATTCCGTGATTTTAACAAAAATAAAAAGATATTTTAATTTTTTACCTCTTAACAAAGCGTAATAAACATCAAAAATTCGAAAAATCGGATTCCCATAGCGGATGCAAAGAGATCGCAATTCTCAAAGTGAAGGCATCAAAAGTATAAAAAACGGCTTGTAAAAGAAATATTTTTGATAAAATTATTTTAAAATTGCATTTTAGAGTCCTATGATAAACATTTCATTAATATCTGTGGACACAGTTGAAGCAAAAAAAAAAAAAAAAAAAAAAAAAACATCTATATCTATCCTTATAAAAGGAAATTGAATTTTGCTTTAAAAACTTGAAATGAGAGTTCTAACAAAAATAAAAAGACTTATTTGCATCCTAATAAAGCGAAGTTAGCTTGAAAAAAGAACAAAATATGATTCTCATATCGGATGTTGAAAGATTGCATTTTTCAAAGTGTAGACATCTAAACAAAAAAAAAAAAAAAAAAAAACTGTAATTAAAAGAGTTTATTTAAAGTTAATCATCTTTGTTAGCATCGAAAAATCAAAACCCATGTAATTTTCTCCAAAAATAACAGTTAAACATTGCACCGCACCTTAGAAACGCAAATATTGACAAGCTGGTAAAATGATGAGAATTTTTTCTAATCAAGTCTTTATAAAAGTTCAACGCCAGACTCTAAGTGGTGATAATTTTGAAGTTGGTAACCCTATCTGAAGCGATCATATTTTCCCCCACCCTAACTATCCTTTTGCAGTTTTAAGTTCATTTCGCAGATATATATTATTATTGTTTATTAAATCATGAGCGGGGAGAAAAGTGCTTACCAACGCCTTTTCAGAAAAGTTTACAACAACACCGCTGCTAATTAGCTGTGATAAAACAAACAACAAGCATTATATTAATTTGGCAGTAGCAATTATTTATTGTTTGCAGGAGCATCACAAGAGTGCCGTTTTTTTTTTTTTTTTTCTTTCTTTTCTCTTTTGCAAAATTAGACGATTTTGTATAAGCTGATCCCTCTAATTTGACTTCAGAAAAGGTTCCAAAAATTATCGGTTTATACACAGAAATATGCGTTATTTTGCTTTCACATTTGCTCTTTCAATAAACAATTTGTGAAAGATCCGATCTTGTTTATCAGAATTTTGTGAAGGGTCCGTTTTGGTTGATCAGGATTTTGTGAAAGGTCCGTTTTGGTTGATCGGGATTTTGTGAAAGGTCCGTTTTGGTTGATTGGAATTTTGTGAAGGGTCCGTTAACGGACCCAAATATCCTCTGGCCAGACTCCTGAAAAAAAAAACGAAAAACGTGAAATAATGATTAATAAGAAAATCATGTGACATCAAAAAAAAAAAAAAAAAGTTTAAATTGTAATTTGGTTTGTATATAAGTGGTTTTTTTTTTTTTTTTTTTTTTTTTTTTTTTTTTTTTTTTTTTGCGTCAGACTATTAGGAGCCGAATGGTTGCTTCTTTGTTGATTGACTAATATTGGAAATATAACTCTGCGCATGCGTCGTCATTCGCAATGAAAACTATCTTTATACCTTGATAGGCGACACCTTTTGAGGTTTAATGCTTTGTTGAGATTGAATTTACAGCGGCGTCTCAAAAATAAGTCCACCCCCTCCTCTTCACTTCTAGAAGTCTGTCCCGTATTTATTGTTCCTAAATCTGGCAACCCTGGTTGTGAGTTTCATATCAAGACCAACTTAGCAACAGTTAATATCAATCTAACTCTTTTTTTTTTTTTGAATAGAGGGGAGGAAAAAGCAATTGCCGCTCTGCTCAAGTTATTTTTTCAAAATATGTTTTTTTTTTTCGTTTGAATAACATTCTGTGTACTACTTACTTTATTTTTGTGTTCTTTAAAGTTCTTTTAAAAATTATTAGTGTTACCCTTACTTTAAAAACTTTCCCGATGGTAAAAGCATAGTTTGAACTGGTTTTGTAGTTAAACTGGGTTTTTGGCAGCAGTTTTAGGCCTGATTGGAGTTGGTTTAGTTCCAAATCGCTCTGTGACATAATAGTATAGACCAGTGGTTCCCTTGACCACTAGTGGTTTGCGAGTAATTTTCAGATGGTTCACGAAGAGCTTTTCATCTGTATTATCACTTTTATAGTTGTAATTTAATTTAATGAAGAAAACTTGTGGATTCGTCTCATTCACCAAAGATAATTGTTGTGAAAATATTATTTCTATCGTACGATGTATGGTCTGTTTTAGACTCGGAAGAGTACCAAGTAATCCTAGTCCTCGGTAGTGAAAACGTTGAGAACCACTAGTATAGACAAAGAAATATCAAATAATAATAACAAAAAAAAAAAAAAAGTAAAATTCATGCATGTTACTATACGCCTCATATGTACTTTTCATGTTCGAAGTTAACGCATTTTTTTGCTTTTCGTGTTTTTACAAAAGCGTTACGTTGGAATTTCTATTATTTTTTTCAAATGTTAATTCGTTTTGTTCATTTTTCACACCGGAACGATTTGTAGCCCTAGCTGCTGATATCCTCGCGTTTTGCACATCATCGCCCCACATTTGAAAAAAATGAAAATCCGCCCCTGGACTAAATCCTGTTAGAAAACATCGGAATTGAATGAGATGCAGAAGGGAGGGTGGAGGGAAAAGGCAGCACTCACCGAGAACTATCGATAAATAAACGATATAAAACTGGCTGGATGTAAATTATGGAAGGAGCAACAAAGCGGAACTAATGTAGGTTCAGACGGTTCGAAATAGCGGCAACGGGAGCTTTTAGGGGAGAGTAAGCTTTGGTAGGAATTGTGTGAAGGTCGTAAGTCGAGAGTACACGTGTACTTATATTTTTGTATTCTCGATAAACTGCAATTTTTTGCTCCAACAGTGCGACTTTAAGAAATCAGTTTTGTGTGCAAATGCTCTTTCAAAAGAAAAAAGAAACTTTGTCAAAAATATTTTGATGTAAGCCAAGGGCTCCAACCCGCCCCCTCCCCCCAGAAAAAGTCCCTTTTTAGTTTTAAGTCCTTAAACCGATTATCTTTTTAAAATCTGGTCCCACTTTTCACCTTTCCTTCAAAATTTTAATTTCATATAGAATTTTCCTGCCTCTTTTATTCATCTCTGCATTTCTTTTATAGAAAATATATTATGTGAATGTGTTGTCGCATCACTACTTCGATTAAAAAAAAAAAAAAAATAGGGGCGCGACAGCTAGAGCTCAAAACTATAATTAGGTGTAATATTAAACTCCTTTAGCATAATTTCGTGTTCTAGACAGAAACCAAAAAAAAAAAAAAAAATTATTTTGCAACCACTTAATCGGTAAAAATGGGTCTGTTGTAAAAGATTGGCAGGGTGACCGATTACTGATTACTGCCGATTAATCCGTGCATCCCTAATTTTAACCTTTCAAAGCAACCCTTTTATCACCATCTATTTATTAAAAAAAACATCATATATATATATATATATATATATATATATATATATATATATATATATATATTCATAGAATTGATCTTCACATTTTTGTACATTTCACTATAAGTTTTGTAACAAAGTAAGTATCATTTAATGCCCCATAAAAAGTTTGTAAACCATTTAAAAATCCAGGCGCAAAAATCAAGCCAAGAGGAAGCAGTTTCTAATAAGTAACCTAGTGATAAATAACATATTTTTTCAAAAGACGTTTGGTTCCCTAAAACTGGAAAATTAGTAAAATAAAAGCCTTTTCCTCTCATTAACGTGATTCCGCAGTTTTCACTCTCCAGATTCACGAAATCCGTAAAAGAATTTCTGCTTTTTTGGTTTTTGGGCCACCAACTGTATGATAACGATAAGATCAAAATTCTAGTTTCAGTCTAATGGCGATACTACTTGTCAGAAAATTTGAAATTAAAAGCACATTCATGATATTTAATTATCGGCTGTTAATTTAAATTTCAGCTTTATTCTGTTCTGAACGGTCCTAATTATTTTCCCTTCCATTTACGCAGCGAATCAATTCATCAAACGTAGTAATCGAGCCTGTTCACACTTCCGAGAGCTCTCGTACAAGCCTTTTAATACTTACATCACGATTTTGATTGTTTTTAAATCCTTTCTTTATTATATATTCATTACAATTTTCTAAAAATATGATTGCCTTGTGTTCTGTGTTTGAAACTACTGAATAGAATCACTCTGCTACATTGTATTAAACCGTCTAAAACTTAAAACGTTTCAAATTATAATTATTTAATCTTCCAAACATTCATTTATTATGTTTATTTATCTAATGAGCCTTATTTGGATAAGTCATTTGCGAACGCAATTTATGTATGCATGATACATAATGAATTACTTTTCAAAAACTAATTATAACATGAATTACGCCATAATAAGGTGGAATGTTTCATCTCAACTTTTTTTGGGTTCTTTCCATTTAATTTATTCACCTCTAAATACTTATTACTGCATTCATTATTGATCTAAAGTAAATATTTTAAAATGACTCAAATGATATCTTTCTTCTTTCAAAGCAGTATCGATTCTAAAAATTATGGCACATAAAAATATATTTTAACAATATATTTTATAATAAATTTTTCACCGAAACATTATTTTCTATCTTTGGCAGTAAATTTGTACCTTTAAAAAAAGATGGAAATTTTTCACTTCTTTTTTTCATAAGGCAAAGTGAAAAATAAAATATTTTTCCTATGAAATATTTTCTACCCCATTGTTACAGATATTTTTGATCAAATGAATGACTAAATAAAAGAATAAATGAACAAATGAAAAGGAAATGAAACAATAAACGAATAAATAATTAAGTTAATAAATGAGAAAAATAAACGAATGGACAAAATAGTCAATGAATAAAAAAATAAGTGAATGAATGAATAAATAAGGGACTTATCAAATGAAGGAATGTAAATGAAATCTTTACTAATAATAAAGCTGAAAGTCTCTCTGTCCGGATCTCTCTCTCTGTCTGTTAGGATCTCTGTGACGCGCATAGCTCCTAGACCGTTTGGCCAATTTTCATGAAATTTGGCACAAAGTTAGTTTGTAGCATGGAGGTGTGCACCTCGAAGCGATTTTTAGAAAATTGGATGTGATTCCTTTTCTATCCCAATTTTATGAACAAAATTATCATAAGATGGACGAGTAAATTACGAAATTATCATAACGTGGAACCGTAACATGAGCACAAGCCAATTGGCGAGAAAATTCACCATACATTATTTGTAAATATACAGGCGAACCAAAAGACCTTTTAATTTTCTTTTTCGGGCAAAATCGTGCGGGTACCACTAGTAATTAATAAATGAATACGTAAGTGATTTGATAAAGTATTGAACCAGTAAATGAAAAGAACCATTTTACTTTGCCCCATCCACTTTGCCCCGCATGCACTAGACTAATCGTACAAAACATTTAAAATAGAAAGAAGCTTAGTATTAAATAAATAAATACTTCATCGAATATTAGTAGGTCCCAATTAATATTTCAAACGTTAACAACAAAACTTTATCATTTTATAAAAACAAAAATAACTTTGACTCACAATAAAATTTTACAACATGAGGATCAATTTTTGAAAATTGCTTGTATTATCGTATTTTTTAATTTTTAGAGGCATTTTTTTCTTTATTGGAATAGACTACACGTGTTACAATATTACTAGGTAGGTGGCGGTAAAAGAATGGCAAATGTTTCACCATTTCATTTTGCCCCATGTTCTCTTACTAATCTAGATATTTAGGTACGATCGCTTCCTCTTATTTTCAATTTATGTATTCTCTCTCTCTGTTGATCTGCCATGATTCACTGAAAATAAATCTCAAATTTGAAGAATTGAGTGAAAAATAAGTTGCAAAGGAAACCTAAGTACGTATTTCAAAATTTGCTCTACATCATATGTTATGTTAATTTTATTCGTATTTTAGCTTTTTTCTTTCTTTGTTAAAATTTTAAATTTTAACCTTACAATATTCATGCGGACAGATATGATGAAAGTCGTATTTGTTAAAGCCTCAAGTACCCATCTCAACCAAAAAAAAAAAAAAAAAAAAACAACGCAAACAATTGCCATTTTTAAAAAAAAATTTTTTTAAACAAAATCTATCATTCTATCGTTTTGTGACACGTTTAGATTTTAAACCAAATTTACCAATAAAGATTTGATTTTTTTTTGCTCATGTTGTCATAAATATTATTAAAAGAAAAAAATAATAATAAAACACACAAATAGCAATAATATTTCAGACACGAGTTTCAAATTTACAAGAAACCTCTTTATCAATGCATAAATATATAGGCTTTAGGGATGAGAATCATCCATGCAATTTCGAAAAATTCGTATCGATAAAGAGGTTCATTGCATAAATGAAACAAGTGTCTGCAATTTTATTTCTGTTGTGCGTTTAATTATGTTAATTTTCTTGTGTTGGTTAATCTGGCAACAAAATAAAATCTCGCTACGAAAATTTGTTCTGCCTTAAAATTGAGATGGATTTTTCCAAGCAATTAAGTATTTTGTTTTTCCGATCATTGTAGCAAATTATATGGTGGGAGTGTGTGTGTGGAGGGGGGGGGGAGGATCTTAACGAGATCAACAATCAATTACGCCACTCTCCTTTCGTGGTGTTGAGCCAAAAATAAATAATAATAAAAAAGGTATTGGGACGGTTAACCCCCAAAACACACTTTGCTAAGCCCCTATAATTACTTATTCTTGGATTAGTAAAAAACTTCATTTGTCTGTTCAACGTTTAACAATTTAAAAATTGCATTGGGTGAATTCCAGGAAAAAGGAGATATGGCACTTGAATTTTAAAAATTAACATTCTGCCACTTGCCATATACCATTCTCTTCAGAAATAAATTAATTTCTTGAATCTTAACTTGTTTTTCCCAAATAGTTTGATGACTTTCAAAAAATCAAGTGCAAAATCAAGTTTTCTCTTTATGTTTTTACAGAGAAAAAAAATCTCTGTTTTGTTACATAGTGTAATTTGAATACGCTTATTATCAGCTAATAATATTTAGGTAGACTTTTATCTTTTGAATGTTTAGTTAAACTCTTTGGTAAGCAATTTTAAATTTCTTTTGTTTCAACCATGAAATAGGTCCATTACTGAGGTGACAATTGATGTCCTCCCGTTACCGAAATACTATATCTCAATTAGTTAACCAAAAACCTATGGGGTGTAGAAACCAATGTTTTTTTTAATGCAAAGCAGAATTTTGTCCCTTGTCAAGGAGGCATAGTTAAAATTTTAATAGATATTTGATTTATATGGTTTTTAATGGTAACGGAAGGACAAAAAAATACAGTAACGGGAGGACATTTATCTATCAGCTGATACAGGGTAATATTTAAGAATACTAGAAAAAAACAAACTATTTTTTAAAGTTAGTAGTTACATTTAAAACATATATAAGTAATATTTGAACAAAAATTATAAGTGCTTCTATTTAAAAAATAGACTTTTATTTAAATAAAAAAAAGGATTGTTTTGTGATTTTATTTCTTCTATTTTATGTAATGAAAATCATGAAAAGTACTCTTAAAAATTGTATGTGAGAATCATTTTGGTATGACATGTTTGTGATATGACAAGCGAATTCAAGCAGAAACAATGCTTACAAACTTGAAATTTATATTGGAACAATACAATATTGAAACTGCTTTCAGATTTGTTGTCACAAGTCACAGGAAAGGACTGTTGAGAGCACTGGTTTATCTGTTAAACGTACTACGAAGAAAGAGATCAGTAAATTCAGAGATAAACTTTCACAAAGATGGAGTAATATCCATTCTCGTTCTGACACACAAAATATGCATTATTTGAACCCTGTAACAAGTTATGTTATTGAATATAGTAAGTACTTCAACAAATCTACTTCAACAAACAGATTGAGGACAGTTACAAGGGCACCCATATGCAAAACTTTAAGGGGGGGAGGGGGTTCAGATATTTTTCCCATGGTTTAGCGGGATATTTTCCTTATAGAAACCGATTTCAGTACAGATTAGAGTTATTAAAATTTGACATTTTTAATAACTTATTCATTAATAAAAGAAGAAATGTTTTTACATTTTTGCAAAGAAAAAAGTACTAAACGCAATTAAGTTCTAATTTCAAAGGGGGGAGGGGCTTGAGTCCCCCCTTGCCCCTCATATGGGCGCCCTTGGACAGTTATGAATAATATTAAAAATGAAGATACAGCTGAATCAAATACATCAAATCATAAAGAATATGCCAAACGATACGATTCATTAACGTTTCGACAAGTTTTTTTCGTTGAATGGAAGGGAAAGAAAGAGCAGTATTGGACAGGTACTTCATATAGAAGATAAAGGAATCAGGGGTCTGTCCAAAATTTTTCACAGGGTCCGTTTTTTGTGAAAAATTAAATAATTTTGTGAAAAATGAATAAATTTTGTGAAAAATAATTAATTTCGTAAAAAAAAAAAAAAAAAAGAATACGAAATTTTGTAATTTAGAGATGGCACAAACTGCATCAATTAAACTTAAAGTTGAGTGTTTTTTTCCTCTTCTATGTCGAGAATATCATTCTGGAGTGTTTTTCTGATATTTGACGGGGGGGGGGGGGGCATCGCTCTCTCAAGTATCAATATTTATCTACCATTCTACATTTTGTTAAATTATACTACAAATATTTCTGTCCAGTATTTAAAATAATTGTAACAAAAAATAAATAAATAAATAAAATTCAGAATCGGGTTCAGCATTTAACTTTGTGACCCAAGACACTCTTAAAAAGCACAGAATCTCGTTTAAAACGTATAAATTCCGTGATTTTAACAAAATAAAAAGTTATTTTAATTGTTTACCTCTTAACAAACGCTCTTAACAAAGCGTAATAAACATCAAAAATTCGAAAAATCGGATTCCGATAGCGGATGCAAAGAGATCGCAATTCTCAAAGTGAAGGCATCAAAAGTAAAAAAACGACTTGTAAAAGAAATATTTTTGATAAAATTATTTTTAAAAATTGCATTTTAGAGTCCTATGATAAACATTTCATTAACATTTGTGGACACAGTTGAAGCAAAAAAAAAAATAAAATAAAAAAAAAAAAAATAAAAAAAAAATAAAATAAAATAAAAAATAAAATAAATAAATAAATAAATAAATAAAATAAAAAAATAAATAAAAAAATAAAATAAAAATAAATAAATGAAATAAAATAAAATAAACCATCTATTCAGCATTTTAATTTTTGACTCATAACAGAAAATGGAATTTTGCTTTAAAAACTTGAAATGAGAGTTCTAACAGAAATAAAGAGACTTTTCATTTATTTGCATCCTAATAAAGGGAAGTTAGCTCGAAAAAAGAACAAAATATGATTCTCATATCAGATTTAAAGGATTGCATTTTTCAAAATGTAGACATCTAAAGAAAAAAACGGTAATTAAAAGAGTTTATTTAAAGTTAATCATCCTTGTTAGCATCGAAAAATCAAAACCCATATAATTTTCTCCCAAAATAACAATTAAACATTGCACCGCACCCGTAAAAACGCAAATATTGACAAGCTGGTAAAATGATGAGAATATTTTCGAGTCAAGTCATTTTAAAGGTTCAACGCCAGACGCCAGGCACTAAGTGGTGATAATTTTGAAGTTGGTAATTCTATCTGAAGCGATCATATTTTTTCCCCACCCTTACTATCCTTTTGCAGTTCTAAGTTCATTTCGCAGATATATATTATTATTGTTTATTAAATCATGAGCGGGGAGAAAAGTGCTTACAAATGCCTTTTCAGAAAAGTTTACAACAACACCGCTGCTAATTAGCTGTGATAAAACAAACAAACATTATATTTATTTGGCAGTAGCAATTATTTATCGCTTGCAGGAGCATCGCAAGAGTGCCAATTTTTTTTTCTTTCAAAATTAGCCGATTTTGTATAAGCTGATCCCTCTAATTTGACTTCAGAAAAGGTTCCAAAAATTATCAGTTTATACACAGAAATATGCGCTATTTTGCTTTCACATTTGCTCTTTCAATTAACAATTTGTGAAAGATCCGATCTTGTTTATCAGAATTTTGTGAAGGGTCCGTTTTGTTTGATCGGGATTTTGTGAAAGGTCCGTTTTGTTTGATCGGGATTTTGTGAAAGGTCCGTTTTGGTTGATCGGATTTTTGTGAAGGGTCCGTTAACGGACCCAAATATCCTCTGGCCAGATCCCTGGGAATAGAAATAACTTGTTTGAGAATGCATAATAATGTAGGAATGAGATCTTTGTAATTCCTGACAAAGAAGATAAATGTTCTATGGATTCTGATAAAATCATTGAGTATTTAAAGAATTCAGAATTGTAACAGATGGCTCATTCATTAGATATCATTGTTTCAGACTACTGTATTAGCTGAATAACTGTTTTTTAGTTGAAATTTACCGAGTTTAATTAATTGCTTTGGACTTCTTGTCCTTCCGTTACTATTAACAAATGCATAATTTATGTCCTTAAAATAATTATTTTTTAAAACTAGACGTGCAGTTGTAATAAACACTCCCGTATGTGCTCTAATTTTTAGAAAATTTTCCCTTTTATAGTTTGGCTGAACTTTTGGGGAGAACATGATAGTGTGAAAATCATGTCGCAAAAATGTCCTTCCGTTACCGTTTTTTAAATTTGATTTTTAAAAAAAAAGTTACTAACGAAAATTTTTAACTAATACTTTTTTTTAGCAACTTACTATGATGTGTATAAAAATCTATGCATCAGTTTTTGAAAAAATATGTATTTTGATATGCTCACAGACAGAAATCCATCGATGTTTTGTAAAAACCGTAATTCCGTTACCGCTGGAATTCACCATTGAATTTAAATCTGGAAATTATGTGCTTAAAGTTTTTAGAAAGGAAAAAAGCTTCTAGAAACATAAATCGCTGTTGTTGGGCGTTCTGTTGAATTCACGCATCAAATGTGATTTTAATTGCCGCCTTACACACATGAAGTCAGAAAACGCCCTAATTTAAAACATCTCTAATAACAGATAAACGCTGCAGTGCAGAGTCACAATGTATTTTCTACTTCCGCTGAGTGAAACTTTCATTATTTATTATTGTTATTTTTATTATTTTTTTTAACGAAGTAATTCAGCCATCCATGGTGAGAATTAAAAATTCAAAAGATACATTTGTGCTTCTTCCTTTTTTTTGTTTTTCTCTTTTGTATTCTGCGATTATTACCCCTCTTCTTTGTTTGCACTAGTGATGTTCCGGATATCCGTATCCGCGGATATCCGAGGAAAAATAAAGATATGCATCCGTATCCGTTACTTTTTTGACGGATCTTATACGGATCGTTTCTATTCTAAAAATTCTTAAATATTTGAATAAAAGACACTTAAGTTCCAGGGGCATTCCAAGGTATTTGGCTGTTACGGACTCGACACTTCATAAGGATGTTTTAGCCTCCTACTCATGATTAGTGCAAATAGTAAAATTAAACTTTTTGTAAATGATTAGTAATATGTGTAGTTATGTCATAACATTGAATCTTATCATTGAATCTAAAATTGAACTATCTTCAAATTTTCTGTGAAAGTAATAACTACTCTTACCTAATGAAGGTTTTCCACTATGGCTCAGTTTATCTATAATACATTTAAGCACCAAAATATTTTTTAAAAAGGTAAAAAATATTTTTTACGGAATTATTTACTGAAGAACTGCACGATTATGAACATGTTACGGACTCTACATATTTGTCACGTTCGAGTATTGTTTGAATTATTGTTTATAGAGTGTAAACAACAACAATGCTACCTCATTGTTCAATAGTTACAATGATAGAATCAACTGTTATGACTATTTTTTCATCATATATGTGAAAGGTGCCCACCTGGGGGGGGGGAGGGGCCTGCTGCAGACTGTGCCATTGAAGTTTTTTTAGGGGGTGTTTTGAGAGGTATTTTTCTCATTTTTGGGAGAGGTTTTTGATATTTAGGGGAGGTGCACCTAAGCTCTAGGGGTGGGGGGGGGGGGGTTACCAGATTGAAGGTGGCCTTTTGTTGGAACAGACCAAGTGATATGTTGATTTCTTTAGTATTGAATTTGATATTAGAAAAGCTAGGTTTTAATGCAAATTTCACTAACAATTCAACTTTTATAGTAGAACCTTGGTTATCTGAAGTAATCAATACCGGACCATCTTCGGTAAGTCGAAATTTCGGGATAACTTTTTTTTTGAGGGGGGGGGACATGTTAGGAAGAAGATGTTTTTTACCCAATACTTTTTAAATTGCATTTTTAAAGTTAAGTTAAATTTTCTGTTAATTTAATTTAAAAAGGCAACATTTTTTGCTTCAGGAATCACATATATTTTTAAGCAACAAAATTTTATTCATTTCCGGTTTAAATAATTGCATTTAATTAATTAAATGTATGATCAGTCTCAGTCATGTATGGCACGAAGGATCTTATATTTTTGTTTAATGGCCCTCTTACTTTGTTCCTTTATTTTAACGTGAAAGTGATTTTTTTTTTTTTGTACAATATACACTCGTATTTTATACTGGAAATTTTTCAAATGTCGCACTGGAAATATACTGAAATTCGGGATCACCAGATCAGTCAACGTCCCATAAGATAGTAGGGTAAATTGGGACTCGTTAAACCGGCCTTGATAATTTTAATACCCTTTTTTTTTTTAAATTTACGACCAACAAAAAGTAGCGCCTATAGTTCTACAATTCCTATAATAAAATCATATTGTACAGTTATTTCGAACAAATGTCAAAAACTGTTATTTTGGCTGTGCTACTTTTAATTGATTAACTCTCATAACTAAGCAACTTTATTTTTTTTTTAATGGTTTTCATGAAAAATGAAGCAATAAATTGAATTCCTCTGCTAAAATAAGTTTTTTTAGTTCTTAAGTATTAGCAGTTTATTTTTTGTTGTAGGGAAAAAATCAGGACAACTTTTTTTAGACCAAGTACCTGGGGTATGTTGCTTCACTTTTAGAAAACACGCAAAAACTTTTAGAACAATTAAAAAAGCAATACTCCAGTATTAGCAATAGTGAAGTTGCTAAAAACACAAATTGTGCTGATTGTTGAAAAAGAGTAACAGTAAATGTTGGTCAATTTTAATTATATTGATCTTAAAACTTTGGTTTTTGATTCTAATCATAAAACATTTGTTTGGTACAAATGTTGGATAATATTTAACATTAAAATTGTAATAGAATTTGAGTTCGTAATGTGGGGACACCGGGACTGTGGCAGGTTGGTTCACTTCACAAAGTTCTCGTAATGGGGAAAAAGGTAATGAATTGAAAATTTTCTGGGGTGGTGAGAAATATTTAACTCATGGTAGAAAATAAAATTACGAATTGAAATTTATGATGAGATAAAAAAAAAAGAAGAAAAGTAGAGAGCCAGACCAATGTGCCCTGACTCCCCCTATACACTTACTTGTTCAGTCAAAATTCTTCTGAAAGTCAAAGTTTTTTTAAAGTATAAGTTGTAATTTCCTTTAAAGGGCTACTTTTTTTTTTTCTTGTGCAGGCTGTTCAAACATTTTGGTAAAGAAAGAGCTGTGTTGAAACAGTTGCCAAATGTAGAGTCCGTAACGTTTTGTAGAGTCCGTAACCAAATTTAGAAAATTTATTAAAAATACCGAATTTAAATAATCATGAAACTTATTTTAGAATATTGTAATACTATAGGTGAAGTTAGAACACATTCAATTTAGTGACATAAAATGCATAAATAAAAATTTTAACAAAACTTTTCTTCTAATTATTGTTACGGACTCTACAATCACCATTTTCACAACTTATAATTTTTTAACGAATGCACTTTTTGATTAAAATTATTATATGTATTAGAGATAATCCTTTACTTTGTTTGTCCCAAGCACCAGTTTTGGCTTAGAATTCGGTTCAAGTCACTATTGAAGAAAAATTCAATGTAGAGTCCGTAACGTTAAAAATTGTATTTTTGATGTTTTGATTGCGATTACATGGATAATATGAAGTAAATGAAGAAAAAAATATGACATGTGTGTCCTTCGGAATGTGCTTTTTTAATATATATAAAAATTTTAACCTTTTAACAAGTTTTGTTACGGACACCCCTATGTCACAAATACCTTGGAATGCCCCTCCATTTAAATAAGGTTTTGTTCCCTATTTAAATTATAAGGTATAATTTCAGAAGCCAACGGCCCTCTGAGACAAGTTTTTTTTTTTTTTTTAATTTTTAGTTTAATATCAGTTTTTGTTATTGCTTTGGGGATTCTGTTATTCTTCATTTTGGTTTTTCTCGGCATTCTTCAAAAAAATTTGAGACAAAATTCTCTATTTATTGTTTGTAAAAGTGTTCCCGCCAGCTTTACACTCTTGTATCCTGTATCCCACATCTACCGAGCAAGCTAAAAATAATTTTTCACATTCTGTTAAAGCATTAATGCAGCGCTGACCCGGTTCTTGCAACTCTCCCTCAATTTTAACGGAGATTTCTTTAAAGAGTAAATCATAGTCTTTATTATACTTTCGCTGTAGATGACATTTTTTGAAGAAACAGTGTTATTATCATGACGTTAATACCTTCCGTAATTAATTTTACACTTGGATAGTTGACTTGGGCAAAAAAAATTTGAGATCCGTATCCGCGGATCTTGACACTAATGATCCGGATCCGTATCTGTATCCGCGGATCTACTTTTTTTAACGATCCGGCACATCACTAGTTTGCACTCTCTCCTTTTTTCTTTGTTTCTTTTTTAACATTAATTACTTTTTTTTATTGTGATACATACTGTAATTACAATGCAAAATTTAAAGTAAATCTCAATTTAAAAAAAAAGTTAAAAAAACCCCCGAAAGACCTGTTTTACTTATCAGTTATTAATGTAGATTAGTGGCAAGACCATCCCAGCTTGCACCAAGTGTTGTACTGGACAGGTCTCTCACAGCCATTTTCTTGATTCCTTGAGCATGTCCACGTAAGACCTTTATTCTAAGCCCTTTCTTGTTGTGGATTCTTAGAGTTCATTCGGATGTCATGAACTAACTCGGTTTGTTGGTTTTATCGGTGAGTAAAAACAAAAGTTTTTTACTAACCGATCACTTTTTCAGTGGCTGAATGCATAGTGAATTTAATCAGATTAATGCAGAGTGTGGATTTTATCAGTAGGGGAGAAGGGGGTACAGTGGGTCAA
This sequence comes from Uloborus diversus, assembly GCF_026930045.1. Lineage (NCBI taxonomy): Eukaryota > Metazoa > Arthropoda > Arachnida > Araneae > Uloboridae > Uloborus > Uloborus diversus. The sequence goes on from NC_072737.1 coordinate 144,890,770, forward strand.
TTTTTAGATTTTTAAATGTAAGTCTAAAAATATTTTAAAAACAGAATATCAAACTTATGTATTATGTTTTCCAATCTATTGGCTATCTTAATTAATTTTATTTCAATTTAACAAAACGTTTTTGTACAATAAAAAAGCATTTTTCTGAAGTACTACTGGTTGACCCACTGTGCCCCTTAAAGGGGTACAGTGGGTCAGCAAATGGGGTACACTGGGTCATCTAATAAAAAGTACAATAAATAATTTTCTTTCATTCAATATTGAGCATTTTAAACATATTTTACAGCGTGACAATATTTAGTATTAAGTTAGATATTAAAGTAGCGCAAAGTTTATAACTTGAAAGCTAATTTTCTTGCTTTAAAAATATACAAACACTAAATTTGTTCACAAAATAAAAGAAAAAAGGTGTATTTAGATATTACTTCATTTTAAATCCTATTAAGTTTACAAAATTTTATGATTGTATAGTTATTTTTATGACAGTAAATCAAAAACTTATTTTACAATAACTAATGGACATTAAATGAATGAAAATCTACTGCAAAAGTCAGCTTTGTCATTGTTCTCTCAGTTCCTTGAAATACATTTGGTTTTGGCAACTTTCTCACGATATCTTTACTGTCTGCTGTAAAAATGTCTGCCTCATCAAAGATAAATGCATAACCTGGCTGAATTCTTTTCATGTAGTGAACTTCAAATTCATTTTCTTTTTTGCCCATGACTTCAGCAACATAGTGTTTAAAACTGTCTTTTTTCTTGCCATGGACAGTGACTAATACGAAATCTCCAATGGCAATATTAAAATCTTCTACGTCTTCAAGTTCTAAATCCTCAAAGTTTGATTCATTTGAAGATTCTCTCCATTCTTCCTCCTCTTCAGTTGAGCTATCTTGAAATTGCTTGCAATTTTTTTTTCTCCCTCGCTTCACATCATTAAGCCTTTTCCTCTTTTTTAATTTTTCAATTGTCTCGTTTCTGATTCTGTTTTTCACTGGTGTATCTGTAAGAACTTCTGATTTTTTAGTTTGCCGCTTTGTTAGTTTTTTCTTTTTTGAATCAGCCTTAGGAAAAGGCTTTACCATCTCTGGTGTCATTTCTTGTCTTACATAATTTTCTTCAACTGAAGGTTCTGTGGAAGACTTATTATTACAGACATCATGAAACACACTTTGTGCATGAATGTTTTCCAATAAATCATCTACATCTGACAAATTATCAAATGCTTGCGATGGGCCTGGAATTGCAACATTTTTCTGAGAGGTCTCGACATTAGGCTCGACTAATGCAGCTAGAGAAATATCTTCTTGAGAAATATGAGGTTGATCTTCAACCATGACACATGCCATTTGAATATCTGTAACATTAGATGCAGTGAAATCTTCATCTTTGTAGATATTTTTATCAAAAGGAAAAATTCCTGTCGATGAAAAACCTGACAAAATATTACTTGTAGAAAATGCAAGGGGATATGACTTGCCAACAAGACCTGCGATTTCATGGATAGTGATGCGTTTTCCTGGGTTATTTAACAACCAGGCTCCACAAGCATCATTATAGTATTTTTTAAATGGACCGAAAACTGTTTTATCAAGCGGTTGCAGCTTGTGGGTACAGTGGGGAGGAATGGTGAACAAAATTACACCATTATCTTTGGCCAAGTCTATGACATCAATACTTACATGGGTGTAGTGGTTGTCCATGATTAAGAGTGTTTTGTTTTGTAGAGACGACTTTGAAAATTTAATAAAATGCTTCATGACTAATAAAAATATATCTGAATTCATCCAGCCAGATGCTGTTGCAGCTCCATCAGATCTTAAAGGTGCACCATGCAACATAGCATTGAGGAACTTCACTCTCGGAAATATGAAGAAAGGTGGGATGGAGTTTCCTAATGCATTGATGATGCAACATAAAGTGACCAACTCTCCTCTTTCTGCACTGGTCACTTGCCCTACTTGCTTTGTACCTTTTTTTGCAAGTACTTTGCCTGGAGTTTGAACAGAAGTGACCCCTGTTTCATCCAAATTGTATATGTTTTCTGGTCCGAGCTTGTACTTTTCCAATAAGTTATATAATTTGTCATAAAACTGTATAACAACAGGTTTATTGAAGCCCATTGACCTGGCCAATGATGTAGCTTCTGGTTTGCGCAAAGAAATATACTTGGAACGTTTCATAAACCCTTCCAGCCAGTCTCTGCCAGCACATTGACTTCTTTTCCAAGATTCTGGAATGTTTTTCTTTAAGCTGGTAGCATATTGAAAGGCAAGAATTTTTGCTTCTTCGGGTGGAAGACCATGATATAATTTACTAGCCTGGATGAAATAGCTAGCAAGCATTTGTTCCTCTTTTGTAGAAAATATTTTACGCACTTCATAATTAGGTTTAAATTTTATGTCCTTTGCATTTGAATCTTCGTCCCAGTTAACATCTTTACTTTTCAGCATATACCGTTGTAAAGTTGTATTGGAGACATTGTATTCTCGAGCAGCTTCGCGTATAGGCATCTTGTCTTTAAGAACAGCTTTTACTGCTTCACGCATTGTTTCTTCACTTGACAGGCCAATGTTGGTTTTCCGTTCTCTTTTTCTTACCATCGTGATCTAGAAAAGAAAATCAAAAACAAGATAAATAACAATCCCCTGGCTTAATTCTTACCTAAATGTTAATAATTAAAATAATTTATTTGCCTGTATTTAAAATAATTAATGGGTTTTTCAATTTGTACAGAAAAAGGTTTGCAAAATAAATTTCCATAATTTATTTTAATAAATGTATTATCTATTTACTTGTTCCACATGGAAAACCAAATGCCCCCTTGTGAACAACATGTGTAAGCTCTTTTTTTAATAAACTACATAAGTTAAATTTAGGTCATTCTAGCATTAAAATGTAAGATACTAACAAAACTTACAGAAAGACAATGAATATGTAAATGGGGGGTACAGTGGGTCACTGACCCATTGTACCCCATTTTAAGTGACCCAGTGTGCCCCATACGTACCAATGTAGGATTTTTCATCTCAAAATTCTAAATCATTAAAATATGCATTTAAATGCAATATCATAGGAAATAAGATAAGTTAGACTATGTAAGCATACCACATAACCCATATTTAATAGACAAATTTCAAGTGTAATAACACAAAGTTGTACTTACTTCAAATTTCCTGCAGATGATCAGAAAACAAAATGGCTCTTCCTTCCCTACACAATCAAAGTGAGCTGCTTACCTTTTTCCACAGAGTTGAGTTGCTTGATACCTACTTTAAAAAAATTTTTTTTATCCGAAAACTATTCACTGAGGCACAAATATCTTCACTGACCCACTGTACTCCTTGACCCACTGTACCCCCTTCTCCCCTATCATGCAATTTTGGAAAGGTTCCAAAATAATTTCTCATTAGTCACAAAATAGCTCATGGGCACGTGTTAAAAAAGGTTTTTTCTGCCAGAATCTAAAAAAAACTCGAAACTTTCTTTTGAAAGTCAGTTATAAATTTTTCTAGCGAAAGACCCTCGAACCCTTTTTTTCTGGGGGTAAATTCACGGAAACAGCTTGCACCCTGAAAGTATTGACTCACCCCCGGGATCTCACTGCATCTGCCCATGACTGCAGCTGGTTTCCAAATACGGCTAAAACAGATTTTCGCTGCCTTGATCAGTTCAGCTTTTATGAGAACGTAAAAATGAATGATTAAAATGTTCATATTTTTGATCTTGTTGTGACCCCTGGTTGCAGTTATACACGTTATCTAGCATTAATAAATATTTATTCTACAACATTAAGACATAAAAACATATACGATTAAGGTTTATACATAACAGAAAAAGCACAGAGGTTGGCGTGCAACCTTCTAATCTGGAATCAGAGACTGAACTGACTGTTAGGGGGTCCTTGTCCTTGGAAAGGACGAGCTTTGGACACTTTCTATTGGCTGGTGTCTACGTGCACAGTGCGTGGTGTACATGTGGTGCACACGTGATGTGTGGGTGTTATACCCCACATGGATATTTTGCGAGGCTAACTGATCATCACTACAATCTCATACCATTTTTTCGGTGACCAGAGTTATTTTTATACAAGTTTTAGCAAGGGGTTTATCCTTGTGTTAGGCTTTCCATACGTTTCCTGGATTACACGCATTGCAAATTATCATAATATTCATGCAAACATGCGCTAAAAATTAAACACGCATGCACCAATGATTCTTTTACCTACTTAGAGAAAAGTTTTCACATTGACTGCTGAATAAAAAGTGATTGGCCTTTCCAATATATTTTGATAGTTGAAATTTTAACTCAAACTCCAGTAGATTAAACCTAAACTCCAGTAAATAGCGTTCATTGTTGACCACTTTTTTCGTTCCTTCAATCCCCTGAAATGACACAGTCTTATACCAGTAGATGTAGTGATGATCAGTAAAGTCACAGGATCCAGTTCAGCCTTGTCACAATAAAGCCTTTCCTTGCATTTGAAACATTACCAAAGCATATTATCAAATTATGCCGTGGCGCGAGTTTAATTGTTGATGACGTCAGGAGCGTTACTCGATCATTGGTTAGTATATATATGAGAATGTGCAGAATGAGTTTTACATCAAATCAAAATCCATCTTTTGCAAGACAAAAATTAAAGATTTAAAATAAAATGTATCCAATGGAAGTGCATCAAGACCAAAGATCATACTGGGTGATCCCACGGTCACGTACATAAGATTACATTTTGCAATTTTCTTGCAAAATTATACTTAAAACAGAAAAGTATACTAATGAAGAAGAGGTAATTTCCTTCGTATTATAGAAAATATGTAGCCACATAAGGAAAATCACCAAACCCGCAATTACTTCGTTCAAGTGTAGAAGCAATTTTCACCCGTCATACCTTGACGGGCGATTTTCTAGTTTTAAGAAATAGTAGCCAAAATCTTTTCCACGCTAAATTAAAACGCGTTTTTCAAAACCATCGCGTAGGTAATTAGTGTTTGTCTCTCTGTGTGTTATGATTCGTGATTGTTATTAACTACCGAATCTTAATTAACGACAATGCGGTGATATTTCACACTAAACAGCTAAAACGACAATAAATATTTCCAACATCATAATTTGCATCCATTCCTCACGTCATTTAACCAAATTAGCTCACAGAAGTTATCATCTCGCTTACAGAGTGTTTTAAGTCGCTGGGGAAAGTCTTTTCCAGGTAGTTAAATATGCTATGGGGAAGGGAAAAAAAAAAAAAACTAGTCGTACTTAAGTGTAAACAGGTTTTTCACTTTCCGTGGCTTGTCGTCATTTCTAAAGCCCTCGAACGGAGAAGAAGTAGCGACATCGTTTTCCCCTATTGTCTGGTGCCGCTTCCGATTCTTATTGGATGTGACCGATCACGTGGGCAATCGTTTGACATCTTGGGGCCAAAATCTGAGTGCTTACCGGTCTTTTAACATTGTGTTCTCGCTATTTTGCTCATATTTATTTATCGGTATATTTATTTCTTCGTTCATTTTAGCATCTACTTACTGTGCCGTTAAGTGAGTGAATAGGTCAGAATCGGTCACCAAATTATATCTTTACCTAGAGGGAAACGAAATAAAGAAAAACGTAAAATCTGGGTGCATTGAATCGGCAGAGATGACTTCACTTCTTTTATCCCCCCTCCCCCCCCCAGTGTGCATCTCTGTATAACTCAATGTTTTTTTGTATATATTTTTATTATTTGTTTGTATTCAAACTCACGTTTTTTTTTTCCAACGCATCGTAGTTAAAAATATTGCATTCCTTGAGTTTTTACTTTTTCACAGTGAGTTCTTGTTCATTTCTTCTTCTAGGATTATTTTCACAGGATATTTTTTTGCCATTTTTGGTGTTTCATAAAGTATTTATTGTAACTCCTCCGTGTAAACACGTATTTATTAAATGGCCAGTTCCTTATTTATTTATTTACTTTTCTTCAACAATATCGATTTATTTGGCCAAAATTTAAAGTTCAAATTATTTCAGCGCAGTTAATATTTAAAACTTTATCGTCAATGCTTCTATTTATCTCAGATCTGTAATCTGAATACTTGTTTAGTGAATTCAGGAAAAATGCCAGTGAAACGAAAGCAACATTTTGAAACAAGCAACTATTACTTTTATGTTGAACAGAATTGTAAGCATGCATTAATGTGCAATACAAAATCAATAACACGAGTAATTGATTCATCTCTTTATATGTAGTTTAAAACTTTTGTTTAAAATCTTAAGCTAATTTATTACTTTTATTTTATGTTTCTGTGAGTTAATATGACAAATGTCTCCCTTTATTCATTGACATTTAAATAAGAAAACAATCAATTATTCACGGACATTATATTGTTGAGAGAGTTGATGTTGTATAAAAATATTTATACTAATCCAATATCTTATATTTTAACAATTTTGCAATATAAAACTTGAAACACTCACCGTATTTTGCTGTGTTATTTTTAATGAACATGCTACTTTGACAACATTTATTTTATTTTATTAAAAGGCAGAAAATCTTACTTTGCATTTCATTGCGTTACTCATTCAAAATTTTATTTAAATCCACTTTGTGTAGTGAAACGTTAATGCTGAAAACGATAGTTTATATTTTAAGTAAATGATTAAATATAATTAGAAGTTTTCAAAGAAGAATTCAATCCTTGAAATAAATAGCGAAAGTTTGTTTTAATCCATGAGTTTTATGGATGAAAAGAAAGCCGCTTTATTTTTAAATACTTCGATTGTTTTCGATTCGAAATTTCATTTCAGTTTAATAATAAAAACTTATATTTTATACAAACTGGAACTGCAAGTATCATATTTATACATTGGTTATGTTACTTTAAAATTCAAAGAACCAGTAGTTTAAACCCTTGTAACATACAGCTTAATTTTGTGTCTGTACGATAAAAAAAATCTACTTTTTGGTTAATAAAATATATTTGTTGCGATTAATCAATGGATGATCAATTATTTATGCTATTCTGATAATCAATACAATCATAATATCTATTCTTTCAACATAAATATCCTACTTCCATGCTTTCGGGGAAGAGAGTAAAAAAATATTTCGCTAAAAGGTCGAGAATTATTGTAAAACATTAAGCATCAACATCTTTGCACATTAAAATGCCTTAATATCAAAATTAGTTTCCTTACCAAATAAAAATTTAAAAAAAGTTAATGTACATTCAAATTTTTGTTATCTCGAAGAATCTAGGAATATTTATTAACAAGGAGTTACTAAGAAACTACTATTTCATCATAGCAGATTTAGGAAGACAGCCGATGCTTGGCCCCAACATGGCCGACAACTCCCCGTGTCGCTACTTAGGAGAAGGATCCAGGGCTTTAGTCATTTCCATTTCGAAAATATGCAAGTGGGAGGGAAGGGTGGCGCGGGGGTAATAAGATCACAAACCGCTGTCCGATGTAAGCATCATTAACCATCATCTCGTCCATTTGAGCAGTTTCCGTTCTTTTTTTTCCTCTCTCTCGTTCTGCGCATGAGCACGCAGTCCCCCCCCCCCCTTCTCTTCTTTTCCCAATCTTCAGTTAGTATCGCGCTTGAGATAATCTGATCGTAAATCTTTCCTGTAATTACTGGCACTGAAAAAAGTTACATTTTGAAGAGAGCTATGAAGAAAAATGGGATAAATTATTATAAATACCCGTATCAGAAAGCATTAGTTAATTCAGTGGGTTTTCAGGGGGGGGGGGGTAATTTGGGGTATAAGTTATATTTAATTGAATAATTTGAAAACTAATCATTTGAAAAGTCTTCAAAAAGTCAATTGCTGAAATTTTTTTTTCAACACTATGATAAAAAATAAGTTTAGCTTTCTGGAGATAACAGTACAAGGCAAATCAACTGCGTACAAATGGCGCTGCTAATTAACCTGATGATCTATGTTTTTCAAATTTAAGTATGTAGACATTACATATGTTTACTTTTAATTTGTTATTAAATTGAAACATTTAAAAAAACTAGTTTTCAATTAATTAATAATTTAAAATCATGGGGTAGTTTGGGTTTTCACTGCATTTTCTCTACCAGAAGGACAAAATAATTTCATTGGAGTACAAAAATAGGCATTTATGTGTAGCCTCTCAAAAAAAAGGTTTGTCATTTTGTGCTATTTTTGCAGCATTTTCAGTCCAAAATACTTATCAAACACACGAATTGTGACACATTTTGTTTCCGTTCGCAACTTTTTCAATTTCATTAGTGACGCTCTATAACTGATTTAGTTATATGATGCGAGAAAACAATTCAATTAAACGCGGAAATTTAGAGTTGCATTGCATGTACGTAAATGAGCAAAATTCCAAGTGAGGTATTCCTTCATTAGCGCTGTATTTTATTTATGCGAGGCCAACGCATTGTAAAATTCTTGATAATTTCTAGGAACCACGACAATCAGAATTTGGAAGGAAACATATTGTTCTTTTCATGCTTTATTTTGTGCCATCTTTTTTTTTTTTTTTTTTCAGATAGTGTGCAAGTAAAAAAAAAATGCATGTTTCAAAATCAACACATTTAAAACTTTAATAGCATATAACTTCACCGTTTTGTTAATCAAAAAAAAAATTTGCAAATTGACTTAACGTGTTCATTCAAGTGTAAAAAGTCCATCAAAAATATTTTTACTCTTCTCTAATAATTTGTCAAGCTGAAAATGAACCCCTCTCTTCAACAGAATTTTTAAAACTTAAATCATCATCTTTATTAATTTTGGCATAAATATGTAAATTTTTTAATCACTTCATCACTTCGTTGAAAACAACTGTGACATTTTGCAAATTATATATGTAAGGAAATAAGCTTGTATGATAAATAGTTTTACACGAATCCCTTGCTAAGTGACAAGGAAAAATCATTCATTGCGTGTGGAAGAAAAGATACTACTATAAATATTGGTTAATGATAGCAGCATCCAGTGAATAAATTTCTTCGACGTTATAGTTTAGTTCCAAATGCAAATGCTTGTGTTATTTTGTAGCAAAATAAAAAATGTGTAATCTTTACTAATAATAAAGCTGAAAGTCTCTCTGTCTGGATCTCTCTCTCTGTCTGTTAGGATCTCTGTGACGCGCATAGCGCCTAGATCGTTCGGCCAATTTTCATGAAATTTGGCACAAAGTTAGTTTGTAGCATAGGGGTGTGCACCTCGAAGCGATGTTTCGAAAATTCGATGTGGTTCTTTTTCTATTCCAATTTTAAGAACAAAATTATCATAAGATGGGCGAGTGAATTTCGAAAACGTGGAACCGTAACATGGGCACAAGCCGATTGGCGAGATACGAATTATCATAACGTGGAACCGTAACATGGGTACAAGCCAATTGGCGAGAAAATTCACCACACATTATTTGTAAATATACAGGCGAATCAAAAGACCTTTTAATCTTTATATTACGGACAAAGCCCTGCGGATACCACTAGTGGAAAAATAAATGTATTGATATGAGTGAGATAGCTAAGACATTAATTTATTCTTGAATCCGCAGTTATTCAAATCTTCATACAGGTGTAGAAATTTAGTTTCTGGTCTCATCAGGGTTCACATTTGTGCAAAAAGTAAGGTGGTCTCACCATGACCAAAATTTTTAGTGGGATTTTTTAGAATTGAAGTGTATTTTTGTTTTCTTGCAGTTCAGCAGTTTAGTTTATTGTTTTAACATTTTTCAAAAACATTTGTTGAAATAGAATAAAAGCATATTATTTAATACAAAATTTGTTTGATAGCAAAGTGTTGACAAAAGGAATAAGTTTACAGTATTAAGTTACCAACCCAATTAACATTTAAAATATTTTTCTATGTCTATTACGTTGGAAATATTCTTATTTTAATCAGTTATTTACTAAAAAGTGTCCCAATGAATTGCTCTCAAATGTCCTTGAAACATGTATGCTTAAAAACATGTATGCTTGAAACATGTATGCTTAAAAAAAGAAAAAAAAGAAAACAAAGAAAAAAAATTTTTTTTTTTGAATTTTGACATCTTGAATTCAAATTATGTTTTTCGCAATCACGAGTGTGTGTGTGCGTGTTTTGTGGTGTGTGTTTGTGTCTGTGCAGGCATGAGTGTGTATGTGCGTGCGTGTTCGTGTGTGAAGGTGTCGTGTGTGTATGTATGCGTGTGTGTAGGATATGGACGCAACCTTTAGACGGTTCGAGGGCTTTAGGCCGGTCGACGCTGGTGCTGCAGAGGAAGGCGGAGGGAAAATAAAATCATAGGAATTCAAAACAGTGAAGTGAGAACAATAAGCAATGTGATTGCTCAATAATAAAAATATCCAATTATGGCGATTTGTGACAAAAAATGCGTTTTGGCATTTCAGGAGTTCAAAGATGCTTTTTATGTAATGAAAAACTAGGAGCAAAAGAAAAGTTCGAAAGGTGTTTGAGCGTTAAATAAAACAAAAGAGAAACGTTTATTCTCGATATTTTCTTCCTGTTTCTGTGTGGCTAAATTTCCTTGTTTCTTCTGTTCATCTTTACTAATAATAAAGCTGAAAGTCTGGATCTCTGTCTGGATGTCTGTGACGCGCATGGCTCATAGACCGTTCGACAGATTTTCATGAAATTTGGCACACAATTAGTTTACAGCATGGGGGTGTGCAGCTCGAAGCAATTTTTCAAAAATTCGATTTTGTTCTTTTTCTGTTCCAATTTGAAGAAAATTTTACATGAAATTTATCATAACGTGGAACATCGGCGATCAAATGAATATAGCAAATTGGCGAGAAATTCATGGTCTATTATTTGTTAATATACGGAGCTAACCAAATGACGTCTTAATTTTCTTCTACGGGCAAAGCTTTGCGGGTACCGCTAGTCGATAATATTACGGCAGTGGAAAATTATCGACCGCCATTCAATTTATACAGGTTTTCTTCAGAAAAAAAATTGAAAAATAGAAAAATTCATCATGAAAAATTTCGCGATCATTTTATCGAGATAAGAAATTTTTATTCAGTGGAATTTTCGAAACAGTTGATGCAATGCCGCAATACACCGCCCTAGCGCGAACCTTGGGTACAATGAACCAGTAGCTATAAAATTTTACTGGTCCATACACACTTTTAGTGGTTCCTCCTTGCATACTGCTCTGAAATGATTAAAAAAAAAGGGCATAAGTATGTAAAACAAAATTAACGTGACTGATGAAGTAAATTAGCAGTTTTCAAAACACATGTTTGAGCGACGACAGAAAAGAAGGAAACGGCAGGCCAAGGACGGATCCAGAAATTATACAAGGAGGAGGCGATTGATTTCACATTTCAGACACTTAATCCTTTTATGAATTCCGAAATTTCAACTGCCTAACATCATGGAAGATCGTCCAAATTGAGTTTTTCTTTCTTTGATTTTTTTAAAACTTCCATTTCTAAAAAAATCCGGAGGAGTAAAAAATCTTTCCAGGGGAGAGCTTCCGAATCCCATCTTATATAAACTAAAATCGAGTTTTTGAAGCTTTGAAAAACTTCCTGTACAAAGTTCTGATCCCTATCACTAAAGTGTTAAGAGAGATGATACAATTGCGGTTTCAAAATTACAATTCTGAAAACTACAGAGGAAGAGCCCTCTTTTTCGTTACATCATTGAAGATCGTCTAAAATTCCATTTTTAGAACTTCAGTATCGAAAATATGCAGAGGGAGAGTTCCAGCCCCTCGGCTCAGGGAGGGGGCGATCGCCCCTCCCTTGTACCCGTCCTTGCGGCAGGCCTCTGGGAAAGGAATTCAGCCAACATAATCTTATCTGAGTTATTGTTTTGGAAGGAAGGCAATTAAGTGGCAAAAACAATACGTTGTAGCGCTGTAAAAAATTTTTAATCCATCTTTTTTTGAAAGGAAAACCTAAACATAGAAAATAAAGGTTCAAACTTTTCTCCAACGTTTCAGACAATAATGCTTAAAATGTTTGAAAATAGAACTACATAGCTGCCAACTTGTAAGATTTAGCCTTACATTGTAAGGTTTTTGGAGGTATTGTAAGTTTGTAAGATCTTATGGCATAATTGTAAGATAATTAGGTTTTAGATCTTCTGGTATTGCTTTTTTTTTTTTTTTTTTTTTTTAATGAGTTTCCTGTTATGTTGCATCAGAAGCATAGAAAAACTGCAGATGAAGAGCCTAAGATAAGCTCCAAAGGGAATTTCGCTCTGTAGAAATAGATTATTTGCCCGATGTTGTGTTAACAAGGGAGAGGATGGATAAAAATTAGGTTGCTTTGAAGAAATTAGTTGATGTCAATGGTTTATTGAAGTATGAAAGAACTCACAAAAAAAAAAAAAAAAAAATTGTTTTGATTGAGTTATTGAAGAGAAATTTTTGAATGTTGCTAAGTCAGCAACTTAAGAAAGCTTAAGTTCCAGTGAAAGAAGTTTCAGCAAAAGCAGCTGACTGCATTAATTTACGAAAGAAAAAGTAAGATAATACTGTAAGTTATTAGTTTCTTCCAAAATAATATTTTTAAACATTAATATTAAATAACGATGCATCTTATAGAAAAATATTAGACAATATTTTATAAGTGCACACTTGTGTTCTTAAAATTTTAAATGCACAGGCCTGCCTTTTTGAAAACAACTGCTAGTTGTAATCCTATGTTTCTCTTTTGTGAATCCAGTTTTTTTTTTCCTGTGCCGATTGATTACAAGTAAAGATTTGACAATATAATGCTTTTAGTTTTAACGGTTTGCTGTGTATTGGTTTAAAAAGTGTACAAATACACCCACGGCATGCATTGTAAGATATTTAAAGTTGATATGTTGGCAGCTATGAGAACATAAAAAAGAAGAATGGTAAACTAAAATTAATATTTTGCTGATCCATTGATTGTTTTTGTGGTCCCGGACCGGCTTACTACTGTTTGTTAATTTCTAGCTCTGTTTTCGAGTAACTTTTTCTGAAATTTCATCATGTGGTCAATTATGTCCCAAATTATTTTCATATTAGCGAATGATCGAGTAACGCTGACGTCATCAACAATGAAATTCGCCCCACAGCATAATAATTTGATATTATTTTCTGGCAATGTTTGACTTGCAAGGAAATGCTTTATTTTGACAAGGCTGAACTGGATCCGGTAACTTGACTGTTTTACTGGCAAGACTCATTTTAGGAAAATGAAGAAACGCAAAAGTAGTCAACAGTGATTGCTATCTTCTGCAGTTTAGGGTAAAAATTCAACTATTATAATATCACCAAACAGGCAATTGCTTCCTTCAAATGTAGAAACAATTTTCACCCGTCATACCTTGACGGGCGATTTTCCAGTTCTTTAATAGTATTTTTATTTGAAATATTATCTTATTATTTTTGATTATAGCAAATCTTTTATCCTGAAAACCTTTAGGTTATCTAGTGTTAAGCAGCATACAATTACGACATGGCTTTTATTTCTTAGAAAATACTGTGGATACGTAATAAAAATGTGTGCTGTTAATTGTTCCCAAATGTTAGTTTATTGTATTTCTTTTCTTAATTATACAGTGAGCGTAATTGACATTCCAACTTCTCCAACACTCTTCCATAAAAAAAATACGATCATGCCACTTTTACTCGTAGATCATCTATTAAGCAAAATCGTGTAAAAAATATCTGAAGTTAAGTACGCACAATGAATGAAAAGACACAGCGAAAAAACTAGTGTAAAAAAACAGCAAGGAGAAAAAGAAAGTTGCTGTAATTTTTATGGACTCCATTGCGTTTTGGCCTCTTCGTGGCCAATGAACGAGCAAGGCCACAAAATTGGCCAAGTGCCAGCTCGGAAACGTTATTTACACACACCCTCTCTCTCACACACACACCTTTCCTTTGATGGGAGCACTAGCCCGAAATATGATTCAAAAACCTCATACAGGTGAGGATCCCCGCTCGCCGTCTTCAATTTAGTTTTTTTATTTATTTTTCGCATTAATGAATGTCGTCGTACCTTTTTATTTATTTACTACGCTCTGATAAGTCATTAAAATTTTCGCAAGTTTTTTTTTAAAAGGTGGATGTTTAGATTAAAATAAGTCAACTGGAAGTCTTTTCAAAAGGAAGGAAAAAGAGAAAACGTATTAACTAGTTGCAATGTTAAAAAAAAAAACATTGACTGTGTTTATGGTTTACTCCTATTGCATGAAGAACTTGGTTAAATATTAAAAGAACCGTTTTCCGAGTGTGTTATCTTTTTTCGCTACTATACACCGCAGAGGATCAGTATTTGTATTTAAGTTATTCATGCTTCAAATTTAAAAAGACGCCTAAAAAACGAAGCGAAATAGCGTCATGAAAGATCTCTTTCACAATGAAAATTGTGTCTCTTTGAGCTGTTTCTCTTCAGTTCGTTTGTTTTAAATTATTTTTCACAGAAGCAGTCACGAGTAATCGATTTGAAAATTAACTAATGACTGAACTTGTATAAGAAATTACAAAGTAAACAAGGTATCGAACTCATTTTCCTGAGGTGTTTTTCCCCACCCATCTATTAAAAGCGCACTCAATTTCATAGAGGAATGTACAGTTCATGGCAATATTTCTCAAAATTTCCAGCCTACTTGCCACCTCAACTTACCCCCCCCCCCCCTTTTTGAGTAGGTTTGGGGGGGGGAGGCAGTATATACTCAATATAGATCATATTTTGGAAACAAAAAGCAAAATACACGCACAAATGCAGATTTTTATTCTTTTTAAAATCCCAGTGGAGGCGATTGTCCCTCCCCCCTGATCTCCCAAATGACACTGGCAACCAGGCCTTAATTTCTATCAAAGGATGTACAGGAGCCTCATATAGTCCTAAATACTTATTTTCATTTATAAATACCCTGAATTTCGTCTAACATGTTACAATTGGAAAAAAAAAGTGCAGGAGCTCAGCTCTCATGCAAATTAAAACCTGAAGCCAATCCCGTGACACAGGGTGATGTGGTGACAACCTTGCCCTAGGCATGTTGCCAATGTGACCATTTTTGTCAAGAGCAAATCAAATTTGTAACAGATAATAATGTATTTTTTCTGTATTTTTATGTATTTAAATAAAATTCCTCAGAGACTCACCTGCTCAGATTTATCTGAGTATTTAAAACTGATAAACCGAGCAATCGGTAGGTGCGGGTCGTCTCTGAGGGTGTCAAGTGCCAATGTGACCGATAATAGAAGTGAAACTACCAGTAACTTAAAACATATACGGTGGTGCCCACCTAGGAGGGGGGGGGGGGGGCTGTTCAGGAGTATTTTTCTCATTTTTAGGGGGGAGGGTCTTCCCTTTATTAAGGGGGTGCGTCTTTGCTGTTAGGGGGTTGGGCACTCCTGATATATATAGCTTTTAGTCTGGTAAAAACAGCAGGAATATTTGCCAGTTTATCTAAAATGTGGTTATACGAGTATCACGGTCCCGTTAAACCGTCTGTTAAACTGTGATTTTGTCACCGTTCTGCTAAACAATATTTCTGACAATGTATCTCAAACTAGTCACTTGCGGCGACTAGTTGGTTCGCCTTTTTATGCCATTACCCTTTCTATGCAAAACTGTTTGGCTTACTTGTCATTCATCTTTTTACGCCAAGAATACCTCCTGCGGTGACTTCTATCTACTTATACAACTTATCTCAAAATTTTCTAATCCATTTCTATTTATTTTAACCTAACCACTCATTCCCTAACAAAAACAAAGATCCTATGTTTCCCGTCGTGTGCAAAAAGTAGCGCTTGCAGAAGAAAAAAAAATCACTTTTTTTTTTTGAAATAAATGCCGGGGCTGCGCCGGGTATCCGGCTAGTAGTGAAAAAATTTCATGATTGCTCCATAGAAGTTTTGATCTAAAATTTTCATTATGATTACTGTTAATATTGCTGCTGCAAGGCAATAGATTTTTGTAACAATGGGTTTTATATTTAATCATTTAATGGGAAATTGCATAAAATTTACTGTTTTCGATAATAACTTTTTTAAATTAAGTTTTTTAGAAATAAATTATAACCTATATTTCTTCCTGAGAATGTAGCTATCGATGGTGAAAAAGTGGTTAAAATAGGTCCAGTAGTTTTGAAGATTACCCAGGACATATACTTACATCCTTACATGCAGAAATAGCCATTTATGTATATAGATGTGACTTTCTCACGATTTTCTATATAGTGTGATTTTATCACGGTTGTCAGTTTCATGAAATGCTTTTGTTAGTATCGCTAACAGTGCTTTTATCTCAGTTCTGCTAAACCGCGATTTTACCAGTTTTACCTAACTGATTTACCGCCAGATAGTGATTTTGGAACTAATTTCCGGTAATAGCACAATGGCGTCATTTTTTTTTTTTTTTAAAGACGGGTATTTAAAAATAATCACAGCGATATTTAGTCATTTACGACTCCCATCAAAATTGTTAATGTTCTTTTTACAAGTTTAGCTATAATAAGATATAAAACAATTCCTTTGAGCGTAAATTAAATTGATACGAAGCGACGTTAATAAAGTCATTTCATTTTAAAATAATAAATATTTGTGTTTCGTTAATTTTTTTTTCAAACTCTATTTTGAGTTCCAACGTTTTTGTCTTCATATTTGTCTGTATATTTCATATCATGGTCTCATTCAAAATTCAAACGCACATGGCATGCAGTACATATGCAAAGACTTATGATTAAATATGTGCAGAACCGTTTCTTGATCTACGCATTATTGGAAAGAGTAATTGTATTCCGTAACAATTCCATAAGTAAACTTAATTACCTAACTAGAAAATTGGAGCAAATTTTGTTACAATTTTCAATTAAAACAAAAAACATCTGCAACAAAAAAACATGGAACCCAAAACATCGAAAGTAAAGCATAAAGTAAGCATCGTGTTAAAAACATTCATGTTTCAACAAAAACATCGACATCGAAGTCGCTCCCCTACTCTGAACTGTGAAAACGTAAAAAAAAAAAAAAAAAAAAAAAAAAAAAGAGAGAGAGAGAGAGAGAGAGAGAAGAGATTATTTACACGTGACTCCAAATTGGATAAATTACTGTTAGTCTTACTTTTTACATTTATTATTTTTATACAATCGTGCACCCTTAAAATTCTTCTACCCCCCCCCCCCCCCAGGTTGTGTCCCGAAGGTGCACCAATAACAGTTAAAACTGCATAACCCCAGGGCTAGAAAAATCTTTAAAATTTTACATGCCCTACCGGGCATGTTTGTCTAAAGGATGCATGCCCGAATTTTTACATGGCCAGATTTCCTTATTGTAAATCAATAAAAGCATTTGAATTTGTCATACAGCATTAATCAGACGATTTATTTTCATATAAATCACTAGCTGAACCGACGCGCGTTGCTACGCCAACAAAAAATACATCATTATACTGATTTTCATGACAATCGGTTGAACGAGGCAGACGTTGCTACTCTGTAGTGCCACCTGGTGGCGAGTGGCTTCAATGAGCATATTATGCACCTTCTCCGTGGAAAAATACATATACACAGCAATTTTCATAATAATCGGTCCAGGTATCAAGTGTATCCGTGACTATACACAAATTTTGTACTCGAGCAGTTTGCAAGATCAATCAATCGCTAAAAATATCAAATAGAAAACGTTTTAAATCCCCCCGTTGCATGAAAAGCCATAAAACAATAAAGAAAGAATTTATTTGTTCAAATTCTGCAGCCAATAATTTTATTCGTATTTATCCACTGGATTGTGACTTAAATTGGAATAAAAAAGGAACTATCGATCGGATTTTTTTCGAACTGGTGTATAAACATTCCCAGTAACAAAAATAACAAACGGTGAAAGTTTCAGCCAAATCTGCCGGGTAGTTTTTGAGTTCATGGATGACATACAGACAAACATTCATTTTTATATATATAGATTAAAAAAAAAATAGTTTGAATAAATAGTACATAATAAACCGTCGTTAAATTTAACGAAATTCGAATTATAGAACGGGAAGGATCTCTTCCACGCAAACCTAAATAGCCTAAAAAAAGCAGCCCCCATTAGACGAAAGCAGCAAACCATCTTAGCAGTAGGGCTTGAAATAAACTTTGAGCTCCAAGTAAGGATACGGTAATTTTTCAATTAAATACGTAAAAGATTCATGCCCGACCAGAATTTTTACATGCCCCGGGCATGTATGGCAGCATAACTTTCGAGCCCTGATAACACACGACCACGCCTGCGTCAGTTATTCATAGAGGGACAACTTGGTGTTATATTCTTGAGAATTTACATTCCCGCAGAGTTATCAACTTTCTTGTTATTATCACGACGCATGGCTGTTTACGTCGGCTGAATTTCAGGCGTTGCCCTTATTAGCGCATATTTTCTTTCTATGAAGTAAGATATGGCTGAATAATGAAGCTTGTTTTTCAAAATTGTTTTGTGTTTGTGAAACTGTTGTGTGCTTCTGTTTCATAGAGTTATTTCATTAATATGCAGCAATAAAGTATG
Source organism: Uloborus diversus (assembly GCF_026930045.1). NCBI lineage: Eukaryota > Metazoa > Arthropoda > Arachnida > Araneae > Uloboridae > Uloborus > Uloborus diversus. The sequence goes on from NC_072737.1 coordinate 144,909,220, forward strand.
GTTTATACATCGTTCAGGGAACTAGAGTGGAAGGACGTACAGTCGTACTTTCTTATAACGAGAGAGAAGGGACCACGTTATTTAGTCGTTATAACCGAGTGCTCGTAAAAAAACAGATTTGTAAAAGAAAATCATTAATTTACAGTTGCAGCCGGCTGGTGGCGTGATGGTTAGGCGCTGGCCTTCTACGCCTGTGGACCAAGTTCTGACATGGGGTGGCTAGTCGGTGGATTTTCGAGATTCAGAAAATCATCGGCGTCCATGTCCTATGATTATGCGCATGTAAAAGATCCATTAGATATTCGTTTGGCTAGAATTCCCTCGGCAAAATTAAAAAAAAAAATCCTAGTGCAACTTTGCATCAAAAGAGAGCTCAGGTGCCTCCATTTGGTGGAAACTGGGCGTCCAAATTATCCGTACTATTAACATCCGCGCCTTAATGGTGGCCCATGAAGGATTGGATGCCGTATCGGGGAGTCGCATTAGGTCTGCTAAAAAACTAAATAGCCTAAAAAAACAGCCCCCATTAGACGAATAAACAAAAACAAAAAACAGTTGCTAAGGACATTGAATACGTTGATGGTAGTTCAGCTTCAAATTCTTCACAATTTTTCTTATCGTCGTCGCTTTCATTGATTTGTTTCATTTGCACTTGTTTAAATTTGAGCAACAATTTTATCGGAAATAGGTATCTCGGAAGTGATAATATTGATGTTCACAAATGTAATTTTTAAATGCTTCTGAAACTACAAATTAAAAAAACTTGTTTTAAGGATTCAAGACTCATCATTTTGCTCAGTGTCAATAGAAATATTGCTCGCTTTAGGCGGGGTTTGCTCATTAAAAGCGAGTTTTGCTCCCATAGACTTAACATTGTACCGTACTAACCAAATGTTTCTATTTTTTTAAACCGAGTTCTCGTTAAATCAGAGTTCGTTATCAACGAATTCGACTGCATAATCAAAACGTTTCTTTAATTTTTTCAAGTTTAGTCCCAGTAATACGATTTTAATCAAATGTAATTTTTTAAAGGTCCTTATAAATTTTTTATACAACGAAAAAAAAATATTCTGTAGTAGTTCCCGTCTAAAAACAATAGTTGAATTTAAAAACAAAATACCTATAAAAGTGAGATAAATCACGTTACTAAGAGTTAAATGAGATTGTTGATTGCATTTGAATATGACACTACTATTTATTATGGCATTAGGAATTGAATTGGGTTTATGAAAAACTTTTTCACTCCTGTTTGAAGAAACAAAATAAGATGTAGGTTAATCAACATGAAGTGAAGTAAAGTAATTAAGATATAACTAACCTGTTACAAAATAAACAAATCGGAAACTTGTTTTGAAAATTACAGTACATAAAGAAAGAACAATGTTTTTTGTAATGAATCTTGCATTGAAGCATTATTTTAAAATTTCTGGCAGTAAATTTGTACTTTCAAAATCACTAAATAAGTGAATGGATTCAATGCAGGAACGTAAATGAATTAATAAATCAGTAAGTAAGTGATTTAATAAATGATTAAGTAAAGGAAATGAACATTTTACTTTACCCCATCCACTTTGCTCCTCATACATTTGACTTTTTGTGCAGAACATTTAAAATTAATGCCAAATAAATAAGGTCTCACTTTTTATTTAAAATATTAATAGCGAGAAGTTTATCATTTTGTAATAACAAAAATAATTTTTTTCTTACAACAAAATATTACAATATGGGCACCACTTTTTGAAAATTGTTTGTATTACCATATGCTTTGATCATCGGCGGTAACTTTTTTTTAACTGGAATAGACTACTACTACTACAGGTGTTGCTACATAGAGTAAACATTTCACCACTTCACTTTGCCCCACATTCCCCTACTTAGGAACATCAGGATTGCTTAAAGTACTGCTTGAAGACCATAGTCATATCAGAATGATAGTTTCATGACCTCACAAAAGGGGTGCTAGGGGGTACTAGAACTCGAGATAAAGAAAATGTGTTAAAAATTAATATTGTACTGTATTGACATAAATTGTGAGAGCCTGTACACAATCTGCACATGGCAAGGGCGCTATTTAAAAAGTTTCGTAAATAATTTTAATATCGATCAAATGGTTCATATTTTTTACTTTAATTTAGTTACGTCAAAATATTACTTTCTAAATTCCCCCTAACTGCATAAAATTCCAATCATATTTTACATACCGACACCCCCATTCCAAAGAAAAAAACCGCTGAAAAACGTGATCCGAACATATCTTATCCGGATTTCCTCTAAGGCCAGAGGAAATTTTGCGGATAGGAGGACCTGTTTATTCCCATGAAAATGAATAAGAATACCTTTTTGCCATCCTCGCTCGCTAGCTACGTGTAGAAGGTCACTTGAAGGTCGCTGCTTTTTAAGCTCCGGAAAGACCTCTCCTAACTTATTCGCTGTAGGGCTTTTTCCCTAGTGGTGGTAAGATTCATCACAGCTGGAGAGGAGATGCAATATAATGTAAGGTTCTGCCTAAAAAGAACCGCGCCGGAAGTTTCCTCCTTTTTTATATTTTTATCTTTATGTACTCATACTTTCTAATTTTTAATGATCTCCAAATCATGGTCCAAAAATGTATTATGACCACACATTTTTTTTTGTTGTTGAAAAGCTCATGGGTGCAACTTTCGTAGGGTCATCAAATAAAAGAGGCAGCCACGAAGTTTTAGTTTAATATTACTCTTTACTCTTTTAGTTGCAAATTTATTGCTTTTAGGATGGCAGATGGAAACGCTATTCCACATTTCTTAAGTTTGATACTCAAGCTTTTTTTTATTATAATTTTTTACTTACATTTAATTTTTATAATTAGTTATTATTATTTTTTTATGTTTAAATTTGTGAAGAAGTCTGCCATTATTTTTGTGCGGCTGACTTCACGATCTATAAGGCACTCTAAAAAATAGAGAAAGTTGACCACATTTCTCTATACAGTTTTGAGAGCGCTTTAGAATTTTATATACAATCTTTCAACAAAAAAAAAGTGTTTTTATGCGTTATGTTTACTGTTTATTGTGTGATTAAGTCTAATAGTTTTTTCGCCATTAAAAACATTCTTCTTTTTTTTTTTTATCTACACGCATTTTATCTGGTTATATTACCAGATTTGAATTTCGTGCCGTTTTATTTGTAAATGTGTGAATAAAAGGTTGCGTTTCTTTTTTCTTTTAATTTCTTACTCAGTAGTAATCCGTATTTCTTTTAGCCAGCAATCAAAGATGTGTTTGAAGTTGATTGTCGAAAAAATCAATTTTAAAGCATTTAAAAGCATTCAATATAAACTTTCGTACGAAGTAATTATAAAATCATTCAAGTCGCTTAAGGGCCATTTCACAGTATTTTGTCCAAATGTAAGAGTCCCCCCCCCCCCCCACCCAGTAGTAACCACAAGTATCATTTTTGACGACAAACTTGTCATATTTAATTTGATGATCGAAATTTTTCGCCCAGTCGACATTTTTTACTAGGTTATAAATGTCGACTGGATCAGAATGTTATAGGTGAAGTGTAAAAAATATAAAATGATGAAAACTTCGTACGAAGTAACTTTAAAATCATTCAAGTCGCTTAAGGGCTATTTCACAATATTTTGTCCAAAGGTAAGAGTCTCTCTCCCCCTAGTAGTAACCGTCAGTCATAATTTTTGACGACAAACTTGTCAAATATTTAATTTGATGATCGAAATTTTACTCACAGTCGACATTTTTTACTAGGTTATAAATGTCGGAAAATAATTTTTAAAGACATGAAAGTATGAGGGTGAGATGGTGTGGTGAAGGGTTCGAAATAAGCAGTCATGTATTTTGAAACAAAAACTTTTAGTTTGACAACAGGATTTAACCACCAGACATCATTTTTGACAACAAACTTATCAAATATTTGATTTGACGATCGAAATTTTACGCCCAGTCGACATTTTTTACTAGGTTATAAATGTCGACTGAATTAGAATGTCATCCATAGTGTATAAAATATAGTATGGAGAGAACTTTGTTTAAGGGCCATTTCACAGTATTTTGTCTAAATGTAGCGTCCATAACAAAACACATTTTTTGCCATAACTATTTAATTTCCTGTTTGATTAGCACATTATTTTATTTTGAGTTTGTGTGTTAGTAGGACAAACTCAAAATAAAAACGTTTTCTCCATACTATACTTTTTACACTACGACATTTTGATCCAGTCGACATTTTAACCTAGTAAAAAATATCGACTGGGCGTAAAATTTCGATCATCAAATTTAATATTTGATAAGTTTGTTGTCAAAAATGATGTCTGGTGGTTAAACCCTGGTGTCAAACTAAAATTTTTTGTTTCAAAATACATGATTGCTTATTTCGAACCCTTCACCACAAAATCTCACACCCCCATACTTTCATGTCTTTAAAAATTATTTCCCCAAATATATCTACTTTCGAGTACTACAGTTTCAATCGATACTCTTTTTCTAAGCTAGTGTTGAAACTTCTGAGACATTTTATTCCCTGAACAAAAACAAAATCAATATAAAAGTCTCCCTCCCCATCCCAAAGTAACATAACTTTCAACACTAGTACTCCTTCCACGCAACATGAAAGACATCATCATTTTCATCTTGCTCTTCACTTCCAGCCTGCTCTTGCTACATTATCAAAAAGGAATGGGCCTCCCCCACCAACAGAACTCAATTTGTCACTAAAATTTGTTAGACAAAACGGAGCTTTTTGCTCTTCCCCCATTCATTCAGGGCTCCTGAAGGATAGGTGCCATTCAAATCACATTACGTGCGATGCTTGGAGTAAGGCCACTATGTTGGAGAAGCTGACTCGTTCGACATTTTGGTTCTATCCTGTGCCCACGAGAAATAAACAAAAAATTGATGTATTTGTTACTGCGCTTAAGTGTGAAATTCGTTCTTTCACACAATGATTAGGTATTTGATGAAATAAGTTGACAAGTCAACGTATAAGCTTATTGAATTCTACGAGTTTACTAGGTTTTCTATATAATAACGATTACTTGATCAAAGCATGAAATACGGCACTTTTAACCAATTTTTGAACTAGGGTTTCCAATCCCGCGGGATTGACTTGATTCTTCTAAAAATTAAATTTTAATGTCAAATAGAAAAGATAGTGCTTTTTTTTTGTGAAGCACTGCTTTTGTTGCTTGAATTAGTAGTGTTCTCGAATTCCGTACATCAATTGTAGATAACTACAAAGTCAGATCCCAATTAGCAATTATCGTTTGGTAGCCAAAAGTGTGCCCTAAAAAGTCCTATGCATCTTAGCAAAGCATCGCTCGTATGGGATGGGAAAGGATTTTTGCTCATAAAATAATGCACTTGATGGAAACGCGTGTTGTGGCACCTTTCTCTATTATGATACTTTCTCTTTTTTTTTCTAAAGTGTAATTTTCTGGATTTTAAATTTAGAGATGGTTTTAGAAAATGTTAGAAATTTTATGCATTTTTCAATTACTGAACGAAAACTAAAACCTCGAATGAAAATACGAATTCGCCAACAGAAAAAGATACTATTTTCATAGTGTTCTTAAAAGGTAAACCCATGGTTTATCAAAATACGAAGATTTTCTTGCTCTTCTTTCAGATGCACGAGAAAGATGATTCAAACTTCAGATGATAATTGTGAGAATTGTCGTTTTTTGAGCGGCAAAGGTTGGAAAACGTTTGCATGCAAAACATTTGCGGAATTCGAAATTCCGCGGGGTTTTTCTCCCACAATCCCGCTAAATATCATGCGGGATTTCGGAATTAAAAACCCCGGATTTTGAACCGCTCTGCAATGACGTGTGTATGTGTACGCTTTGCTTTTAAACGTAGAATTTAGACGCTGTATTTATTACTCTTTTCAGAATTAATTAATTACCTGCTTTTTTTATATTATTTATCAATTAATTAACTGCAAGAGAAATAAAATGTATTTTTAGAGAGATTTTAGACATTTATGATCAATTAATTTGTTAAAAAACTTTGAAATTGTTTATTTTTCACGTGTATGCATTTAGTGTCACTGAGAAAAATAGCCAATAATATTTTGCTGTACTGGGAAATTAAGTTATCTTGGAGCTTGCCCTATAACAGAGTTAATGTTTTCTTGTAGGATACTGAACAAAAAAGAAATATTAAAAAAAAAAAAGCATTCAGGTGTAAATATATTATAAATTTTTCTATACATAATTTTGTACTCTAAATTTCAAAACTTTCAAATTTTCTCGAATAACAATAAACCTCTTCGGGAAAAACCGGGAAAAAAACTCCCCCCCCCCCAGAAAAAAAAATTCTGGGGGTTTTCCCAACCATTTCCATCTCTATACTTGAACAATTTGTTCTGTAAAAGAAGAAAAATTAATTCATTCAAAATTTAAAACAAATGAGGTGTGAAAATGAAATTGTTCACACAGGAAACGTTTTCCGATAAACTTCCAGTAAAATTTAAGCTTTGATTTGTTTTTTTAGATTTGCTTAAAGCGGCGTTTTACACTACTTCTCATCTGTTACTTTTACGATGAAGCAACCAGCGATTTCATAATTTATTTTCAAACTCGTGCAATAAAACCTCATTCATCCGGAATAATAGTGGATCCAGGACGTTCAAATGATAGTACGGATTAAACAAAACAAGTGGGCGATACATTGTCAAGTTGGTGACAAAACTTAGGGACCAAAAGCTTGGTGATATATCGCCAAGTGTTCATTAAATTATACCTTCACTTGAGTTTGCATTGAAATTAACACTGATATTCCCCAAAAAGGTGCAAAAGACCACTTTTCGAACATCCGAATGCAACCAAAAGGGGAAGTGCATAACTAGACCCCACTCAGAGTTTACTTGCAAAATTTCAGCATCCTTCGTCATACCGTTTTTGAGTTATGCGAGATACGTACGCACATCTGAACATACGCGCATACATACGTACGTACGGACGTCACGAGATCAGACTCGGGGATCGTTAAAATGGATATTTCGAGCGTCCATACGCTCTTGGATATATACGCACGTGCGGTCGAGCTGAAAAAACAACTCAATATTCCTTCAGGGGTGAGCAAAATGGAAATTTATGCCGATATTTGAGTGAATGTTTTTTTTTTTGCAAATACGATACTTTCTTTGTAAAAAGAAGTAATAATGTATAAACTGAGTGAAGGGGAACAACATAAAATTGAAAACAACTCTCCAGCTTGCTACTTTTGGTATTTGAGTGAAATTGTTTTCGCGAATAGGATACTTTCTTTGTAAAAGGAAGTAATAATGTATAAACTGAGTCAAGGGGTATAACATAAGATTGAAAACAACTCTCCAGCTTGCTAATTATTTATCACCCGCGCGACGGTAACTTCTTCGCCGTACCGTGTGCGTAACACAGATGTACAAACATACATAATTGAGCTGATTTATATATTATTAGTGGTACCCGCACGACTTTGCCCGTAATAAAAAAATTAAAAGGTCTTTTGGTTCGCCTGTTTGTTTACAAATAATCTATGGTAAATTTTCTCGCCAATTGGCTTGTACCCATGTTACAGTTCCACATTATGATAATTTCGTATCTCGCCAATTGGCCTGTGCACATGTTACGGTTCCACGTTATGATAATTTTGTTATTTACTCGTTCATCTTATGATAATTTTGTTCTTAAAATTGAAATAGAAAAAGAATAAAATCGAATTTTCGAAAAATCGCTTTGAGGTGCACACCCCCATGCTACAAACTAACTTTCTACCAAATTTCAAGAAAATTGGCCGAACGGTCTTAGGCGCTATGCGCGTCACAGAGATCCAGACATCCTCCGGACATCCAGACAGAGAGACTTTCAGCTTTATTATTAGTAAAGATATACATCTAAATGACTATATGGCTAATGCGAAATCCGGTTTAATAGAGTCCGCATCAATGAGCGTTTAGTGTACTTGAAAGAAGGCTGGGTCCAAAGCTCTCTGGGAACCAAAATGTCGGTTAGGTCGACATGTCCTCTAAAGTGGGTTCTATGGAGAGCATGGCTCCGAACGATCGATTTTGCATTTTTGAGGAACCATGTCGCCTTGTAACAAAGGCCAATTCTTTAAAAGTTTTCTTAACGCTTCTTTTTTTTTCCTCCTGAAAATTTTAAGTTCGTTCATCTTTATTTATCGGCTGCTAAACATTTTCCCTTTATTAAATGAATGTGTTCAGAGATGTAAAGCACTCAGAAATATCTTAGAATATTATTGATATTAACAATTATAGAAAGTTTTAAAGCTTGACCATGGAGAGATGGCGGATAATGTTAAAGCGGAAGCTTCATTTGTAATTGGTAGAATCAGACAGAAGGCGTCGAGTAGTAAGAGGAGCATTCTCGCTGATCTTATTTGTTAAAAATAATAACAAACAACCTCTGCTTTTCAAGGCCATCCGCCATCTCTCCGTGGTCAAACTTAAGCTTACTATTTAAACACATTAACAGTATCAAGTAGATTATTCATCCAATTCTGGTTGAATATTGAAAGCAGATACGTTACCTCCAGAAGGATGAGCAAGAGCAAGCAGCGATTCAGATAAGAGCAGAGATATTGTTAAAATTGTTTTCAAGGCTTGAAAACCCTCCTTGTCATTTTTGTATGAGTAGTGAAACATACAAACACAGTAAAGACTATAGTAATAATCAATGCAATCAAAAGCCTTCATTCCTAAGGATTAGTGGGATTCCAAGTGTAACAATTGCGCAAAAAGTACTGAAATCGATTGCCCGGACGAAAATTGTTCACTAACTGAGACTGCTGTCCGGTTTAAAATGAAAGTGACATCAGTCTGTATTCATGGACCAGCTGATTGGATCAGCAGCTGGAATTTTCTGCTCGCTCAGTCCGTAACAGTCGTTGCATGTACTAATCGATTTTCTTTCACCAAACTCATCGAACTGTTTAGAATTTCAGTGCTGTAAGCCTTGCCTTTTAAAGTTACTTTAAAGCGAGTTCCAAGTAATTTTTCACACAAGTTGATCCATAATATTAATAAAAAAGTAAAAATGTTAAATATAAATCCTTCTCTTGAAATTAAGTCCTGTTTTTATTTGCAAATATTTAAAAAATACCTTCAATCACGCGAATCCATCTTAAGATGACTTTTGCTACTTTCATTCTAACTAAGACATACGTAAATTTCAAGCTTTCTAAATCAGATAACGAACTAATTGAAATGATAACTATATATTTTTTTCCTCAATATTTCATTCGACTTAAGAAATAAACTAGCTATCAGTCCATAAAAATCTCAAAATGCGTTTAAGCATAAAATTGAAAGCATCTCGCCAAATCGTCGCCAATTGCTCAACCAAATTCAAATGGAACTATCGGAACAAACGCTTAACTGCGGAACAAATGCTTCTAGTTAAGAATGCCCGAGTTCTCCTGATAATATCTTTTGTAGTCGATGTACTTCAACGTCATTTTATGGCAATAAATTTTATTTTGATTATAATCTTCAAATTCACGGGCATTAAAATCAATTTTGCATAGAATAATGTTTCATTGCATCTGATTTTGTTACAGATACTTTCTACTAGTAATGTTATTTGAAACCTTTTCGAAGAAAAAGATATTTTTGATCAAATTAATGAGTAAAGAAAAGAATGATTGAATAAATGTGAAGTAGATGAAACAATAAACGAGAATCTTTATCTTTACTAATAATAAAGCTCAAAGTCATTGTCTGGAAGTTGTCTGGATCTCTGTGACGCGCATAGTGCGCCTAGACCGTTCGGCCGATTTTCATGAAATTTGGCACAAAGTTAGTTTGCAGCATAGGGTGTGCACGTCGAAGCGATTTTTCGAAAATTCGATTTTGTTCTTTTTCTATTTCAATTTTAAGAACATTTTCCGGAGCAAAATTATCATAAGATGGACGAGTAAATTACGAAATTATCATGACGTGGAATGGGAGAGCGAATGAACATAGCCAATTGACGAGAAATTCGTCATCCATTATTTGTAAATATACAGGCGAACCGAATGACCATTTAATTTTCAACTACGAGCAAAGCCGTGCGGGTACAACTAGTAAATAAATAAATAAGTAAGCTAATATGTGAGAAGAAAAAAATGAGTGAATAAAATAGTGATGAAGGACTAAGAAAATGAGTGATTGAATGAATAAATTAAGGAATTATTAAATGACGGATGTAAATGAGATAATTAATAAATGAATGCGTAAGTGATTTGATAAAAGACTGAATAATTAAAGGAAATAAACTATGTCACTTTGCCCCACTTGCACTTGACTAACTGTGCAAAGAATTCAAATTCCAACTGAACATTAAACAATTAAATACCGCACTGAATTAGTAGGCCTCAATTGATGTTTAAAATGTCAATAACAGGAACTTTATTCTTTAATAATAGCAAAAATAATTTTTGTCTTTCCACAAAATATTACAATACGAGTATCAATTTTTGAAAATTGCTTGTGTTATCATCTTCTTTTACTTTCGGAGGTAATTTTTTCTTGACTGGAATCGACTACATGTGTTACTACATAGTTAAAATATTACTAGATAGATGGCGCTGAAGGCTGAGTAAGAAATTCACCTGTTCCCTTTGCCATGCTATTTCACTTTGCCCTACATTCCCCTTGCATAACGAAAATTTTGGTTTGTGAACTATATTTAATATTACATTTATATCGTTCAAAAGCAACTTACGTCACATTTGCTATCGTATATGTACTCGCAATGATTGTTGCGTGCTTTGAAATTTTTTATGTGAAAATTGATTCATAAAAGGAAAATAAAAACAAACTAATATTTCATTTCATAAAATTTATTTTATTACCGTGTGATAAATTATTACGTAGCAACTAGAGAGCGAAAACGGAGTCTAAAAACCGACGATAACTTAAAACTCGATTCGTGAACAAAATTTAATAAAACATTTATATCGTTCAAATACAACTTACGTCGCATTTGCTATATCATATACATGATTCACTATTGTATGTAGTCGCAATGATTGTTGTATAAATGAGTTAATCCCATCACCATGTGATAAATTATTACGAACCAACAAGAGAGCGAAAAAAGAGTTTAAAAACCGATGATGACTTAAAACTTTATTTGTGAACAAAATTTAATAAAACATTTATATCGTTCAAAAACAACTTACGTCGCATTTGCTATATCATATACAAGATTCACTATTGTATGTACTCAAAATGATTGTTGTATGAATGAGTTAATCCCATCACCATGTGATAAATTATTTCGAACCAACAGCAGAGCGAAAAGCGAGTCTAAAAACCGACGATGACTTAAAACTTTATTTGTAAACAAAATTTAATATTACATTTACAGGCGTCCCTCGCATAACGCGGTTAATTCGTTCCTTGTAGTATCGAAACCGTGTAATACGAGACTTTTTAAAAAATATCTTTTTTAGTTATTTTTTACAATAATTAATCGTGTACGTTGTAAAAATCATGTCAATATGCATTGTGTTGTATCGAAACTGTGTTATACGAGACTTTGAAATAAGGTGAATCAAGGGATGTGTACCATGTTATATCGAAACCAAGTTTCATAGAAACAAAGTAGTAAAAACTTAGTAGAATTATTATCAAACATTTTAAACAAAATGAATGTATTAAACAAAAATGAAAAAATATCGATCTTTTTTAAACATAACTTTCGTGTTATATCAAAACCATGAAGTGATATTAAATTCAAGTTTCGTACCGTGTAATATCGAAACCGTGTTATACTAATAAAAATTTGGTACCGTGTAATATCGAACCGTGTTGTACGAGTACCGTGTTATACGATGGACGCCTGTATATTGTTCAAAACCAACTTACTTCACATTTGCTATCATATACGTACATGATTCACTATTGTACGTACTCACAATGATTGTTGGATGTTTTGAAATTCTTGTGTTAAAAACTGACTCACAAAAGGAAAATAACAACAACGCAATATTTCACTTCCATGAAGTTGATTCCATTACCGTGTGATAAATTATTACGAACTAACAGGAGAGCGAAAACGGAGTCTAGAAACCGAGGATAACTTAAAACTTTCTCCGTGACCAATTTATTCCGGTTGTTGCTCTCGATCCTTCCTTTGTTTTCCAATAAATATAAATCTCGTGTATATCTCTATTAAGTTGATGTAACAGGAATATAAATAAAAATCAGAAACACTTTTCGATGCGATTGTTCCTAGCAGCGGTTCCCTTTATTTAATGCTGGCTCCGATAGAGGGATTAACGTCATTTTCGTCATTTCAATAAAATTAGTTGCTCCTTTGCTGCTTGTTGGATGGAGGCTAGCCACCAGCGTAATTTTTAAGGTTTTTTCTTCAATGCTTTGAAGTGTTCATTTTGATTGACGTAGTGCTTTTAGTTATGATATTTATGAATACTGCAACATTTGTGTTGTTTTCTCGCAAATTTCTTTTGTTTAAAGTATCATTATTTATTCTAGTCTTTTGCTCTTTAACCTTGAACATTACAGTATTATTTAGAATTCTTTTAACAGCAAAAAAAAAAAAAAAAAAAATTTAAGTCCTTGAACAGATTCAATCCAAATTTATTCATCACTTACATTACAGAACTAATAGTATTACGATTAAGAACTGAAGAAATATCTTTCGGCGTAAAAAGTAAAAGAACATAAAACAACGTAAGGAGGCTCAAATTTGCAGGAAAACTTTATACTCGTGTTTCGGGGTTGTACGAAGATCCTGTTTCAATGCAAAAGAAGTCAGCTGATGGATAAGACATCCGACTTAACGGATGTCTTCTTATCCTTTCAAGACATCCGAAAAACTCTTAAGTCGAATGTCTTTTTATCCATACAGGTTCTCTTCTTTTGCATTGAAAAAGGGGTTTTTACCCCGAAACAGGTCTATACAGTTTTCATGCAAATTTATGTCTAATTCCGTTGTTTTGTGTTCTTTTTAATTATTAAGATTCTTTGAAAATCTTCTATTTTTTCTCCTAGCTTGACATCCATCGTAAACTTTCGTTTCTCTCGACTTGAGCATTTTTAACGTGCCTTTTGAGGATTTTGAAGCTAGGTGTTAATATCTTTTAAAGGTTTCATTTGTTTTGATTGCAAATTTAGCTTACATTTATGTTCTCATTTCAATTGTTCAATTGTATTCAACCCATTGCTACAGTAAATGGGCTTTTCTGTAATATGAAATGTTTTTGAAGTTGATAATGAGTAAATTTCAAACCATATAGAATAATTACGAACATTATAAACTGCAGAAAAATGGTGTAAGTTGCAAAACTGGAATAATATAGAATGTAATTCATAGATGTGGTTCGAAGCCGTAAACATAGTTTGTGTGAAAGAAAAACGTGTTTCCCAAAAAAGCATTACCGGACGGTGTTCCAGTGCGTGCATTCTGGCACCGTCGAAGGTCCTTAGTCCTAAACACGACCCCCCAGGTTCAGAAACGACAGGTACAGCGAAATTCCTTTACAATGAACTTACAGTAACCGTAAATTTTGTTCGTTGTAATGGAATTCAAGTAATGCGACAGCAATTACATTGGGACTGAAAATATATCTCGTTGAAACGGATATTTCGTTGTATTGGTATTCGCTGTAACGGGATTTCACTGCATTATCTTTGCTACTCCCTTCCTATCTGTAGTTAGGATGTGTGGAGCTCCAATATCAGGTACCCAAACCCAACAGTCAAGAAATACTCATCAGGAAACGATGAACCCTTACCGTTACATATTTCCATTTGGCATTGGGGTTGTTTCCTAAAGTGCTACATTTAGTCACTGAAATTGATAGAATGAGTAAAAAAAATAACATGGACCCAGAAAATACTTTCATTTTCCCAACAGTTATTTTTTAATTAATTTTTTAAAATGTCCGATTTTGAAAACAAGGCGTGGTCTTTATGACGTCACAAATGATGCAATTTGGTGCATATTTCTACCACGTTTCCACGTTATGATAATCAAGCAGCGAATTACAATTGCGCTCTACGCTTGCTATCAACCGTATCGTTGCCAATACACGTGAGTAAAGAATGTGAATTAAATATTTTGTCCTGTGAATGGCATTTCATCATTTGTGATGTCACACGACAGAAGTGTAAACAATGAAAGCACACCGATTTAAGTAATTTTTTAAAAATATCAAACTTAAATAAATTATTTAAAAAATGGTCAGATCCTATATTTTTAAGCATGCTCTTTCAGAAAAAAAAATACTTTTAAAATTTTGGAAACGACCCCATTACCCAATTTAGTTTTAAAAAAAAGAATGAGAATGAAATTGAAGCTGCGTTGTTGCCTATAACCAATAAAATTAACATTGAAGAGGCTTTTAAATTACTTTTTAAACTTAAGTGCTGATGGAAAATAAAAATGGATTATTTTTTCATCTTTTCCTGCGTGTAATTTTTATTATGTTTTGTACTCTTGAGAAGGGCCACTTCTTGTTCTTCTATGAAGAATAAAAATTTACTATTTGAGCAGTAAAGTTGTTTTTAAAAATAAGACTTATCAATATTAAAATTTAATTCATAGAAACTGCTAAAACCAATAAGTTCAATAATTAATTCCCTGATATGAAGCCTATTGAATGGCCTTTTTGTTTTTTTTATGTTTATGGGTTTTCTCATCGGTATTCTTTTAAAATATATTTTTTAAAGTCTTATGGACATTGTGGCCTTTGTAAAAAGATATGAGATTGGAATCGTTTACTGTAGACTTATTGCTTAAATAACCACAAGATAACTCATTCAAGCTCTAAAATTACGAATAGATATTTGGCTGCAAGTAATGGGGTCGTTTCCAAAATTTTAAAAGTATTTTTTTCTGAAAGAGCATGCTTAAAAACATAGGATCTGACCATTTTTTAAATAATTTATTTATTTATAAAATATTAAGTTTAATATTTTTAAAAACTTACTTAAATCGGTGCGCTTTCATTGTTTACGCTTCTGTCGTGTGACATCACAAATGATGAAATGCCAATCAATGTTGCCATTCGCAGAGCAAAATATTTAATTCGCATCTTGACTCACGTGTATTGGCAATGATATGGTTGAAAAAAAGCACAGAGCGCAATATTTAATTCGCTTCTTGATTATCATAACGTTGAAACGCTGTAGAAAGATGCGCCAAATTGCATCATTTGTGACGTCATAAGACCACGCCTTGTTTTCAAAATCGGACATTTAAAAAAATTAATTAAAAAATAACTGTTGGGAAAATAAAAAGTATTTTCTGGGTCCATGTTATTTTTTTCACTCATTCTATCAATTTCAGTGACTAAAAGTAGTACTTTTTACTAAAGGAAACAACCTTATTGTTGTTTTTAAAGTTTGAGCCCAACGTTGCTAAATGGTTTTTTAACCAACAACCATATTTAAATTAATATGCTTTCTTAAAGCTCCACCGCCTTCTATGATTAAAAAGAGTATTAAAAACTGAAGATTTTTGAAAAGGTTTTTAATAGGCATTTGTGGGTTACATTGAAATAAAGAAATGCGTGCGTTTTACAGAGCGATTTTTCAAAACAAACTAATAATTCAAAAGCGTTAAAAATAGCAATGAACACTAAAATCAACACCCTCTTAAGCTTTCAGATGGATTATCTGGAACACATTTTTCGTGTCGGAAATATTAATTTCATTTACTTAAACAAAATTTCTAAAACGCGTAATGTTCAGCGTGTTTACTTCCCATTCAAAACTCGCTCTCCCACTACTCCGTCATTGTTGCTGAGGTTCTGCCTATTAACCCTTTGTAGTACAGATAGTGTTCCACGGGTGAATTAGTGCCGCTTGGTTAGCCAACTGAATACTTCCGGCGATTTGGGTACATCTGCTTTTATTTATTTATTCATTTATTGTTTTGTTTTTAAACCTACCAACCCGTTAACATACTGAGTTCTATTTTGAATGTTCCACTTCATTTTCTGTTTTCAGCTTTGGAAATTATTTAAAGTATATATTTTCGACTTTTAGGCTACTGGGCGTTTATGTGAAATTTTTTTTTTCTTCTGTAGTGAGGCGATTGCATACAAAAGAAAAAAAAATCATAGAAGAGTTTTGTGCGGTTGATAGGGACAGCATAAAAAAATGCATAAAAAATCGTTGGTTTTATAAATAACTTCGTTTGTTTTTTTATAATTTCGTCAATTGAGTCCCAATCTGATTTAAATTTTCATACACCAAAAAAAAAAAAAAAAAAAAAAAAAAAAAAAAAAAAAAAAAAATCGCACCAAAAAGAAAAAAAGTTTTAGAGTTGAAATGTATAATATATTTACATTGCAGTACTTTTTTTCTTTAAGTATTTTTCAGCACTAGGGCCTCTTTCCGAAATTATTCGGGTTGATAAAATTATGTGTCTTAAATAAATATTATGCAGATTTACTTGTTTTTAAATATCATTGCATACATTTACATGCATACATTACATAGTATACTCGTACATACGCTTTTTGTTTCGTTTTTATGAGGTTTTGAAAGAAATTGATTCACTTCATTTCCTAATCAAGAGATACCATCCTTTACTTCCCCGTGAACAATATAATCTTCCCATGCATAACGTTGTACTAATGACCTTCAGTTTTGATGATGGTGATGGCATAAGAAATTTTCATTAGAAATTGCAATTACTTATATTAAAAATGGAAATGTGAAAGGACCATGGGATTTCGAGAAATATTCCTGACTGACCTGTTGCTGATCCAGTAAGAATAATACGGTAAATCATATTAGTTCATGCTGATTTTACTTGGGGGCCAGTTCTCTTGCATACATAAGACAAATTAAAGTTTCGCAACGAAATTATTGGAATACCGCCTTTAATTTTAATGGAATGAATGTGGGCTCTTAAAAGTTTTTTTAAGATAAAGAGTTCGTACAGAGTCCTTAAAAGGAGACGACTTTAAACAGGCTTAAAGTGTATCTGCACGCGTTCCTGAAATAGTTTGGTAAGAGTCACCGGCAAATGCAAAGATGAGATGTTCAATGTTGTCTTAATCTTTTAGTTCATTTAGAATCCTCGGCTTCTGTATATACGAACAGTGGCTCATCGAATATCCGTTATACATTATGCGACAGACCTTTTGAAGATACTATCCAAATAACCCATTTTTTCTTCAGAAACGAACGGAGTCTTTCTGAAAAGAGACATTTAAATTAGTTTAAATCTAAAATGGTCAGTGTTTCGACCATTAAGTAAAATTGCTGCAATTAAGTTTATTAAAGAAAAAAAAAAAAACTACACACACACATCTTTAGTCTGCCTGTTGGTTTTGGTTAAATTTATTCAACTTTTCTCAGTTCCACCGGGTATGTCGATAAAAGTTAATTTGCGTTTTGATACGATATGCGAATCGCTGATCGGTTACTAATTTGGTTACATCATCTCTTTATAATATTAGTATAGATAAAAGGTCTCAAAGGGTAGCCCGAAATACATGCAAAATTACAACTTAAAGAATCACGAATTAATATCATCTATCTGCACTACTTGAATTCAAAAATTAATTTACTCGAATCGCATTCCAATTATAATTCATTTGAATAAATTTTGATGCAATAACATTCTGCGACTCGAAATGTTTCGCAATGTCCAAGGCTAATAGAATGCTATCTGTTCTATCTTTTGCGGCCCAAAATATTGCAAAACTTTTGGCGGTTCTTATACTGACGCCGTGATTTTTTTTTACCTCACATGATCCCATCCACCATCATTTATTCCGATGAGAAACTTTACCAATTCTGTCTTTGCAAATGTGAGGCAATTGGTGTCTGTTTTTACGTATACAAGAACAAAACCGTACGAAACATAAACTGGTAGTTGAGACAAACTATCCTCTGCATCGTCAATTACATGTATAGGTTTTGGCGATTCTTATGCCAGTATCGTGATTTTTTTCTTCTCTTGTCTCCATTCCTTAGCATTCAGTTCAAAGAGAACGTTCTATTTGCCATTGCAAATGTGGGGCAATTAGCGCTTGTATTTACGTATATAAAAATAGATCAGTACAAAGCATAAACTGGTAGCAAAGGCAAACTATTCATTTAAAATATAGTATAAGTACATGTATCACGCATAATTTATAGCCTATGTTACTCACGACCAAACGGCACGCCCTTGAGGGTCACGGATTGGGACAAAATTCTAGATATAGGTCTATTCCCACTAGATATAAGTCAAGGTAAAGCGGTTTGACTACATAGGCCCTAGTTTGGCTGCAATGAGGATCCAAAGTTGATAGTTTGGCCATACAAATGCAGTGGTGTTTCCATTGGAACTACCACACATTGGATCACTTCGACACTATGTTCGATCTTCCAACATGTTTGGCATCTTTTTTTAGTAAAATGAGTGGAAGGGAAAACACCTAGTTAGTTATGTGCGTTATTTAAGTTACTTGAAAAATCGAAATGATCTTGTATTTTTGTTTTTTAATGTGTCATGTGCAATAAATTAGAGCTTTTCTCCCCCTCTCCCATTTTTTGCTTATCATTGTGGAAAATGTATGATAGCCGACGATAAATATCCAGTAAATGTTTCAATTAGCAAATGATAAATACTTTTTACTAGCAGACGATTAAGATAAAACGAAATAATGAGTTTTTTTGGCAAACGATAACTATCCTGTAACTATCGGCATTCAAAATATTGAAATTAAAAGTAGTGTCCAATTTAAATTTGAGAAACACCTTTTAAAAACTAGTATTCAAAGTAATTAATTCAAAGCTAAGTGCATACAAATGGCTCATACTGCAGTACAATAGCAGAAAAAGTTGTAAAGATAGTAATTCTGAAGAAAACTCCATTGCATTTCTGGGCCCAAACTAGCATTTTTTGACCCCCCTTGCAGCCGAACTAGAACCTATGCGGTCAAACCGCGTTACCTGGGCTTATACCTAGTGAGAATGGACATATATCTAGAATTTTGTCCAAATCCGTGACCCTCAAGTTCGTGCCGTTTGGTACTCAGTAAAAATGCACCTTTCACATAGTGAAAGAATTGTTCAAATAGCTGCAATGGTTCCAGAGATTACCTCGAACATATAAACACACAAAAACCCGCCCTCTCTCTTTATAATATCAGTATAGATCTCACACAAAAACACTAACTTTGCTAATGCAGGTTGTAGGATAATTTAGTTTCCCTGTCTATCAAAGTTTTATTTGCTACTTTTCTCACCAAAGCTGCAAATATACAGGACAGAATTTACGAATAATATCAAATATTGAAATTTTGGAAATGTGTATAAGCCTACCCAAAATTAATGGTTGGAATTTGACTAATTTGGATATTTTTTGGTGTTTATGAACAAATAAAACTACTACCAGTAATGAAACAGAATATATATAGGAGGGGATATGGATTGTATTATTTTTTGAATGTTTAATACTACTTTATGTTTTTTAAGAAAATATATCTATGAATGAACTACATTTTTATTTATTAAAAATCAATTTCTCCGTTTTTTCCAATTTTTCCAAAAAAAAAAAAAAAAAAAAACTTTTTTCCAACCCATTTGCCTTAAAATCTCCGTAAATTTTACATCTCTTAATTATGGATATTAAGTATAAGGAAAATGTATTTATTAGATTGCCCTACTCCGGTGTTTTTCAAATCTTCTCTGATCCCTTTGGAGGAAGGTAAATTAATTTTCGTTCCTTTTAAGAGAAGCGTTAAACTTCGTTAGCGTATTCATCCGAACATAAAAATTGTAACTCTTCATCATAAGTGCTTTCAGAAACTAAATTTTATCTTCACCGAGTTTTATTTCGGAAATGACTACACTCACACTTGCTTTTACTGCGTAGGACGATAAAGCGCAGTATCTGTAGAAAAGTGTTTCTGAGATAGTATTTGAAGAAACGCATTTTGTGGATTCCATACTAATGATAGAGACATGTTTTAATTTGACGTTTTTTTTTTCGTGCTTTTTTTCCAGCGGAAACTTAAATGCAAGCTTGCACAACAAAGCTATAACGCACAATACTGCCGTGGGGCAAGTTAAAAAAAAAGGGCAGTAACTGAAAATTTTTTCTTTTTTTTTGTACATTTTTACTTCTTTTTCCAAAAAAGGAAGTATTGTATTCGCGAAAAAATTTTCACTCAAAATTCGGCCTTAATTTTCATTTTGCTCACCCCCGAATTAATGTTGAGTTTTTTTTTTTTTTTTTTTCAACCCTACCACACGCGGATAAGTGCCTAAGAAAGTATAAACACTCGAAATATCCATTTTGACATTCCCCGAGTTAATTACAACGACTTTTCTCCTGTCGTCCGTATATACGTATGTATGTATGTATGCGCGTATATGCGTATGTGCGGATGTATGTCGCATAACTAAGAACGCTATGGTATTTGGTATGTAGACTGCTAGTGGGGTCTAGTAATGCACCTCCCTTTTTGATTGCATTTCGGTGTTTCTAAAGGGGTCTTTTGCCCCTTTTTGGGGGGGAATCATTGTTAATTTCTATGTATACTCAAGTGGTGTTATAATTTGGCGGATACTTGGCGATATATCGCCAGTCTTTTGGTCGCCAAGTTTTGTCACCAAGTTGGCGACAAATTTGGCGATTTTTTTTTTTTAAATCTGGTTTCAATTTGGCCACTGATGGTGATATTTAGAGAGTAAACTATTGAATCACATTAAAATTGCCAATAATGGGAAAATGACATTAAGATTGGAGTAAAAGGAAGTCATGTGATGCACACATCAGCTCGTTTTTATCTATTATACGTTAGCTTTATTGTACAAACTTGCATATTAGGTATCCGCTGAAAATAAAGCACGAAAAACAGTATCAAATTTCAACATTTCCCTATTGTATGGAATCCAAAACGCGTTTCTTTAAACATCTCAAGAACTCACTTCTGCAGATACTGCTGTTTACCTGCCCACGGCAGAATAAATGACAAAAATGCGATGAAAAATGTGTAGAGTACCTACTGCGCTTTACCTTCCCACCGTAGTTTATGAGTCCCGATGTCCTATCTCAAGTTAAGGAAATTTTGGGGTTATCAAATGAATTTACCCCAGTATTATGGGAAACTAATGAGAGCTAAAGAAAAACAAATTCAAGTCCCTGCTTGGTTAAGCCCGTAACTAGGGTCATGAGGTATCAGATACCGCGGGAAAATTAAATTGCTGCGCCCAAAAGTTTTGCAATATCTACATATTGGCTATGTATGTCACTTACAGTACTGTTTCAGTTGCATTTATATAATGCTGAACCAGCATTAAATAAATGCAATGTAATGGGCAGAAATGTCTCATCGCACAGATGTGACATTTTTGCACATATATTTGCACTTTACTGCTGGAATTTTAAACTTGGGCCCAAAAGTTTTGCATATATACCTATTTGGCTATGTATGTCACTTACAGTACTGTTTCAGTTGCATTTATATAATGCTGAACCAGCATTATATAAATGCAATGTAATGGGCTTTTGCACATATATTTGCACTTTACTGCTGGAATTTTAAACTTGGGCTTTTAATTTTCATATATTCGAATACAAGGAACTTGTATCATAATATGAAGTACTATTAACTTTCTAAAAAGTTTTCTTGTATTTAAAAAATAATTATTTGTACGTGTTGCGTCCCGACATGTACAAATCATTATTAACACCAGAAAACTTTTTGAAACTTGATACTTCATACTATAATACATTCTGGTAACCATTTCTTTGAATTATTAACCCTTCATTTCTTTTACGAAAGAAATATTATTTCTTGAATTTCCTTCACCATCTTCGTAAATAATCATAATATGTACAACGTTGCAACTATGTCTAATATGCAAATATATTCACAAAGAAAAATCCTGGATAAAGTGACCTTGACTACAAAACCAAAAAAATAGATTAAACTGAAAATGCCTTCTGGCCACTGGCGACTAACTAAAAATTTGAGTTTTTACATCTTACTCTACACCCTGTATTTATGCACAATATTTAAATTTTCGTTTGAAAGAATGCAGCTTATGTGAAACCCGTTGTTTCCGCCCCTCATACAGCTTTTAAATATAGTCAGCCTATTTAACAAACAAGGAAGAGGCAAACAGCACCTTGCAGCGCGTGATTACTACTTAGAGAAAGCAGAAAGCACCCTTTCTCTTTCTTCGTTTTCACTCGGCAAGATGCGGCTCAAGAAAAACGGCCGTTTCGGGTTGAAGGGCTGTTATTTCCTCCCTCTCTAGCTTCCTCCAAACCTGCCTCCTCTTCTGACCGGGTCATTACATGGAAAGGGCGTGCGGCCCTTTATCAATTCGCGCTTTTCACGCTTCGCTGAAGGACGCTCGCCGCGTCTGGATGGTGTCTGGAAAAATGCGAGATGTTTGACCGACCGGACATTTCCCGAATAGGTGCTTATGCAAACTTTTTTTTTTTTTTTTTAACAGCTGCACCTTTTTAGGAAGAGGATTAGGTCGTTTTGCCAGTTGTTCATGTGATGTCATCGTACCAGTTCTGGCTGCTGCAGCAGCAATCGTCATTATCTTTTTTGAATGCACTCTGTCCGATTCTCATCAGTTAGTCGACAAGGGTCCATGCAGGGGCGTGCACCGAAATTTTGGGGCCCGTCACAAATGACTTTTACGGGCCCCCTCTAAATGTACACCCCTACATATATTTCACCCTCATTTAAAAAATCTCGGGTTCGGGCCAACAGGTGTCCCTTCTCCCCCTCCCCCCTGTGCACGCCCCTGGTTCCATGGAAGAATTGACAGCTCCTCGGAAAATTTCACCAGTCCTCTTGACAAAAAAATGCCAAAATCAGGAGAATGATTTAAAATAGATATTTTTTTACGTCCGCAAGATTATTTTAGACAGGGCCGCTGAGAGGCCCTTGTCAGTTTGGTCGCTGCGCCCCCTTCACCTCTAAAAACTTGCCAAATTGATACTACTCCAATTTCGAACCGGGCCTCTTCAAGG
Organism: Uloborus diversus; assembly: GCF_026930045.1. Taxonomy (NCBI): domain Eukaryota; kingdom Metazoa; phylum Arthropoda; class Arachnida; order Araneae; family Uloboridae; genus Uloborus; species Uloborus diversus. The sequence goes on from NC_072737.1 coordinate 144,932,183, forward strand.
AACGGGCCCCTAGTTTCCGACTAGGCTGACATGGCCTCTCGTCGGCCTTGAGTTTAGGGTTGAAATCGCGATGATTTTGCAATCGTGATTTTGCTCAATTGATATCACACTTTTTCAACATTTTGAGCTCCCGTTGTCACCTTATGTGTTGCACTTCACTTTGCCTCCCTCCCCTCCCACTTGTCAGGCTATTTTTCGTCAACATTTTCATTAAAAAATGTTGGTATTAGCTAGAGTAACCCAATAACGTAAACTAATTTTTATCAGGTTGTATTATTGTTTTTACATTCAAAAAATAGTTGTGGAGTGAAATCCAAGGGCGCCCATATAGGGGCAAGGGGGGGGGGGGGCTCAAGCACCCCCCCTCTTTGAATATAGAACTTCCTTGCTTTTAGTACTTTTTTCTTTGCAAAAATGTAAAAACATTTCTTCTGCAGCCATTAATGAATAAGTTATTAAAAATGTCAAATTTTAATGACTCTAATCTGTTTTGAAATCAGTTTCTATGGGGGAAATATCCAGCTAAACCACGGGGAAAATATTTGAGTCCCCCCCTTGCAGCTTTGCATATGGGCGCCCATGGTGAAATCCCGTTTCAACAAACATCAAATTGTTTTGTTGTAATGGAATAATTCATCTAATTTCAGGGGTGATTGTGTTCCGGTATTTTTGCCGAATTTCCGGTATTTTCGGGCGTATTTCCGGTATTTTTATGTCCGAAAATACTGGAATTATGTTTTTTTTATTATGCTTTTATCTCCCTACCTCCGCATTTTTTAAAAAAATTATATAATACTCATCAAATATACCTGCAAGAGCCTTAAGATGGACACCTATCCCTTAAGATGGACAAATGTCAAGATAATTTTGTATAACACCAGCTCAAAAGTAACTTTGTAACCCATTAAAATTTTAATCAAATGTACACACCAGGGTTCGCGTTTACGCGCTATAGCGGGTTTTTTACGCAAATTCGCGGGAAAGGGACGCAACTTCCGCGAAAAATCGGGTCCCAGGGACCCAGAAAACCCAAAAGATAAGAACCAGAAAAAAAATGGGAGAAAATGCTAAAGATCTATTTAGTAAATGCTTTTAAGCTTCAAAATGACCAGGAGAATCAACAGAAAGGGACTAAAATGACCCTATCTGTTTATCAGCTATTCAAACACACCCCAATTGTGGACCAGTCAATGGAATTTTAGTGATAAGACTGGAGCTTACAGTGACCTCCTGGGCAGAGCTCAGGGAGCAAGTTCACAAATAGCCCATTGTACTGTATTCTAAGAATAAGCTTTCCCTCAACTTTTATCTTGAGGAAATTCCTGAAAACAGAAATGAAGACTAAAAATAAGAGAGGTTTTCAATGCAATCTTCAGGATTAATACAAGACAATTGTACAGTAAAAATATTGCAATTTGGTATTCATGTAACCAGAATTACTTTTGAAAATCATCATTTTGCATCCCCAATAAAAAGAGGGGAGAAAAAAAATGGCGAATATTTTCCAGATCGCGCTAAACACAAAGAGTTCGGAACTTTACATTTTTCTTGTTAAATTGCTTATGAATACTTGAATTTTATACAAAAGCACTTTAACCTTGTTCTTTTTCTAATAATTCATCTCTTTCTGATGGGTTATTTTTATTTGGACTTGCAAAAGTCGGGTATTAATCGATCGCGCCATTTTCAAAATGGCGCGATTTTAAAAATAGAACAAAAATCAAAACAGATATTTTGAACAAGTCAAAATAAAGTCAAATATACTGATTTAAGATTGCAAATGAGCAATTTTCACACTCATATGAGAAAATGTTTCGTTTTTTGCGATCGCGATTTTTGCGTTGGGTTTATTCGCTTGCGATTTATTATTATTATTATGTAATTGCCAATGATAATTGGGAAGGGGGGGGGGGGCTGTTTGCTTTTTTTCACTAAGAAAAAATTTCCAGGAAAACAAAAGTTAAGGCAGTGCTTTTTGCTAGATCAACCAGAGGCACTTGTTTTATATTTTATGGTAAAACCCATTTTTAAAGTAAATTTTGAGTTAATCTCATTGTAAACTGACCAAATAGTTTCTCACATAACTGAGTCTTGCAAGTGTATTATTTGAAAATAATTTTACAATGATAAAATCACAAAAGAATTAGGGCAAAAATAACCAATTTATTTTATTTCATGCCTCCCCCCCCCCCAAGTATAAATATTTTTATATTATTCATTTATGCTCTAAGATTTTCTGTTTAAAATTTAAGGGACTCATTTTTTCCACCAAAGGACCCAAATCTATTTCATTAATGGGTCCCTGGGACCCATGTTACGGATAGTTGAGCGCGAACACTGACACACACTATTTTGACTCAGAACTATTTATGGCAAAGGTGCACTTAAGTAATAGGGACCAAAGATTACCCCCCCCCCCCGGCCCCCGTTCTCGCTTTGAAACTTTCAGGTATTTTTTGATGAACTCACAATCACCCCTGTCTAATGTCATGAAAATTAAATTGGGACTGAAAGTTTGTTTCGTTGAAACGGATATTTCGTTGTATTGGTATTCGTTGTAACGGGATTTCACTATACATTCAGAACCATTTTTGTACTTATTTCATATTTAAGTAACTATTTAATAGATCATTAATTTTCGGATGAGTAAGTAATTTTTGATTTTTTATTATTATTTGTAATGGAAAAAAGAGAGAAAAGAAACTATTTCGCGAGACTTAAATTTTCGCGATTACTACGAGGTCGCGGAAATTAAATAACGCCTAGCGAAAATAAGTTCTTTTACAGCGTGTAGTGTGGTTTTATCTTACGTTGTATAGATATGTGGTTCATACATTAACTAATTCACTCATTGTTAAGGAATGTTGTACATTAAATGCTTTTTGATGTTAACTTTTTATTAGCTGACTAAACATTTGAAGAAAAAGTTATGGAAGAGATTATTTTCACGCGTGTGGTTTCGTAGAAAGGGTAGAAGCATGTCATTTTACCACTTCCTGCACTCTAAAATTCTTTTGTGGTAATTATGGAATGGATATATATACAGTGGCCTCCCAAAAGTGTTCGTACACCTACTACTTTCAATGAAGTAGGCCCTTATCCATTGGTTAGAATTAATATTTCGGAATAGGTATTTTGTTATAAGATCTATGATCTATTTTTAACAAAACTACACAAAAATTTTTAATAAAACATTAAAACTTAGTTTTTTAAAAATCAAAAACCAAAAAGTTACGGAAATTTTATCTCACAAAAGTCTTCGTACACTTTGAAAAAAATGTCAAAAATTAGTAAATAATCTAACTTTTTCTAAGTTATTATTTAGTGGGATATCATGCAGTAACAACAACAGCTTTTAAAACGTCTGGGAATAGATTTCATTGCTTCTTTCTTTCTTTTTTTGTGCAATTTCTGAGTAAGTGTTCAGCCGCACTACGAGTCTTACTGTTTCTAGTTCGCTTTTCGTTTCAATGGTGTATTTTCGTAATCTAGCCACCAGATATCTCCAAATATGTTCCATTAAGTTTAAATCTAGCGATTGAGGAGATATTTCCAAGCTTAAGGACAAATTTTGAGGCACCAAACACGAACGTGTGCTTCTTATCGTTATCTTGATAAAAAACAAAGTTGTTTCCGATTACCAAATTTTGGGGTAATAGTTTTAAATTGCTTTTTAAAATATTTAAATGAACAGCATAATTCATTATTTCATCAAAAAATTCCAAATTTCCAAGTCCTGATGCTGAGATGCACCCTCACACAAGAACACCTTCACCGTTCTGATTAACCGATCCCAACTAAGTTCTTAAGATTAAATTCCTCTTTTTTTCTTTCATTTACAATTATACAACAATTTAACCCAAAATGTTGAATTTATTTTCGTCTATAAATAAGACGTTGTTCCAAAACGTATTGAGCTTATTTAACATTGATTTTACGACGGAAAGTGTAAGCTTACTGTTTTTCGCACGAACAAGAAAATTTCTGCGGGAAGAGGTCCCATTTAATCTAGCTAATCCGAGAACTTTTCGAACAATTTTAGGTAAAAATTAAACGTAAAATGTTTTCATTCAATTCTGTAGAAACTTTTTCAGTTCTGAAATGTGTATTTTTTCATATTTTTTTTAACTGTAAACCTCCGATCACGCTTTGTTAACTTTGCCAGTTGACCTTTTCTTACCTTGTTTTCGATCCGATTCCTGTCTTTTAAAGCATTTTATCAAGCCCTTCACTATAGAATGGTATAAATTAACCAATTTAGAGACGTTTCAAATCAATTTAGGGCTTACTGTGAGGGAAAAAAACCAAATTTCGAATCGTGTTTGCCGTTTTTTACGCATACCTGCCATTTTAAAATAATAAGCAGAATATTAGGGAATAAAAACACTAAAAATTAAAGTCAAATGATTTTACAGTATCATTACAATGCAAAAATAATAAAAAAACCACATATGATACTTTTAATTATGAATTTATTCGAAATTATTTCAGTGTACGATGACTTTTGTGGCGTATTTTTTCTCTGTCTCTTCGTTTTTTGACAAATTTCAAAAATAAAATCTGGCAATATTCCAAAAAAAAAAAAAAAAAAAACTACTGGGTTTTATTCACAATGGCATAGGAATGGTGTGAAAAAAAATTGGACTTCATATTCGAATTCAGTTTTGCGTTATTTTGGTTTTACTACAAAATTTCAAGGTGTACGAACACTTTTGGGAGCCACTGTAGCCCTTTTTTTTGATTAATTTCACGAGCAATTTTTTTGCCACATAATAGGGTTGTTTCCTTCTGTCAAAAGTAGTACTTTTAGACACTGAAATTGATAGAATAAACAACAACAACAAAAAAAAAAAAAAAAAAAAAAAAATAATAACATGAACCCAGAAAATTCTTTCATTTTCCCAACTATTTTTTAATTAATTTTTTAAAATGTCCGATTTTGCAAACAAGGCGTGGTCTTGATGACGTCAAAAATGATGCTCTTTGGCGCATTTTGTACCGCGTTTCCACTTTATGATAATCAAGAAGCGAATTAAAATTGCACTCTACGCTTACTATCAACCATATCGTTGACAATATATGTGAGTAAAGATGCGAATTAATTATATTGCTCTGTGAATGGCAACGCAGCATGGCATTTCATCATTTGTGATGTCATCGACAAGAAATGTAAATAATGAAAGCGCACCGATTTAAGTATTTCTTTAAAAATATTAAACTCAAAACAAATAATTTAAAAAATGGTTAGATCCTATGTTTTTAAGCATGTTCTTTGAAAAAAAAAATACTTTTAAAATTTTGGAAACGACCCCATTGGAAGAGTTGACTTTCAAATTCCTTATTAAAAACTTTAGCAATAATAATAAATAGTATCGTTATGCTGGTTATTGTTTTTCGAGTGTTTCCTGGTTAAAAAAAGTATTTCGTGAAAAACAGATTTTTATTTCTTTTCTGTGGTAATAATGATTTAATGCTGCAGTAATGCAAGTAAAATATTTGCTTATTATTTAATTTTAAAAGGAATTCTTTTCTACAGCGATTATAGCTCGGAAAGTTTATTCTGAATTCCTTTTTCCTACTAACGACCGCAACAGGCTAGTACAGGAGAGTCGGGACGAATGGGACAGCTGCATTTATGCCGAAGTAAAATTTGAATAAATATTTCTAGCTTGTCTAGTGGGTTCTTTCTTGATTCTAATCTCCCCTAAGTAATCAAAACATGTGCTATTGTAATAATTTCATTGCTATTGTAATAATTTGTACAGAAGAAAATTTTCTCTACCTGGGAAGCTAAAAGTAACCCGAAAATATTACTGCTTCAAATCATCAATTTTGATGACAGTTACTGTCTAACCATCGATTACATGGAAAGGCTAATATCCGATTTATAGGCGGAAATTGACGTATCTATTAGTTTATAGGACTGTTAGTTGGTTTGCTTCAGATGTGCACTTTTGCCTCTCTATTATTTAGCCTTAGTTTTGTAAAAATGAAAATTCGCTCTCAACATCATTTTTAAATCTATAAAGTAATTCGATCCATATTTTCACGCCAAAAATTAATTGATTTATTTATTCACAACGAAGTTTTGAGCTTACCATTTTGCTTTTACGTTCCTGAAGGAAATGAAAATATTTTATTTTCTTTTTGTTGTTTCCATGGTAACTATTTTTGTTTCCCCTTATTTTATTTTTTATAATACAATAAATGAATAAGGCACTAATGACATTATAAAACGCGTGCATAAAATCCCATCGTTATTTTCCCTTCTCCCCTGCTAGATTCATTCAGATGGAATCGTCTTTACTTGGCAGATTGCCGAATTACATACAATCCGTGGTCAAACAGTAGTAACATAAATAATAATGATAGTAGTAAGCAGTCAATACATTTAAAATTGAATTAAAATTATTTTCGCTGTGAGAAAAAAAAAAGTTTTCTTGCCCCTTCTGTTAAATTATTATCTCTCAAATATTTATTGTTCAGTGAAGCTTCTCATGCAAACGCGTACTTAAATTATGCAATTATATCCCAATAATTGCAAAGTAAATTTTTCCCCACATGTTTCTCTCAACAACTACTATAGCAACACAGATAATGTAAACAAAATAAGTCTCGTGCCTCTCAGAAGTTGCCAGTCGCTAGTGTCTGTTCCCGAGAGAATTATCGATTTTTACCGTGAAAACATAATTAGCTGCCTGCTCGAAAGTTTCCATCAAAAATTAGTATTTTCCTGTCGTCGTTATCAGTGAGGTGACAGCCCCTAGCGGCGTCCTTCGCAAACTCATTGCAGCAAATCAACGGGGAAATCTCGATTTTTTTGGCACTACTTTCCTCTACAACACTGTGCGCATCTGATTTCTTTCTTTCTTTTTTTTTTAATCATTTGGTTTGTTGGGATAGGAAGCTTCAATAAAGTAAACAAATAAATTTTTTAACTTCAACATTTTCGTCAAAACTGTCATGGTCTTTGTGGGGATGGTCATGGTCTGTGTGGTCTTGTGGTGTCATGGACTTTTTTTTTTCCTTCATTTTTTTGAGTAGTGGGTTCTGGGTTATAGGGTTATCTACAGAGATACCGTTGAAATGTTTTGCAACGCGTGAAAGTTCTTTTTGACAATTTTAAGTGGAATTTATTTTGAAAGAGTGCAATCCGAATTGAACTGGAAGATGACGGGGAAGAAAATAATTATACGTATCATTTTAAAAATTTTAAAATGTTAAAATGTTCGACGTTTTGTGTTTGAGTTCTAAAAAAGTAACTAAACATTCAAATGAAAAATTTCAAAAACGCAAATTGCTGTTTTATTTCCCCCTTTTTCTACAATGCTAAATCTTTATAAAAAATGCAAAGAGTGAAAATACGCTTGACTTGATTTTTGAAACGTATTGCCGACTTTTTATACTTTAAAGGCGCTTGTAGAGATCTCTCAGTGGCCAATCCAGGATTTTTTTCTCGCTACCTATTTTTGTGAAAGCATTGCATCATTCTATTTTTGTGAAAGTTTTTTTTTTTATCAGCATTGTTTTTGTGAAATTTTAGAGGCATCCTAATTTTTGTAAAAGAGAAGTAGAACAAGTGAAATTTTAGTTCGAAAAGTGTAAATATCATCTAGTATTATTTTTAACAGATTTCGTTTTTTGGGGAGGGGAGGGGGAGCTAAAAACCTAAGAAGTATGAAAAATACCATCGTAATTTCAGCTTAATAAGGTATGTACTTTGTACTATATAGGAAATTATGAGAAAAACGGTTTCCCAAAACAGATGTTGAAAGATTGCGATAATATTGCATAAATACACTTAGGCGAGAAACAGCTAAAAATTAGAAGTTAGTAATCTAACGTTGTGAAGCACAAAAATTGCAAAATTATTGCAGACACGTGTTTCGGTGTTACAAGGAACACCTTTTTCAATGCTAAGAAGTGTGAGCTTCTAACACTTCACCCCTTTCTAACACCGAAACACGTGTCTGCAATAATTTTGCAATTTTTGTGCTTCACAACGTTGGATTACTAACTGTTCTAATTTTCAGCACAAAGGTATTTATTCGTTCGTTAGTTAGCTAAAAATTAGTTATAATACTACAAAAAGGTTTCTATTTAAGCAATTGTTCATATAAACCTGCTTAGAATTTTATTTTATGAGTAAATTTTGTTTTAAACAGAGCAACAAATTTTATATTTTAAAATGCTAATTTTTGTGAAATTTTCGATGTTTTTTGAAGCTACTGATTTTATTACTTGATTTTTGTGAAAGTACCGATTTCAAAAAAAGATTTTTGTGAAGGTACCGAAAAACGGTAGCAAAATCAGCCTGTATTGGGCCCTGTCAACCAGATCCGTCATTTAAGGGCGTCAGGAGGGGGCAATCGAGCTCCTAAGAACTCTGGCACATCCCCACAAATGCAAGAAGACTCCACCAAGAGCGCGAGTTCTCTCCCCCCCCCCCTGATGCACACATCAGCTTGAAAGGATCTTATGCCTATTAATCAACGGTAAAAGTAAACTTATATGATATTTAAAAAAAAGCTAAGGAATGAGTACGTACCAATTAACAATGCGATCTGATAGAAAACAGCATATCCCCTTAAGAAAGAAACACTTCAAAAACTTAAATGAGGAAAAAAAAAGGCCTTTTTTCTTTTTCTTTTTTCTTTCTTTCTTTCTTTCTTTTTTTTTTTTTTTTTTTTTTTTGAACGTTTTCTCCAACCCCAGATAAATTTATGTTTGGGCAAACTGTGTGGGGGTGTTCTTGAGAGATGCTATTTTTAGAATACACTGATGTTATTCTGGAATATCGATTGCAAACTTGATATTGATAATACAAGACAAACCTATCCATTACTAGTTGGGTACCCATAGCTAGTCATTTACCCTGCTGTTTCGTTTTGAAAAGAGTTAGTAAAGGTTAATGTAATGAGTCAACATTTAAGAAAATTGAACAGCAACAAAGTATCGATTAAACTGCTGAGTTTTCTCTTACATCAAAATTACTTGTGATAATATTAGTAAGAAACAACTTGAATTAGTTCTGAGTGTACTATGTTTTTCATTCATTGCAGAAAAAGTAGTACGAGCTGTTTTTTGTGTTTAACCAACTGTCGAATATTTACATTTCTTGGATATTCGGTTGCCGAATTTTAAAAGCATTTAGTCGAACCGAATATTTGGTTTGTCTGCCGAATAGGCAGTACACTGAATACCGACAGAATATTCGGTGTATCCCTATAATAATAATTCTAACACAAATAGATACACAATTTATCTCTGCTTAAATTTATCAACTGCATACATGTAATTAAATCGAGATATATATATACATAGAACATTTTTAGAGGTATTCTGAGTATAACTTAAAAGTGTTTAAAAAAAATTTTCAGTACAAAAGTGTTTTACAAATTTTTTTCAGTACTTGCTTGGTGCTTCCTGTGACACGATTTCTTGCAGTTAACGTGCCAACGAAACGTGTAGCAATTCACTGAAAACCATTGCCTGAGGCGGTCTCAAGTGAACGCTTTTTTTTTTGCAGAATTTAAGTTAATAAAATGTCAACTTACTGAATCAAATAAATAAATAAATAAGTAATGATGCAAAAAAAGGGTGGGTAATCGAACAGAATCGAATTAAAAGCATTCGGGGGAATGTAAAAAAAAAAAAAAGAATCTTGACACATATGAGCGAACATGGCTCAATTAACTTCACGAATTGAATGCAATAGATTCGGGATAGCATCAAACAGACACACATATGCGGCTTTTCCTTTTGTAATAAAACCAGAATTATTCAATTTTTAAGTTGATGACAAAAATATCTGGATATCAGAGATGATCGAGAAAGATACTTGTGACTTAAAATTCGACGTAGATACTCTGCAGCTCGAGTGTAACTTGTGGACGCGGTTAACTGCTCACCCTTGTCCCCCTTCTCAGCTCGTACGCTATGTTTCCAGATCATTTTCATAAAAAGTAACACAGAAATTTTCAAAAATAGTCCAGCCATAAGTTAATAGTTGCGCCCAAGCTTGAAGCATTTTATGCTGATTAATTCCCCTCACGCGTAATTTGTTATAGTGTTTTACTACATTTTTTTTTAAATTATTAATTATAGTAAACTAGATGCTACGCTCGGCGTTATACTGTCTCGAAAAATAAAAGTTTTGTCAAGTGGCTTTGGCAATCAGGTTTAAATAAAATTTGAAAAGGGCAAAAAAGAAAAAAAAAATCCCGTCAACGCAACGTGTAGAAAAGAATAATTTTATGACTAAAATTTTAATTTAGACCTCTATGGATTTTTTTTTTAATTCCAAAAATTCAGTCATTGTTATTAATAAGGCGTAAATATTCCGTTTCACGAATTTTCTAGTGAAAACACCCCCGATATGAATTCCTGATCATTAAAGAATCTTCTGTGCCAAATTTGGAAAAGATCCGACGTAAACTGGATTTGTTCAAGGAAAACCTCCTGTGGCAGGTATTCGTAAAACAAATCCGGGTTCCAGTGGCGGCTCGTGCCTCGAAAAAATGAGGGGACCAAAAAAGTAAGTCCCCTCAAAACCTTAATATCATGTTTATAGCTATGATTGCTGGCAGGGTGGTACACTTTCACCCCCTGACGTTCAAAAATAAGATTTAATTAATTAGATAGGGTAAAACATAGGGAAAAACTGCAAAATACATCACGAAAATTATTAATCTCACGTTTATGTCCAGTACGCTTTCTGGCGCTGCAATACGCCTTCCTTGAAGCACCGGTAAGGGGTTGCAAGGGGGGCACTTTCACCCCCTGGCTTTTCAAAATAAATAAATAAATTTTTTAAAAAGTAATATTAATCTAATATTTTTAATAGTAATATTATTTTTTATCTTCTAATAACTAATTATTTTGAACGAGTAAAATTAATTTTATTTAAAGTAAGGCTTAATTACAAAAGTGTAAAAATATTGTGATCAGAGAAATATGTAAAAATTATAAATTAATTAACTTTAACAAAGATGAAAATACATCTCAGTATTCGCTTTAAAATAAATAAAATAAAAGTAGATGAACTAAATAAAAAAAAAAAAAATGTTTTAGTTATTTACATGCGGGTGTACCCTTTTGCTCATGAATTCTGCCGGCACTCATGAGCCAGATTCAAAATTGTCATGCAGACAAAGAAAAAAAAAAAAAAAAACTCTTTATTTTCTTCAAATTATTAATGACACACTTGTCATTTTCGTCATTTTCTTTAAAACTACATGAGCAGTAATTTAAAACAAGTAATAACTTCTGTGTATTCAATGGGAATACATTTTTTGAATAAAAACAATAATCATGTTACGATATATAAACACACGTACATACATCACAACACACAACAATGCCGCAACTAGAAAATTATTTTTTAATATGGCGGAAGCACACTTTAGGAAAAGAATCTCATTTCTTTGATTGATCTGATTTGCCCATCAAATCTCTCAATTTTGAAACTTGTCGTTTCAAAAACGCAAGAACATTTATGCTATGTAAAATAAACAACATACAGGTTGGGTAACTGTCTCTGCGAATCCTGCTGTAAATATTGAGGTTCAATGCGTTGGTGTTTAGGGGGGAAAAAAACCACAGATAATCCGCGGTAGCGTGTAATCCGCAACTCATTAATTGTAGACTTTTTAAACAGATAATACGCGGATTATAAGCATGAAAATATGGTACAATCCATTTTTTTTTCAATTTCAAGCATGTAGTATGGACAAAAAAAAAGTTATAAATTGTCTGAAAAAAGTGAGGGGGCCCGGGTCCCCCTCTGGCCCCTCCTACGAGCCGGTTTCTGATTCTATATACCACAATATCAGTTTCTGATACAATATTATACCACACCTCCTCATACAAATCCCACCTATGTGAATTCCTGAGCATCAAGGACCTCAGTGCCAAATTTTGCAAAGATCTAACGTAAACCACACACAGACACACATAGCCATTTTTATATAGATAGAAAGTAAAGTACCATGTCAGTTTTTATTGTTTTATAAAAATTACGTGTTTGTTGAAAGTTCCCTATTTGTATTTGTTATGTTGTATAGAACCGTATTACACTAGTCAAAGAGCCGCGGTTTACCGACCTATAGCCTTGAAATGTTAAATGCTCAAATATTTATGTCTTGATGTCGTTTTTTAGATAATATCAATCACAATCATGCATACGATATCAGTAGATCTGTTAGTTGGCTTTATTATCTTCCCGAAATCGGCGGGTTAGATATCTTTGGTTATCGTAAGATCTATATTTTGCCTCTGAGATGAATGATGGCATATGGACCAGACGATGTATAAACGTTATATAGACCCATGGCAAATGGCTCTTAACCAGAACAACCCGTTCACAAATTCAGGTTTTACACACCAACCCCTCATTATTCTGGACCTAATTAAACTGGACTTCGCTTAATTCGGACAGCCATTTAGATGTACATAATGTGCATTATCTGACCAAAAGTATTGGGACAATTTCAAAAATTCCCATTTTTACAAATTTCTCGAGAAATGAGATACCAATTGCTCTGTAATTTTTTTCATTTTCCAATAAAAATTAAATCTATTATTCATATTGGGAACCAGCAACGAATTGAGAAAACAAAAAAAGGTTATTTTTTCAGCCTTGATTGTAAATAGTCGGATCCCGATTTACGCGAGGGATGCGTTCCAAGACTCCTCGCGTAAGTCGAAATTTCGCGTTGTGGAAAAGTGTTGTGTATATGATGTTTTATTAACATACCCAATCATTTTAGGCATTTTTAAGCACCTTTTAAACTGTTTTAGACTAATTTGTAACTATATATTACCGTTTCTTACATAAAGAGCCGAGTTTTTACCGTATTTTTTAAAAAAGGCTGCATTATTTAACATAAAATATTGTTACGATGCACCAAATCAATGATCAATGGGAGAGACATAAAAATAAAACAGCACGGGTACGTACAGTATGTAGTAATAATAAAACACTGCACTGTAAAGAGTTCTATGCAGTAGGTACAATAAGTTACATTTATAACTTAAAAATTGAAGATGATGATTTATGCTGCGCAATCTGATCGTCATTCTAATATATTTTTACATACAGTAGCTTCGCATTTACTTTTATAACATTTACATCTATGGTAACACCCCTCTTTCAGAATCTCCATAATCTACAATACAAGAGCAGATTTCAATTTCATATTGTTTGCATTTTGCTGTAACACTATGCGAGCTTCATATTAAAACTTAAGGTCTTGACTTGTACGAGTTGCCTTTTCTTGACTTTTAATTATATGTATGAAAGATTCACTCATACCTAACTGTCGTGCTACCTTCGACCCACTTTCTAGTTGTTCAAGCGTATCAAGAATCTATACTATTTCTGAAATGGTCACTGTTACTAGTTTTTCGCTCTTTGTTTCCATCTTCAAACTTTAGATGAAACAGCGTGTCTAGGTGCCACAATATTTCATCGCCTTTCATATTTAGAATAAGTAAAGGAAAAATGTGGAGTGGTGATCTTTACTAATAATAAAGCTGAAAGTCTGTCCGGATCTCTGTCTGTCAGGATCTCTGTGACGCGCATAGCGCCTAGATCGTTCTGCCGATTTTCATGAAATTTGGCACAAAGTTAGTTTGTAGCATGGGGGTGTGCACCTCGAAGCGATTTTTCGAAAATTCGATTTTGTTCTTTTTCTATTCCAACTTTAAAAACAAAATTCTCATAAGATGAACGAGAAAAAAGCGAAATTATCATTACGTGAAACCGTAACCAAGCCAATTGGCGAGAAAATTCACCATACATTATATGTAAATATACAGGCGAACCAAAAGACCTTTTAATTTTCTATTACGGGCAAAGCCGTGCGGGTACCACTAGTACAATAATAAAGCTATGCTTTATAGTGCGATGTGTGGGGACTTGCGCAGTCAGTGATGCTGAAAGGATGAAAGTACTCACGAAGTCAATGTTTAGTAGTCAATAACAAAGCCGAAACTTAGCATCACGTTTCCTTTACAAATAATTTCGTGTTGAGAGCGAAATATTTGCTTTAACTCTAAAATTGTTTGCTCCTGAAAAACTCGCGTTATAGCCATTTCGCATAAGTCGGATCGCGTCGTAGCGGGAGTCGACTATAGCTGGGAATAAGCTATAAATTTCAGAAATAAGTTAACGAACTATGTAGAATTTATTTTTATATTTTCGTGCAAGTACCTCTTGTACCTCCTCACGGAGATGTAAGCATTTCTTTCAAAAATACACATTTTATTTGAAGGTTTTCGGCTCATAACATGCATAGTTTTCCGTCAAACGTTACTAAACTTTCAGAGTATTTGACAGCATATAAAAGAAAAATAATAAAAATTTGAAGTTAAAATATTAAAAATTTATGGAATATGAGCATTTAAAGCCATTGAATTTTATTGTGTATGCGCGAAAGATAGCAATTTATAACCTTCATAATCCAAAGCGCAAGTAGATCTGCAACTCGTGATAAAATTCCAGCTCGATTTCTTTATAATTCCAAATAGTTATCAGTGATCTAATGAGCCGAATTTCAATAATTCTTGGATGGCGGCGAATCGTAAGGGGTCGTTCGCAAACCGGCAACCGTTGCTGTTATCGGCAACACTTTTTTGTTATCGCACAGAAAGATTCGTGATAAAACGGATTATTTGCGAACGATCCCCCACGATTCGTCGCCTATTTAAGAATTATTGACATTAAATTATATTGAATCTCAAAAGATAATAACGGCATTTATTTCTTTTTGGTGGAGCTCTGGTGGTATTAGCCCACAAAACAAAATTTTAAACTCTACTCAAAAATTTTGTGTACAAACGTTATGCAGTCGAATCTCGTTAATTCGAACACGCTTGAAACGAATTGCTGCTAAAGCGAACTGTACTTACGATCCCCGTCTGCCGATTGGGAGAATGGTTTCGTGTTTCAGTTTGTAAATGACAATACAAGTAGATAATACGTACGTTAAGTTAGCACAGGCGCGCTCTACTGATAGTTTACAAAGCAGGCTGGTTCTTCTATATTTCACAAAAATATTCGAAACCATAGATTATGAAACATGCATTTGGTGCGAGATAATTTTTTTTCCAACGTTAAACAATAGGGCGAGGGCAAAGACAAATTTATTTTAACAGTTCATTTAAGTTCGTTTTAACGAGGTTTGACTGTATTTTATATTTGAGATGAATTTTTTTCTGCCATCTTAAAACGGTTGATGATAGCATAGTGGGGATTAGTCTTCAGCATCCACTTTTTTTAATTAATCCCCACGTGGCGACAGCTAATCTTAATTTTTAGCAGTATCGGCAATAGCAAAAGACGTTGCCTTTATCAAAGAACTTTCGATTGGAAGTCAAGAATAACAATGAAGGAACGTGGGACTGTTATCGGGAAATGGGAAATCTGCTTGCATTATGCATGGAAAGTTACAGCATAAATTGTGTGCCTTTCAATCTGATTGGGACACGGTCTGATGCAAAAGTTTTGTTCGAAGATCTGGAGAAAACATATCCTGACGACTAATCGCGGAGGTGCTCATCTAACGCTCATCTCTATTCCCAAATTTTCACACATACCACTTCCCTTATATTTAGTTTACCATCAACCCTCAGTCTCAGATTTTCAACAAAATTTGAATAAAGCTCTGTATTTTATAAATAGGGCAAAAATAACTAAAATCCTAGAGATTTATTCGCATGGAAGTAAATTAAGTTAAAGCTCAGGACTAGAGGCAATACAGAGAGCTACTCAGGACTAGAGGCAATTGTAAGTACAACTAACTCAAATTTCTAATTGCATTTAAAAAAGTTTTATATTTCATATTTCACGATAAATTTAAAATAAATCGAGTGGTGAATTTGAATGGAATAAGTAAATCGATTGGGAAAATGAATCTTTATTCAGGATAATCTACAGTGTCAGTTTGAAACGATCAAACGACTTGTCATTAAATTTCGCATACTGGTATTCTGCAAGGTTGGACGTTGACATAAATAAATGATATACAGTGAAACCTGTATAAGTTGACCACCTGCGGTGCACTACTTTAGTGGTCAACTTACAAAGGTTGATTTATATGATAAGAGCTAATTCCGTGCTTGAAAAAAGCGGTCAACTTAGACAGGTGGTCAACTTACAATTGTGGTCAATTTCACAGGTTTTACTAATTGAATTTCGTGTCGCAATATGACATTTTTTGTAGATTCTTGAAAATGAAGTTCAATGTCTCATCAAGGAAAAGGTAAATCTAGCAAAATTTTGCTGTAACCATCTTGAAGGTTATAAATTTCACTTATGTTCTGATGCTTTTGGTGGTTACCAGTTTGAAAATGTGCCATTACATTGGTGAAACTTGTAGTTGGTTGCAGCTAAATTTTTATTAGATTCAACCAATTTCTTCGTGAAATATTGAATTTTATTTTTAACATTGCATTGTCTGTGTCGCTAGGTGCAGGGACGGATACAAGGAAGGGGCAGTCGCCCCTCTCTTGATGAACCTTCCATTAGTAAGTTTTTCAAAAATGAAGTTCAAAAAAACGCAAATTTAGACGAGTTTCATTGATGTTGGGAGAAGGAAGGTTTAGGTTTGGGACCATATCCCGGAAATGTTTCGGGATTAAGAAACTGTTCCAAACTTATGTGTCCAAAACCTTTGTGATCAATATTTTAAAACCAGTATACATAGTAAAAAGTAAGTAATAAAAATCAATCGCCTCTCTCTTGAAAAATTTCTGGATCCGTCCTTGGCTAGGTGTTACCAATTTCTTCGTGGAATGAACTTTTATATTAACAGTGCATTGGTTGTATTATATCATTATATGGTTAATGGTTTTTCTGTGTTCTTCCAGCGTGGTGACCACCAGTGGAGTGGAATCTTGTCAGTCGAGCAGCGCAGCCAGTGATACCGCCAGCGAGCCGAGTTCTCCGTCTCGGCCTGTCACTCCACAGCCCATGCCTCCAGTGCCTACCAACCACTGCCCTTATGAGTGCCTGCGAGCAGACAGCGAGGACAGCGGTCTGGGTCCAAGTCCGGCCAAGTCCCTCGTCAACCCGAACTCCCCGGAAGGTTCCGTCTCGCCCATACAGTTCGGTCGCATAGGCGAGAGCTTCAGCGAGAGGGACGAAGATGACCGATCCGATTCACTCTTGGACCTCAGCCCGCGAACTGATAACAGCTACGAGTCGGAGGAAAACAACAAAGAGCCAGGACTCGATGATGCCTTTAGTCGGTTCTGCCTTCCACTTACCGACGAGCCTGCCGTCGTTCCAAAGAGTCCTAAACTACTGTCACCCAAGAGCGTCTCAAACGGTTCCAATTTCCAGTTCCTGTTGTCGTCAACAACAAATTGTGTAAATATCAATCAAACGGAAAATTTCCGACTGCTCCATCACAACAGCAACCATTCGATGGTCAAATCTTCGCAGTTTCCTCATTTACTGAACTCAATTGAAAAGTCTGCATCAAAAACCTTCTACGATGAGCAGGCTCGTCGTGACACAAAAACAAACTCAGACACATTGTTTCATTCGCAGCAACCATTGCCTTTACAAAGTGCTTTCACCAAAGCCGATTGCATCAAAAATCTCTGCAACGGGTTAAATGCATCATGGGTCTCATCGTCATCCCAGAAACTATCCAGCACAGACCAACTTTTTATTCAGAACTCAGCTCATCTCAACCCCAAAGTGGTTCTCATAAGGACGAACTACGACGGTGGTGGCCGGAACTTGTACTCAGACGAAAGCAGCAGCCACCAATCCTCTCAATCCTCTTCATACAGTGCGAGGGACTCTACTCCTTCGGATCTCTGCCACGAACTTACTAGTGACTGCACATCCTCAAACTGCAGTCAAAGTGGTGTTGCGGACTGCAGCCAAGTCGGCAGCGCCGGCTCAGGGGCTGGCGATGACGGCGCTTGCAAATGGCTAAACTGCAACCGTTCTGCGGATGCTAATACCACTGCCACGGATCTTATAGATCACATTCGTGAGTGCCATGTACAGAGTCAACCAGACGACAGCAAAAGCTACATGTGTCTATGGGTAGGATGCAAAGTAAGTATCTCATAGTGCTTATCCTGAAACTAGTAATTCATTTTTCATATGTATTAAAAGTCGGCTGTATGTGTATGTTTGTGTACAGGGTGATAAAAAAGTTAGGATTAACTTTGAAAATGAATAATTCGAAGACGAATGAAGATAAAAAGATGCGGTTTGCACTGCACGAATCGATAAGAAGCCGGATTTTGTGTGGCGACGAAGAAAAAATAGTTCTGTTTTCGACCAACAGATGGCGCTATAGCTTTTGATTTTTCCATAATTCTTAATAATACAGTTTAACTAAACGGGCTTTCTCAACTGAGAACATCATTTCTATTGCATATTAGCTTAGACTACCATTACCTGCTGCCATTGCTTCTTTTCATATCTTTTGTTGCTTTGCATGGTTCTAGATCAGAAATCCGACAGCGCCATCTATTGGTCACCAACTGAACTATTTTTGGTTCGTTGCCAGACAAAACCTGGCTTCTTTTCCATCCGTTTAGTGCTTTATATTTATTCGTTTACGAATTATTCATTTTTAAAGTTGGTCCTGACTTTCGGATCACCCGGTATGTTACTTGAACCCCTAGAAAAGGACAGAGAATTGAAGACTGAACAAAGAACCAAAAGACTCTAAATTTTCCGTGGATTATGGATAATCTATCTTTTTGAGAATTTAATTAGCGGAGATAATTATTAAAACGTCAACTTTCAGCCATGTTTTATCCATTCCGGAGCAATGTAGCAGTTGACTGCCTGATGCCAATATTGTCTGGTCGAACGAATTGGATTAAGAAGTTGACTTCTTGCTAATTATATCTGGTTCCAGCGAAAGCGGATAAAGTAAAGCGTGTATTTTCATACGATGCTTAACTTTTTTGAGCTTTTTCATTTGAAGGAGTGTTATAACTTCAATTAACAGTTTCGCTCTAAATTACGCTGCCTTAGGTGGTAAGAAGCTCGCAAAACACCGAAACACACCGCTAAAGGAGTTAAACTAACCGGGGGTATCATCAACCCTCCGTCCCCCGTAATCCCATCATTCTCATTCTTATGTATCTCTCATACTTTATTTCACTTTCAATTGGTTTATACATTTTCTTCATGTATGATGCTATTTATTTATTTGTGCAATTCCTGCATTTTATTTACACAAATCGAATGGTAATTAAATTTTTTTTAAACATCCTCAAAGTTCCTAGATTCCTCCCCCCCCCCCCAAACAAAAAAATCATTGTTATGGTCATTTTTGCTCATTAAAAAGTATGAATTTCTTTGTTTTTCAAGAAAATAAAGAAATGAAATCCATTCTGCTTCGTTACGGAAGTCTATTATGAGCTCAATAGCTGAGCCAGCTTTTGAATTTAGAGGGGGTCATTTCCAGAAGAAGGATTTAAGTCGTTTTTGGATATAAACGGGAGGTTTAATGCAAGTTTTCGATGTCCCCATTGCGCAAATTCCTGCTATTTTTAGTCACCTTAAGCACTAATTGTCAAGAGAATACAGCATATCTCGCTGCGAGAGCATGTTAAAACTTAGACACGGAAAGTCACATAAAGTGAGATAGGATATAGATAGGAAAATCAAGTTAATTTTCCTTTCTTTTCGCTAAGTATACTCTTTTGGATATATTATGCACACAGTTAAGCTTCTGCCATTGCAAGGACGGATACAAGGGAGGACGCCCCCTCCTTGAACGAGATTCAGGAACTTTCTAATGAAGTTCCAAAAACGGCAGTTTTACATAATCTTCGATGGTATAAGGAGAAAGGGAGCTAGCTTTTCCTGGGAATTTTTCCTGAGTTGAAGACAGATTCGTAGCCCATTTCTTATTACTCTAAGGATAGGGACTGAACTTTTTGCATGAGTTTTTTCGAAGAAGTTCCAAAACCACAATTTTAGACGATCTTTGATGATATTTGAGTTCAAAGGAGTAAAGAGTAAAAAACAATCGTCTCCTCCTTGAACATTTTCTGGATCCATTGCACGCCGTTGTTTCAAAAAATTACATTTAAATAATCGGATTTTCAGTATTACTGCTGTCGAGTGCGAATGTTTCGCATAAATCAGCTAGTGTTTTTATATTTTTTCGAAGTATCAATACAACTCTAAAAGCAACTTCTCTATTAAATTAACCTAATTTCGTTTCAGATTTAACAAGAAATTGAGCTTTCTGTATTTTTTAAACTTTTCTTTTCTTTCTTATCGTCTATCTGCTGCTAATAATTCGGCCACCCACCGCAGTAACCTTAAGAAAAATACCTCGATCTTGTTTTCGTTTTATCAAATTCTTCGCAAGGACTGCTCCTCGCCATTTGATAAAAGGTCTCACAGATAAGGGCAGTGCTCGTCTGGTAAATGGCGTTGAACTTCCCCTTAATAAATCAATCGCATTTCCCCGTCTGCCGTAGTGCACACATGAACAGAGGCACAAAAGGATCTGGAAAACTGCAGATGCCGGGACAAATAAATAATAGGACGGAATTCGGAGAGGGTTTACGTGTTCCTCGACTTACAATCCCAGATGCTGTAAAATTCATTAAAGCGCTGTGATTATACGCGGTGCCATTGTCTATCGTCGTCGGGGTGAATTGTTGGCTGCTGTCGGTTCAAGGACTTTGCCCGCGTCTCTTGTCTTGGCTGTTTGTTCAGCTTTATTTGAGGGATTTTCCTGGAGATCAAGCGGGAGTATTCAAGAGCGGGATCACCAACATTTTGGTATTGAATTGTAAGATTTGCATTTGATTTAATTTTTTACTGCCTGATTTGCCGATCAAATTTTTCATTGTGGATACAAGTCTTGTAATATCTTACTAGAAGTCTTTCATAACTTCATTTTCGATCGGAAAAGTTTCGTAGATATTCTGGAACTACACGGTAAGACACAGATTTGCAGTGAAAATTGATTACATTTGTTATGAACCTCTTCTTTTCTGACAGCTGTTGGGACATTTTGGTATTGGAATTGCAATTGTGTTTGATATAATTTTTCGCTGCTTGATTTGCCGGTTTAACTTTTCATATTATGGTTACCAGTCGCTTAATGTCTTATCAGAATTTTTTTTTTACTTCATTTTCGATCAGAAACGTAACGCAGATTTCCTGCAATAACACAGTAAGACGCAAATTTGCAGTGGAAATTGCTTGCATTTGTAATGAACTTCTTCCCATCTGAGAGCTGTTGTAATATTTTTGTATTGGAATTGCAATATTTGCGTTTGATGTAATTTTTCCCTGTGTGATTTGCCGGATACAGTATTACACATGAAATATATAAATATTATACGGGATGTCCGAAAACTCCTTGACACATTAAAAAAATTCATAGAAAATCAACAAATTGTCGTATGAATTTGCGGTTTGCACCATAATACTTCACAGGTTCAAGAGCTTTTATAATATAGAAAAAAAAATGATTTTTTGCGTTTTCCCATATCAACAAAAACGATTTAAAAGTAACGAATGAAAATTACAAACGAAGAATTACAAGCATAATATACTGACACCCTGGCTGCGAAATGCCTTTCTTCTTCTTCTTCTTTTTTTTTTACCCCTTTTCGTTTTTTTTCCCCCGATGTTATAAAAACTCTTGAACCTGTGAAGTATTATGATGCAAACCGCAAATTCATACGACATTTGGTTTTCTATGAATTTTTTAAATGTGTCAAGGACTTTTCGGACACTTTGAACTTCAATGAAACACAATCTTTTTTTTTTTTTTTCAATTACTTCTCTAAGACGCAACTTCTATAAATAATACGATTAGAGAATTTTGCCGGTTTTGAGAATTTTGTTGTTGCCATTTAAATTTTCTTTTTTCTTTCTTTTTTTTCTTTAAACTTTCTTACCTCTACTGATGACCAAAACAAAAACAATGTAAAAATGAAAAAAAAAAATAAAAAAAGTAATAATAATAACAAAAAAAGAATAATAAAATAAATAAAGAAATAAATAGATAAAAGTAAAACTGAAAAAAAAAAAATAAACGAAAGCAGCAACGTTGATTTTATTTTTTTTTTGTAAAAATTTCACTAAACTAAATAGAGAAAAAAAAATATTTAAACTAAATTAAAATTTAAGAATTTTCACAAAAAAGTTGGCTATTCAAAAAGATAAAAATGAGTCGATCGAGTGCTTTTTTTTTTGGTTCAAGAATTTAATTTTTAATTATACAAGAAGCCCCTGTTGAAATCAAGCACGAACGACTAAACACGAAAAACTATACCCCTTTAAACAAATCACAAAAATAAATGAAGAGCAAAAAAAAAAAAAAAAAGTTCCTACATCAAGCTGGATACCAGAGAAAACTTTTTAGAATTAATAAAATGATTAGCCACAGTTCTGATAAAAAACCAGAACTGTGTCAATAGGTATTTTATTTTTAATGTACTGTAATCGGATATTTTCTTCCGAACAAGTTCAGCAAGATTTTTTTTTTAACATAAAAATGATGATATTTTAATGTTTTGAAACTGGAGATGTTATCTCTTCGAATTATGATTGAAGTTCGAGTGTATAATCCTTTTGCCAAATTTGAGATGATTTTAAATTTTAAGATTTAATTTTCTTTTGTTTTCTTTACAAATGATCCGATTTTTAGCTTTCTTCATTCATACATTCTTATCTTTTCCTTGTGTTTTGCACTTAACTTGTACTTATAACCTTACAAATTATTTTCGATCGCAGCTTATTTTACGATTTTTTTTTCTATTTCTGATGAAACCACGCTGATGAGCATGAAATCTCACCATGCTACGCAATAATAATGGAGAAGAAAAAGCGGATTCTGAATTCGCTGAGCTTTGTGAATAATACAAATTTTGAACAGTAAAATACATTTTCTTGAGTTTCAGCAACAAATTTTGCTTTTCAAATCTAAGCAATAACGTTTTAAAAATCAGTGAATTATGTGTGGTTTTTTAAAGGTATTCAGCTTCTAAACCTTGTCCAAAGAAATTCTTTTCACGCAAGCAAATACGTTAACCATAATTCAATCGTGGACTGTTAATTTTATATAGTGTATGTTAAAACTACAAGTAATCACCCCTTAACCTACCTCAGCTTAGGGCCCACATTCCAGGAAAAAATAGGTTGCATTCCGCTTCAGATTAACGTCATACCTCCTCCTTCAAAGCGCCTCCGCTTGCGGAATTTCTGTGCGGAGACGGTCTGAGGGAGGAATTTTGATGTCAATCCGAAGCGAAAGGATTCCGTGCGGGTGCCGGAATAAGCCTCCAGGCAGAATTGCAAGCAAATACCTATCAACTCCCTGTGGCATCCTAAAGCAACATTCACATATCGTCCGTACGTCACGTCAGCGATGAATTTTTTTCTCGCTAAAATCAGTTTTCGCTCGGCGTCGCCATGACAGCAAGCCGTATTGTACGGAACCCGTCAACGTGACGAGAATCTAGATATTTGATGTCCGTCCAGTTGTGAGTCGCATTTCATTGGTCTCCACAAGATTCTCTCTATTGGGTGAGTATTGTCATGTGCTTTACGTGCGTCCGCTGTATATGAATGCTTCTCCCCTTTCGAAAAACGTGTGTCTGTCCGCTTAACGTGGCGAAAGTGACGTGCGGACGATGTCTGAATCACGCTTAAGACCGCAGTCCAGCTCGGGTGCAGCTGTACCAGACTGATGATCCCAGATAAGGGCAATTTCGGGATGCTGCATCGAGCTGCTTAGTATTTTCTTGTTGACCACAGCGTGAAACTGAGACTGTTCTTCTGTCGCAGGTGTACGAGCGGCCTTCGTGCTCGCGCAGCTGGCTGGAGAGGCACGTGCTGCTGCACGGCGGCAGCAAACCCTTCCGGTGCATCGTCGAGGGGTGCAACCAGAGATTCAGTTCCGAGGTCGTGCTGCAGAGGCACGTCAACTCCCACTTCCCTCAGTCCAGGAGCAAAGCCGGCGATAACGCCAATGCAAAGCTGCTCCGGAGGAAGAAGCATAAACACAGGAAGAAACCGCAGTTTCGTAAGTACACAAAAACCCTGAGAACAAGTCTTTTTCAGCTGAATGATGTGGGGCCTCAGTGGCTAAGCGATTGCCTTCCACAATTGA
The DNA here is from genome assembly GCF_026930045.1 of Uloborus diversus. Taxonomy (NCBI): domain Eukaryota; kingdom Metazoa; phylum Arthropoda; class Arachnida; order Araneae; family Uloboridae; genus Uloborus; species Uloborus diversus. The sequence goes on from NC_072737.1 coordinate 144,956,314, forward strand.
GGCGGTGGGTTCGACTCCCACCCTCGCTCCGGATGTACTTTCCCTTCTTAATGATGTAATTTCTTTTGTGTGTTGTTTATGGTGTGTTATGTACATACTATATGGAATAAATGTATCGTATGTAAGTAAGGCAAAACATTTAGATTGTAGTCCTCATCAAACAAAACTGCAATAAGCACGAAGAAGAATAATAAGCTCAATTATGGTCTCAACCGTGGAATCAACAACAGGTGATTCTTGCAACACATAATGAAATTTTTTTGAGATCCACCCAGCTTTGATGTTTATGGCAGTGAACGTGTTGAGCAGCATTACCAGTCGTGTACGACATGTATAAATACGTTCACTGACACAAATATGATCAATTGTTATAATTGTGGTCATAGTTACCGTTAGAAATATATGATGTATAGTAATTAATACTTATAATAATTTATTTATAGTGTGTCCATTAAACATAGGAGAGTAAACAATATAATCTTTGAGATTCTGCTCGTGCACTATTTTGTCAAACTTCCAAATTAAGTGTATGATTTCATAGTGACAAAGCCAAAGCAGCGATCTGTTGTCTTCAACAGTACTCTCTACTTCAATATGATGACTCTTAAAAGCATCAGATTTCTTTTTTATATTTAATTTTAAAAACCACAACAATTATGGATTCTTGACTCAAAACGGGCCAGGGGTGGAAAACTTGGATAAAAACATCTTTTTGCAGACTTCGTACGCTCCCTTCGTAACTTCTCCAATACTCCTTCATTTAGGAAACTCTTTGAAGGGCATCCAAACTCCTGCGTTTTGGTGCAAAATTTAACTCTTTTCGCATACCTTAAAATTTTATTTTTGGTTTTCTGTCTTGTACTTTGTGAATTGGTCACTACTATGAAACTTGAAAACGTAACGTGATATGTGACATCATTTTTGGACTCGGGAGACCAAAAGTCAAGTAAAAGCAAATCACATATCAAAGACAACCAAATCGCACTTCTCTAGTGATGTAATATTTCAAGTTGGAGTCTGTGGTCACAATCCAATCTAAAAAAGAGGAAAACACGCTTTAGTTAATGATAAAAATCCAAATAAATGACATTAGAAACATGTTTCTTTTTAAACACTAACTCAAAACTCATTTGTCCTTGGCAGATCGCTTGCTTTCAATACACGTAAAAATTTAATTTGGACTTGAAAATTTGTTTGAAATTGTAGCTTTGGCGGAGAAGTTTTTTTTTAATCCAGATTAAAATAAAATACAAAAATCATTAGATAAACTGATAGAAAAATAAAAGAAAACTGCAAAAATAAATAAATGAATTACAAAATAAAACAAATCAAATAAATTTGATTCAAAAAAGTTTGATATGATTACAGATCACTTTAACTTGTTTTGAGACGGTATCACATCCCTTCAGTTTTGCTCCAATTAGAAATAAAATATCTCAAAAGCGTGCTGACGAAAGGGTAAATGATATGGGAGGGGAAAAAAAGACTGAAAAATCTTTTTTCAGACTTACAATTTCTGAAAAATAATAATATAATAGCTTTTCATTTTTCTTTCTGGGGAGGGGGGATTTGTATTATTTTTGTCGTCAGGAATGTAAAACGATCCCAAAAAGATGGCTCAAGTTATCAAGAATAAAGTCATACATACACACACACAACTACATTTCAGTAGTTCGTCAATATCACCTACTTGCTGCGGAATCATGATCTTCGCTTTTCTCGTGATATGAAATTTATACTTTCGAACATTTGGACACCTGTTGACATTTATAGCCGTTATGACTGCAAAATCGATAGATTATTGAATGAAGAATGTTTATCTACTTCTATCTTGCACGCTTACGTGTTCTGTCTTGGAGGTCAAAGAATAATGGACGCAGGGACGGATCTAGTAGGGGGCCATGGCCCCTCCCAAAGCCTTGTGATTGTAGGAATTTTTTTAAGGAAAAAAAAGAAAAAACATATTATGAGAAGATAACAAAATTGTATGTAATTTACTGAAAAAGAAGTATAGACCTTAATTTGGAGATAAATTATATCCCTATCCTCAAAACAGAACATTTATTTCCAAAATTTTTCTTCATCTTTTACATCATTTCTTGATTCCAACTACAGACACTTGGACGATCTCTAAATGCTGCGGTTCTCATAGTATACCTATTGTTCACAAGACCAAAGAGAGCCTAACTTTTCGTTTTTATGGCTTTAATTTCGAAACTTTTCGAACCCCCTTTTCCCATGCCCTTTCACAAATGCCTTGATATGTAGCAAAAAATTGCATTTTAAGTCTTTTATTTGGAAAAAATGTCAACGGAAACTAGCTTATCCAGTCCTTATCACTTAACTTGCTTAAAAGCAACTTAAATGATTTTTTTGAGGACTTCAACTACAAACGAGTTTTGATAGGACCCCCTCCCTCCTTAGTTTATATCGTGATGATAGCTTTAAAAGGAGTTTTTTTGGAGGAGCTCACGAATCTTCTATCCCTTTCTGAAATATGTATAAATATAGTTAAAAATCGGATTTTTAGAGCCTCAAAGGCAAAATATTTCTAGGAAGGAAGGATTCTAAGCACCTTCACACTTACTTAAATGTAAGCAAACATTACCTAAAGGTGCATTTTTAGGCTGGACAGCTGAAGAGTTAGAAGAGTACCCTTCCTCTTCTAACTTCTCAATGTATCATGAATATTTTGGTTTCTAAGCTTTATTTTCAAAAAGTATTTTGGGGCCAGCGCCCGAAACCCGACCTATCTCTGTACATGATCAAAAATAGACAAAATGCGTTTTTAGTTTCCTAATTTTCAAAAATTACTCGGAAATTTAAATTTTGAAACAGTTTCGAAGGAAATTCCTAAATCCACTCTTTCACCTAATGTCGCGATACCCCGAAAATTGAGTTCTTAAAACTTCATTTTAATAAAATTTCTGGGGAGTTATCAGGGCCCAGTTTCCCAATAGGTAGAGTAGGCAGCTGCCTAGGGCGGCAAACTTTTCAGGGGCGGCAAATTTGCTATTATAATACACATGTTTTAAATTAAATTGTTATTCTTGAAAGTAAAATATTAGCATTCTTTCATTTTCCGCAGAGACTATTTTTTCTTGCAATTTAATAATGATTACTTTCACACATCTTATGAAAGTCAAATGTTTTTCAAATATGGTATTTGCCGAATCGTCAGCAAAATTTGAAGAATAAAAATTTTTTTGGGAGATCACTGTGATCATTTCATCGGGGCGCCTCAGAATGAAACGCCATCATTTCTTCATAAATTTGACAGTTTGAATCTGGGGAACAATTTTTTACGTTTTTTTGAGTCAAGGATATTTTGCTCCTTTTGGGGGGGGGGGAGGAGGCGGCAGATTTCAAATTTGATTAGGGGCGGCATGGAGCTAAATTCGGGCCTGGGGAGTTTGTTCAAAAATTTCGGATGGCCCCTCCCACAACAATCGGCTGGATCCACCACTGAATGGACGTATGTTCTGGTGTTACGTTTAAGCACTAAGGATCTTGCTTTTCTTTGAGAAAATTAAACGTAGTAATTTTTTTTTTTTTTTTTTTTTAAAATAATAAACGCTTCAGTAACACGCGGGCAATACTACGGAGAAAGTAAGCTAAGAAATAATTTTTAAAAACCGGAAAGTACAACAGACAAGAAACAAGTAGAATGGGGTTGTTTCCATCAGTCAAAAATACTACTTTTGTCACTAAAATTGATAAAATGAGCAAAAAAAAAAAAAAAAAGCATGGACCCAGTAAATACTTTCATTTTCCCAACAGTTATTTTTTTAATTAATTTTTTTAAATGACCGATTTTTCAAACAAGATGTGGTCTTTGTGACGTCACAAATGATGTACTTTGGCGCAATCCCCTGGTGCATATTTTTACCGGAGTTGAGTATGCCGTGTAACAAAATTAACATACGCATTCTAAAAACAGTTATCTTAATTTTCTTCCGATGTTTTTTATTTTGTCTTTTAACTTTCTGTAGTATCTAGGAGAAGGAAAAAAACCATCTAGATAAAAATTAAAATTTCGCCAAAAAAAAAAAAAAAAATCGCCAACTAGGTGTGACGTTTGACCTAACAAACTAGTAGAAAAATAAAAGACAAATCTTCCGAGGCCATGACAATGACCTACAACGCTACACCCTAAACCCGAACTGCGAGCAACAACTTTTTCCCTTTCTTTTATTATTATGGTTATTTTTCACTCTTCATTTTAACGTAAAACCGGTTTAAGCTTTTTTTTCCCCCTTCTTTTTTAGTATCATCGGCCATTTCCCTTTCTACCTACCAGCGTGCTTTTATGCTTTGCTTTCCCCATTTCTTTTTTTCATCTAATCTTGACTAGCACGGGTAGCATTCTTTCCGTTGATTGGTTGGATGGTTGCCTAGGAAACCGACCCACCAATCCACTGGCCTCTTGACTGACTACTCTCAGTCGAGAATGGAAACTATGCTGTTTCCTTCTCTAGCGGCATTTTTCCGTAATAATTTTTATTCTTGTCGCTGTTATGGCTATTAGCTATTTCTTGTTTTACAAAAATTCTTTTATAAACGGTGTATGGCGCATTGAATTATAAAATAAAGTGCGCAAAATATCTAAAGAGTTTTTGTAGGTTATTTTTTCTTTTGTGTATTAGAAAAATTAAGTCGAACTTTTCTGAAATTAGAAATATTTTTATGAACAAAATTGCAAGGGTTGTTTCTTTGTTTAAAACTTTTCAGTTTGATTGACAAAATACAGTTTTCTTGTGATTTCTCACATTTTTTCCACTTTTTTTTTCCAAAGATGAAAAAAAAAAAAAAAAAAAAAAAAGAAAAGAAAAGAAAAAAACGCCCGGGAAAAAATTAAGCTATTAAACAACAGTCAGAGCTATTAAAAACAAATTTGTTTCTTTAAGTTGATTTTTAACATAGAAGTAATATAAATTTATCCATGCTATCAGAATATGGGCAATTTGAAAAGAAAACTGTGATTAATTTTTGATAGTTGTATGAAAAATCTGGTAAAACTCATATTAAACTATAACTTTGAATACACGTAAAACAGTTCAAAGCTAATTCATAATCAATTGAATTCTCTTCATCAGAATAAATTTTATGTTTTCTGATGTTATCTATTTCTACCCTTTTCTCGTTTTGTTCGAGCATTATTTTAAACTGTTTTAATTATCAAATAAATACTAATAAAAGCATAATTAAGTTCCAATTGCCGCTTTGATTTAGATTTCAAATGGATTATGAACAGAAGTTTCAAGTTCTTTTGAACTTTTTTAAAATTCAGCTAATTTTTCAGTTTTGCTATTTTTGCCGGTTTTCACCAGATTTCTTCCGGTGTTTGTCCCTCACGGGGCAAAATTATCATTTTGGCCGTCAAAATGACCAACCTAGAGTAGTAATTACTTCATTTTAGCATTCAAACATTGCATTTTCCCATTTTCTGCTCTTCACTCTCACAACATGTTATAAGCTGAAAATAGTTCTATAATTTTTACTGAAAATAACACTGCCGTTTCCATAGACCATAAGGTAACTAGTCTAGCAAAACTGCTAAATTTATTATATTAAAGTCACATCTCACCCTCTGTTATTTTTCTCTTTCTTTTCTTCTTCCCGCACCCCATTGCCCCCTTTCCTCCTCTTGTTTTCTTATTTTATATGTGCGTATTACATAAACTTATATACAATAAGGCTAGGTTTAATTTTACATTTTCCTTGTTTTTTTTTTCTTCTTTAACTGATCGGTCAATTAAATAGTGAATAAGAATAAATCTTCTTCTCGATCGAGTACTGTGATGCCATTACCCATTCGAAAGTTTTTGGAGTCATTCAAGTATCTGAATTCCCCGAAATTTCATGTTTAATACTTTATTCGGAATGTTGCCTCCTGTTTCTAATGAAAAGGATTAATGGCTGCTTTGTAAAAGCTCAATGATGGATGTTATATGCAATAATACAATACATTTCACTTTCTTCTTTGGGCGAACAAGATTGCTCACTTTTTTTTTTCTTTTTTGGAGGACAATAAATTCTTTCGCATATTATACTATTTTTTTCCGTAAACATCACTTACAGGAGCTTTTTTTATTTTGCCTTTAGTTTTCTTAAATTAATAGAATTACAGAAAAGGGGGGGGGGAATTCTGAAAGAAATGTAAAATCGCAGAAAATGCCTAAAAGTTAAGTTTTATAAAAAGCGAAAGAAAAGGGCTAAAAAAAAGGAAGCCAAAAACATGAAAATGATCTTCACTGAAAGGTTTACGCTAAATGGGGGGGGGGGATGGTGTCGAAATAACGTGAAGGAAACCCCAAACGTTAAAATTAAAATAATGCAAGTTGGGGGGGGGGAGGTAAAAAGTTGCAAACGATTTTCATCTCAACTTTGCCATAAAAATGACTTGAATTTTGAATTTTTTAGGAACGAAAACAAGTTCATTATCGTTTTATTAATATTTTCAATCTTAGAAAACTCATAGCTTCTGGTATGGTTATTATGGCTGCTCGTATGGGACTACCAGTATTATAAGAGAAGGTGCTTTTTTTGCATTGTTTGTTGTATTACATAATATTTTGCGGCAGGGATGCCTGTTCATCATTTGAGATTCAAAACGCAGAAAATTTCCGGGACATTATGCATATTTCCAATAATATTATTACAGGCAGTTGCCTTTCTTTTATCAGCAGAAACACCAGAAGATTAGAAGAAAATTTTCAAGCAAGTGTGAAGGGTCAATTTCATGTGTGTATTTCTTTGTAGGCAACTGCTCACAGCTGGGATGATCTGTCTGCTGGGCTCTCAAGATGAAAAAAATAAATAAAAATAAACAGTTTTCATGATGTTGTTCAAGTTTTCACGTATTCTTTTACAGGTTACAAATACCTCAGACAGAACCGTGGGATGCGTATGAATCATTTGGATAAATAGAGCTGGAAATGTTTTTGATAATATTACATGTTCTCTCTTTTTTTGCATAGGTAACTCCTCAGTGCCGAAAGCCTATGTGTCTGATGAAATACCGCGGTTTTTAAATTTTTTTTTTTAAAGTTACATTTATCAGGGTGTCCCTTATTTTTTTACAGGAAGTTGAATTACGAGATTATCATTGAAGAAAATGGTCGTGGTGGTACAGAAATCTTCCCTTATTAATCGCATACAACTCTTCGCAGCTAGGAGTTCATCTGTCCATTGAAACACCAAGAGGAAAAAATAAGAGAAATTAAAAAAAAAAAAAAAGTTATATAGGTTTTCTCTTGTTTTTACAGGCAGTTCCTTGTAGCTGCGATGCCTATATCTATCTTCTGAGGGAAACACCAGGATAAAAAAACTCAGGAAAATTTCGTGATGTTGTACAGGTTCTCCCTTATTTTTCATGGACAACACTTCGCATCTACGCTCTCATCTAGGACAAGAGACTATTAACGATCAGGAAATTTTCGTGATATTATCTATATATTTAATTTTATCGGGAACTAAACTAACCACTAACAATTAGAATAGCATTAGTTTCTAGCAATTAAGATACCATTTTAAACATTTGTTATCCCTTTTTATAAATTTTTGTATTTTTCAATCTAATGTACACCCAGAACCTAATGTTGCGTTATTTATAACTACGTAACTTTCATTCTCCCTATGTCGCAAACCATGCTTTGGAAATTTAAATTTCCCTCATGTAGTGTTGTTTGAAACTTTCATTACATTTCTTCGTTCATTTCCGGTCACAACATAAGCCTTTTAAATCTGTAAATCTTTAAACCTCGAATAGTTTAAAGTTTAAAGATTTTTTACGCAGGGTCATCATTTCGAATTTTTCCAGACGGGGAGTAAAGGGTGAACTCAATGTAAATTATACCAGAAAGCAGCAAAAATCACGCCCATGTAAATGCATTAATTTCTCAAAGTCAGGGACCGCAATAGATTCTCTCTGACCCCACTAAGTGATGGGCCTCTTTTTATGCTTAAACAAAATAAGCAAAACTGTAACTGTTCTTGCTTAGAACGCTCTTTAAAACTTTTATTTTTTACAAGTGCAGAAGACTATTCAAAAATGATATTATTCAAAACGTTTATTCTTTTTCTTTATTCCGACTCAAGTGATGATGATGAAATTTCATATCAATAGCACTGGTGAACTTTACCCAGACGCAATGCGAATTCGCAATTTTTATTCTTGAGCATTGGTTTAAATTTTCAATTCGCAACTCCATTAAACTATAGGGGGCGCTGCAGCCACCGTGATGAAAAAGGTAAAACAAACACATGCCGTAACTTATAACTTGCTTTGACGCTTAGTGAATGGCAGTAATTTTTCATCGTGTTTGTGGAGAAGTTTTCTTTTTTATTCTGAAATAACATTACATCAGAAACTGTCTGAAGCCTGTAATTTACCCCAAAGAAAACACGTGGAATGGAATGTTTTACCTTTTTCTTTAGTATTGTTAATCACCGCAAGGTAGCGTATTCGAGTTCTGGAGTTGCGAATCATCTTCTTTTCGGAGATAACAAGTATAATGTCAAATTGTTATTTGTTGTGAAACTGTATTTGAGTGGCAACACTAGTTTTGTTTACTTCTGTACACCTGGACCAGACTAACGTAAACCCAAAATCGTGATTTTCAGGTTATTACTGCATTGTATATAGAATTCGAATTAAAGGATAACAATAATTCTAAGTAAAAAAAAAGAAATCCTTTTATTATTTACTAGTTTTAAAAGAGCGCTATAGTTCCAATTAGACACGTTTTAACGCTCTTCTGCAAAATAGTGACAATGTGACTTACGTTAGTCTGGCTTTAAAGTAGATACATGCATTAAAACCCCGATTTCACGTTTCTCAAGGAATGGGTAAAAAACGTGAACTACTGGAAATACATAAATGGCAAAAATCAAACAGAAAAAAACTAGAAGTTGTGCAGATTAAAAGGTATAATATCTGTATTTTACGAAAAAACGTTTTTTACATACCATTTTAGCTCATTTTGACATTAAGTTGCGATTCCGGACGTTTAGGTTGAAATTATTCTGTAGTAGTCTTTTTTTTTTTTTTTTTTTTGTCAATCTTAAAAAAAGGTACAAAAAAAAACATTGTTCATTTGAGAAATATTTTTTTCTTCCCCCCCCCCAGAAAAAACTTAAAATATGAGAAACTCATTAAAAAAAAAAAAAAACTTTCCATCCAGGTTAAATTAACACTATTAGTGTACGGAAAAACTGGAATATGATGGGGGGGATGGAAAAGCGCAAAATCGGGGTTGTGTTATATGTGAAATGTTTGTTATGTGGATGTCGCATTTGTTTGTTCACAAAATTAAATGTTTTTTGTACCTGTAAGTTTGTAGTCATTTTACGGGTAAATGCTTCAATTTCCGATCGGCAGAATATAATCACATTTTATGAATACTTTATACAAACTGGAAATTCGAATTCCATTTTGGCGAGAATGGAATTCTTCATACAAATCCAGTCGAGTTTGGGAGGAAAATGTCCGTGTAGCAGGCGATAATAGAAGTCGCTAATTCCTGTCACGTAAGACAAATCGCGGTGAGGTGAGAGTTGTTGTGTCACAAATCATCTGCCATCAGATAATCCAGCCTAAGCATGGCATTCTGCCACCGAGCAGGAAATATTAATTTATCGCCGTGCCTGTTCTAATTGAAAAAGCCTGTTAGCTCCAGGACGGAATAGCCACTTGTAAGCGGAAAGACTTTTGCTTTCTTTGGTTGGTGTTGACTGGCCCCTGCGCAGGGCACGTTTCCCATTAAAAACTGGAATCGTGTGAAGTAATTGTCGAGCGCACGCAATGGAGTTTTTCGGCCTCGAGAATTCAGCTTTGATAAGAGTTTTCAGCCTTTTTAGTCAGAACTGTTTTTAAGGAATCAGCTTTTTCTTCGTATATACAATTAGCTTTTTAAGAAGGAATTTTGAAATACTTTTTAAAACGCACTATTTTTCCTGGACAACGTCTGAAACATTCCTATTTTGTGCATTTATCATTTATAATCTCAGGACTTGTCTAATTAAGGTCTCATTGGGGCTTATATGGATTATTTATCAATTTTTATTAGCATGGCAACTGAAACACTTGAAGATGGTTTTGTTGTACCCCAACCTCTGATCCAATATCCCGGGTAAATTGTATAAATGTTAACCCGGGAGATCTGAGGTGGGCGGGGAAAGGAGGGCGAGTCGGTATGAATCTGTAGCCTCGATTTAATTTTCACTTAACTCTAGCAAGTTTCATTTTGTATTTAGTTATTATAAAAAATTTCTGAATGCTTTGTTGAAGTACAGTATTACTTGGTAAATTGTCACCTGCTCATAAAGATGTCTTGGAAGTAGCTCAAGAACTTGAAAATTTAACGGATTACTTTTGAGGGATACAAAGTAAAACTAAGGACGTTCTTAAATCCACTCACCGTCAGAAAATGAAAGAAAAATATTGATGGCATAATGCATTAAACACAATGCACAATTGCATTGACACGATAGCAATACTGCCATTGAAGGAAACAGTGATATGAAATACCTAAACTGTTTTATCAGTCATATTAACCTTCACCTCAATTGCTGCAAAATTTTTATTGGTATTCTCTTCAGAAAAACTGTTTGGAAAAAAGAATCACATGCGACACATATTCGTGGAAAACTTCCCTCTTTATCAGCTGTTCCACTCCAGGAAGGTGACATTGCTTCGATTCATCCTCTCCTTCCGGTCCGCACAAACTTTCTACATCTTTCAGCCATCAAAATATTTTTTTTTTTTGGAAAAGAAAAAAGAGAGAGAGAGAGAGAGAAAACTACAAAGAATTGAAAGTCATTCATTTAGCCTAAATTTCGCTGGTGTATAACCTGTACTCCACATGTGTGCTCTCTCAATTTTTTTCGCTACGTAAAAGTGGGGTATAATAGTGTTTTCCTGCTGCGAAAAACCAGGGGTCTCTGTGCAAAGGAACAATAGCTCCAGCTGGCGTGCGAAAATGACGTCATAGCAGGAAGTGATGTCACCATCCATGATATGAAGGGGAGATACATGGGAAAGATGGGTGCATTTGGAAAGCTCAAGCTGTGTGTAAGGTGTGTATGAGAGATTGGTATGAAGGGAAGAGAGTTCGAATTCACATTCACTTGTTCATCAGAGAGAGGGAGAATGAGAAGGGGGTCGCGCACGGCTTTGATGTGTATCTGGAACATTTTTTTCCCCATTGCATTGCAGGGTAATCCCTTTGAGGTAAAAAAACGCCCTTTCAAAACCTAATGAAAATTAAATTGCTATACCTTTGAAAACCATCTACGGGGCTATGTTTTCTGATCTGGTTTTGTCGTCTTTTTGGAACTCTAAAAAAGTTTTTTTTTCTTTTAATTTTTAACGTAAAACGTTGTAGCGGGTAAACACTACTACAGGCGAGCAACTATTGCGTGGGTTCTCCTTTGAAGAAAATATATTGCGTGACTTTGTATATTTATCAACTTTTTTGCCTTTTCTTCCATATTTTGAAAAAAGGGGTTGTTTTTGTACGGGTTGGAGAGGACTGTTTGTTTTATTTCTATTACATGAAATGAGATACTTTACTGGCCAACAGCAAGCAATTTTCCATCAGAGGTGGACTGTGGGCAGAGGAGGACTATGGTTGTTATATCTACGACGTGAAATGAGATTCTTTACTGGCCAACAGCAAGTAATTTTCCATCAGAAACTGACTGTGGACAGAGGTGGACTATGGTTGTTATATCTGCGACATGAAATGAGATTCTTTACTGGCCAACAGCAAGTAATTTTCCATCAGAGACTGACTGTGGGCAGAGGTGGACTATGGTTGTTATATCTGCGACATGAAATGAGATTCTTTACTGGCCAACAGCAAGTAATTTTCCATCAGAGACTGACTGTGGGCAGAGGAGGACTACGGTTGTTATATCTGCGACATGAAATGAGATTTTTTACTGGCCAACAGCAAGCAATTTTCCATCAGAGACTGACTGTGGGCAGAGGAGGACTATGGTTGTTATATCTGCGACATGAAATGAGATTCTTTACTGGCCAACAGCAAGTAATTTTCCATCAGAGACTGATTGTGGGCAGAGGAGGACTATGGTTATTATATCTACGCCATGAAACAAAATTCTTTAATGGTCAACAGCAAGTAATTTTCCATCAGAGACTGACTGGGGTGGAGGAGGACTATGGTTATTACACCTACATCATGAAATATGATTCTTTACTGGCCAACAGTAAATAATTATCCATCAGAGGAGGATTATCTGTATTATATCTATTATATGAAATGAGTATCTTTACTGTCCAACAGCAAGTAATTTTCCTACCAGAGCGGGACTTTTGATTGATTGACACAATGGGTATTGCATGAAATAATTTTTTTACTGGCAAACAGCTAGTAATTTTCCATCAGAGGAAGATTATTGGCATTATATCTACGCCATGAAATGAGCTTCTTGACTGGCCAACAGCAAATAATTTTCCGTCAGAGGAGGATTATCGGTATATTTATTTACTACTGTATGAAATGAGTCTCTTTACTGTCCAACAGCAAGTAATTTTCCCATCAGAGGAGGGCTGTCGGTTGGTTAACACAATGGGTATTGTATCTTTTTCCTGAAATAATATTTTTTACTGGCTAGTTTAATATACTCTAGATCGAATTTTCATCATATTAAAAAAAAAAAAGTTGAATTTATTCAAACCTATTCTAAAGTAAAAACAAGAACTCACGTTTAATCACGAATTAATATCATTTCTAAAAGCTCAAGAAGGTTCGTTACCGAATCACCCAAAAAAGTTTTATCAACAGCGTCACGTTATTCTTCTAATTCTCCACATTTTCGGAAAATGGAACTTGTGCTTTTTGCCTACGTTTCAGCATTGCATGCGTGATGTTTGCGTGAATTGCATACTAGTTCATTCACATTAATAACTATTGCCAGAGCTATTTCGTAATAGTTGAAGTCGTTTTGCGGAAGTAATACTTTCTGAATTATCAAAACTAATTGAAAAGTAGAACGCCGAAAACCTGTTTACTTATGTTCCACTTTCAGTTTCTTTTGACTATGATAGAGAATTGTGATTTAATTCTATTTTGTTGATCCGTTAGCTAATGTTGACCCGTTTTAAGATAATAGTTTAGAAATTTTTACTTAGAATTGATCCACGAAATTTAGCAGATTTCCTTTGTCATACTGTTTTGAGATGGCTTCTAAACACAAAGGAATTCGTGAAACATAAATGTTTAATGTGGAGTGATTTAAGTAGTTTTTCAATTTACGCTTCTTTAGCTTTAATTATAATATTTGGTACTTGGGTAAAAAAGGTTATTGAATTTTCTATAAGAATATCTGCAATTTTGGTGTTACCATTTCTTCCTTCGTAGCAGTTGCGCACTCATTGGCCAGTTAGCTTAACCACTCAGAACCAGAGGCGGATACAGACTACCATTTTAGGGGGAGGGGGAGAATTACTCTCCCCCCATGAGTGAACCTACGGTTTTGAGTATGAAAATTTTTTGAAGCTGCTTCGGGCCTATATAAAGCATCAGGTCAACCAATAAGGCACTTATCTTTACTAATAATAAAACTGAAAGTCTCTCCGGAGGATGTCTGGATGTCTGTGACGCGCATAGCGCCTAGACCGTTCAGCCGATTTTCATGAAATTTGGCACAAAGTTAGTTTGTAGCATGGGGGTGTGCACCTCGAAGCGATTTTTCAAAAATTCGATGTGGTTCTTTTTCTATTACAATTTTAAGAACAAAAATATCATGAGATGGACGAGTAAATTACGAAATTATCATAACGTGGAACCGTAACATGGGCACAAGCCAATTGGCGAGATACGAAATTATCATAACGTGGAACCGTAACATAGGTACAAGCCAATTGGCGAGAAAATTCACCATACGTTTTTGTAAATATACAGGCGAACTGAAAGACCTTTTAATTTTTCTATTACGGGCAAAGCCGTGCGGGTACCACTAGTTAAAGCATAAATTACTGATTAATTTCATAAGCAATGAAAGGAATTACCATTTCAAGCATTTACTTTAAAAAATAATTAATGAATTGAAAAGACTACTGAAATTGTTTTATTTATAAACTGTTTGAACACAAAGTAGGCGGTTGTTGACGATTTAGGGGGAGGGAAGGGTCATGACCCTTCCCTTGTATCCGCCTCTGCTCAGAACCCTTGGTTTTAAGTAAGCTAAGTGTTATTTATTTATTTTATTATTATTATTTTTTGAAACTGCACACATATTTCTTGTAGCTTCGTTCTTTGTCACAAGCTCACATTAATTTCTCACCACTTTGTATGAATCAAATTATCCAGACCTCTAGTAAAATAAATCAATCTGTAGAAAAAAAAGAAGTTTGACTGGCAAGCACAAGTTCACAACAAATTTTTCTCTGCAACAGGAAATGCGTGCGCGCATTAGATGGCTGTGGCATTATAAGAGTGACGTTGAGGCTTTCTCACGTTATATAACGTAGTTTTTCATTTCATTTCTATTGCTTCCCCCCCCCCCTCCATTGCGTTTCTCCACCCTTCATCCCACCTTACTTAGTGCACTGTGTGACACTAGCAGACGCGACGATATAATTTAGATCGTGACTCGGGTGAATAATCGATGCGAATTCGGTATTGTTCCACCCCTCAGCAGTGTTCGGAGAACAGGTTTTATTAAACGAGATGTATTTGCGAAGAATCGTGATGAGATCACTACATAATGTAAATTCTTGAGATAGGTCAACTGCGGTATTATTGCGAAAAAAGAGACAATTTTAGCTTTTTGAGATTGGCAATTTTTTAAAAATTTTACTGATTAATTCTCCGATTTTAGTTTGCTGATAATTTAGAGGCTTAGTTTACGTGGGAGCTCACGAGAGCATAGCTCTTTTACTTTCTAATTTTATGTGAATTTTTACTATTGGACGGATTTTAGACAACCCAAGGAAGAAGAGCGTGTGGTACCTCCTTCTTTTTGTTATTTTTTTTTTTAAAGAAATTAAGCCCTGGTTATTTTCAGGGACGCAAGGGGGGGGGATGAGTTGGGGATCAATCGGAGTTTTACCCCTACCCGAGAGCTATTCGTTATACACTGTTATCGATCCCAATATGGTAGTTTAAAACTTAGGCGAGGACTGTTACTGCCCCCCCCCCCCCTCCTCTGAGAAGGCAATGCGTCTACACTATTGGTAGCACTTGTACAACTGAAGACTCAATTATAAGTAATAATAAAAATAGTATAAATTAAAATCTTCTCCTGCTCAATTTTAAGGCAATTTTCTATTGTATTTTTCTTTCTTTTGCGTGTTCCATTTCGTTTTTGTCGTTGCAATTTCATATTTGCAGTAATATTTTTGATTTGGATGAAAAAAAAAACAAATTTCTTCAGTTTGGCTACTGCTGTTCTCTATACTTGTCACACTTTATTTGTGCGGGAAAGTGTCTAAGAATCCATATTAAAAAGCTAAAAAATCATTTAAAAAATTTCGTTTAAGAAGTGTAAGTTATTACGTACTAACATGAGTACATGCAGCCGTTTCTTTGCAGTTTTTGAAAAACATAGATTATTTAATAGGTGTGCAAAGAAGTCATGTGGTGCCCACATCAGTTTTTTTTTTTTTTTTTTTTTTTAATTTAGAGACTGATACCGAGGCAACAGCTGTGAAGAATGTTTGGCATCACTCCAATTTGGCTGGCAACAGTTTTCTTAGTTCAGCTTGAGTGACAGAAAGCAATCCTCACTCCAGATTATACAACTTAATTATTATTTATTTATTGTTGTTGTTTCTCAAAATTAAGTAAGCAGTGAGCGAGGTGATAACGTCATAGCTGCTTGATGTGATTTTTTTTGGGTACTTTCGGAAACAGGCACCGGTCGCACCGGTGCCGCCGTAATCGGTGGAAACGGTTGAGTCCCTGTATGAAAACGTGTAGGGCAGTGGTTTCCAACCCTTTTCACATCACGACCCCTTTGCACCAAGTAAACAACCCGCGACCCCCTATGTTTTCCCCATACATAGTTTATGTGTCTGTGTGCTCGTCTGTGAGTGTACTATCGTGCATATGCGCACATAGCACATATGTTGCATGATGACTCTAGCTGTTTAAAAAGTATTTCATTTAGGCATTTAGGCTTAATCTTTTTTGTCCACAATGATTGCATATATATATATATATATATATATATATATATATATATATATATATATATATATATATATATATATATATATATATATATATATATATATATATATATATATATATATATACATTTAAACTCTCGAGGAAGGACCTCGCGTGATATTCTCATAGGCAAAAACAATTAAAATATATATATATATATATATATATATATATATATATATATACAGTAAAACCTCGTTAAGTCGTCACTCAACGGACCAAAAATTTTTGACCACTTATGCGGAGTGACTACTTATGTGGAGTGGGAAATTAAAGAAAAAAAAAGCCTGACAAATATTTATGAATAGCAGTAGAATTCTGTGAGAAAAACAATAGCTTATGTAAGA
This sequence comes from Uloborus diversus, assembly GCF_026930045.1. Classification (NCBI taxonomy): domain Eukaryota; kingdom Metazoa; phylum Arthropoda; class Arachnida; order Araneae; family Uloboridae; genus Uloborus; species Uloborus diversus. The sequence continues at coordinate 144,972,863 of NC_072737.1, forward strand.
AATGTCTATAAATTAGTGGAAATTTTAAAAAGGGGGAAAAATACTAATGATAGTTACTTTGTTTTGTTTTCTCTTACTTATACATTACTTAATAACAACAACTTATTTTAATGTAGTCACGGTACATTAATACAATCTTTCAATGTTGACTGATGAAGTTGTTGCTTACGGAAAAGAACTCTTTCTTCTAACGTACATCAAGCTTTAAATTTTGTGTTTTTTGTGCCTTGTGAACGGATGTTAAATACTGACTAACTTTCTCCAGGTATTAGATTTTGTCTGTCTTGCTGGAAGGAGTTAGATTCATATTCTCGGCACTTGGCAGAGTCACAGCAAGAATTATGCTTTGAATGACCAGAACCGAGGATCGAGATTTCAAGGAAAATAAATATCAAACAGCTTTTCAACTAAGTCCGACACTATTTTCTAAGATCCGATAAGGAAAAGGAATTTTAGAAAACAACTTTTGAGTGACTAGTTAAGCGGGTAAAATTAAATTTGGTGACCAGTAAAGGAGGGTCATTTTACATTACTGTGAATGAGACCTTGTCGGGACCAAAGAAAAACGACCACTTAAACGGAGTGACCACTTAACCGGTCGACTACTAATTGAGGTTTCACTGTATATACATATATATATATATTTGTCTCGATAATGTTAAACATACTGATGTGCAAATTCTGTGGTAGAAGCTTTGCCTTGCATGCCGGATACCTTACGTTCGATTCCCACCAGAGTCCTGAGTCTTATTTCCTTCTCTTTTGTTGCAAATTTTTCCTTTGTTTGTTCAGAGGCAGAAGCGCTTTGTAAACAGTCCTCTATGTATATGAAGCCAAGATCTGATATGAAGCTGATTAGCTTCAGTATTAAAAAAAGAAAGAAAAATAATATATTTTTTTCTCCTTTTTTTTGTATTTTATTTATTTAAAAGAAAAATTAATTTTATTTCTGAGGCAGCTCCTGGTGTTTAGAAATACAACGCTCTACTGTGATCACATCAATTAATTGTTCGTTCTGTTATTTTACACGTTTGAATTCATGACATAAAATCTGTGTTTGAATTGTGAATAAAAAACTGATCTGTACATGAAATTAAAAATGCACATGCTTTTTGTTTTCGATGCATTTTTTTTCCCGCTTTTAATATGGCTTCGGTTGTGCTGTTAATTTTATTTTCAAGGAATTTGGACGATTTATTCTCATAAACTAGCGCCATCTACAGGTAGGAAAGTAATATTTTTCTGAATTTTAAACCCTCGAGGAAAGACCTCGCGTGATATTCTCATGGGCAAAAGCAATTAAAAGCTTACGTTACTGATCATGATGGCAACAGTTCTAAGCTTCAATCGGGCTGTTTTGGAATTGTATGTATATTGAATTTTATGCCTTTTGCATTTTCTTAATTTCTTTTGTTTTTAAGATTTGTTTCAGGAATTTGTATGCCAATTTTCGCTTCTTATTCAGGACGTTGGAAACTTAATTATCTCTTCTAAAATACTTTTATTCTTTTAATAAAATATCTTCCACTATATATTTATTCATTTTGATGGAAAATGAGAATAGCGATCTGATTGAAAATGATGCATTTTGTAATAGCCCGCGATCCTTGCCGGATGATTTTACCAATTGTGATAATTCTTGCCTCAGTTGTCCTTGTGAGGAGGATGGAGCTAAATGTAAAAAAACTGCGCATAAAACCTTAAATAGAGCTGCTCGGAAGTTTCCAATTAGTTTCCCTCATCTAACTCACAAAACAACATCTTATGAGAAAGTACCAAAAGTAGTTCTTCGGCGATTAGAAGAACTACCCATGTACGCAGAGTCCGCACATGAACTTCTCACAACGAAGTCTTTGAAACTTACCGATGGAAAAATGCCGATGAATAAGGGAAAATCTGTTAAATCAGCTGTTTGTTTGCACTGTCAAACTTGTGAATGCAAAAACTCATATTGTAATTTTGCGGACAAGCATTCAGAAGAATGTAATGAAGGTTAGTTGTAAAGTGATTTCATTAAGATGAAGGCATAATTTTTGTTTAGTAATGAGTTCAAATCTTCGTTGTTAAGTAGTGTCTGTGATTTTTCTGAAGCGGGTAGAAACTTGAGACTGTTTACCTATCCATCTTTCTTCAAGTTTTTATATCTAGTTTCAGCAAAAAAAAAAAAAAAAAAAAAGGTACAGGAACAGGGTGAATTTGCTACCCTGCAGAAGTTGGCACCCGAGGCAAGAGCCCTGGTTTGCTTGCCCCTAGATCCACCACATGCATTGTTACAGGGATATAATTCACTAAAATAAAAGTTTAAATGAAATAAAGTTTTTTTTTTTTTTTTTAATTCGTGCACATAACTACAGTTCTAAAGTCTTAGTCACTTTAATCATGATCTATAATTGTTCAACTAAATGTCTGTATTTTTTGTATTCCACTCGACTTTTTCTTTCATAAAACCTGACATAAGTTTAAGTCCAGAAAGAAAAGCATTTGCATTTCTGCATATATTGTGCTAATAATAAATCTTCTACCATAGGCTCCCATATGTGTAATGGGGGGGGGGGACTTAGAAAATGTATTGGTTTCAAAGCTTTACTTATAAGGGGGAAAAAAATCCTTTAATTTTTTCTGTTTACAAAGAAAATAAAGGTCAAGTTAGATTTATGAAGATTTTAAATTTTAAAATTCAGGCGACTTAATCCTTTAGAAGCTATAATTTGTTTTTGAAGAAAAAAATCAATTTGAATTAAAATTATAAAATTTTTCAAGTTTTATAGAAAATTTTTTAAATAGGAAAGAATGTTACAATAGTTATTCATTAACATATTATGGATTATGTTGAAATGTTTTAATATTTAAACTCAAAATTTATTTTTTAATTATCCGTATTAATGTCCAGAGGGGTGTTTCAGCTCCCCTTTATGGGCGCCCATGGCTTCCAAGACTCCTACCTCCAGATAATAAACCCTTAATTTAAATTTATAGGAGAGTGTTATTTGAAAAGATGAAGAATAATCATCTATTTTATAAACATTTTTTTTTCATAGAATTACTGACAAACAGAGCTTAGAAGTCATTTTAACTCTCAATGAGAAACAAAATTCAAATATCAATGCACTTATTAATCAAAAAGTTAGACTAAAAAAATAAATTAAAGAAATGCTCCACACATTTCACAAGGAATGCATAGTAATTGCTGTTGGTCATCAAAGAAGCAAAAAAGTCCGTGTTTGAGTGTTTCTGCTCTCTAATAATAAATTTACTTCAAATAAAAAGAGCATACATTGTGTTTTATTGCATGCTGCCAAGAAATTTTTAGTCCTGTCCTGTGATTTTTCATTTTCTCCTGTATATTGGGTAATTGAAAAATTTAATTTCTGAAATGAAGAATACCCAGGTAGAACTTATGTGCAGGTTTGTATATTCCTAATCTTCTGTGAGCCATGCAATCAAATTAAGGATTGATTTCTCTCAAATATAGAAGGTTGATAGTTAGCTGTCTAGTAACTACTATTATTTTACCTACTACTACGTCCATTAATTTTTTTTCCTCCATTACTTGTAAAATGTTTCTTTACCTTTTTTTCCACATTAAACATAAAAATATTCATAGAAAAAAAACCCACACATTTTTATAAAGAAATTAATGTGACTATGAAAAGAAATTATGAACTTCTTTCATTAAAGATGTTTTTAAATCATAAAAAATATTTGTATTTTACTTTAGAAGACATTAAAATATAATTTATATTAATGAAAATTTTATTTTGCAGATAAATGTAAGGATTTTTTTGACGATGCTACCTTAGAGTATGTAAGGCATAATTTACTACAATTAAGTTCTATTGAAGGAATGTTCCCAGGAGGACCTCCATCAGCCGTCACATTCCATAGTACGGTGAGTATCTCCATCTTTAATTCGCCAAAACAGAAGGGGGTTGTCTGAATGACTGAAAAGAGATCTTTTGGAAAGTAAAATGCCTCCTCTTTTCCGAATATTGTAAGGCAGTGGCAGTTCCCCCATTGGGCACATGATAACTCAAAAATGAAGAAATTTTAATTGAAATATAATATGATTAAACACACCAAACATTTATTAATTTCCAAGATGCATTCCTCTCTCTCTTTTCCCTCAGTATGCTTATACATGCCTAAATTATTGCTGGTTACTAAAACACTTGACATTTGGGCACCTTGCATATCAGAGCGAAGAAATGCATTTGAAAACCTACTTAAAGAAGCAAAGTTGATTCAGCTAGTTATTTTAGTTGATTTTTTTCTGTTATTTTATAGCTTGTTTTTTACTTGGAAGCATAGTATTCGCAAAAATTTTTTTACTATAAGATCGGCCTTAAGTTCAAATTTGCTCGCCCCAGAATGAATATTAAGTTTTTTTTCAACCTGATCACTCGTGGATATATGCCTAAGAATGCATAGACACCCGAAATATCCATTTTGACGATCCCCGAGTTAATTATGAGTCTTCTCGTGACATTCGTATGTACGTATGTATCTCACATAACTCAAGGACTTTATTTCCTAGAAAATTGAAATTTGGTGCATAGACTCCTAGTGGAGTCTTGTTGTGCACCTTCTTTTTTATTTGCATTTGGATGTTCCAAAGGGGGTCTTTTACACCTTTTTTGGGGGAAATCATTGTTAATATGAATGAAAACTCAAGTGGTGTTACGATTTGGCAAACACTTGGGGAGGTATCTCCAAGCTTTTGATTGCCAAGTTTTGTTGCCAACTTAGCGTTTTTTAAATTTTAAATCTAGTTTCAGTTTGGCCACTATTGGCGATATTTAGAGAGTTAACCATTGAGCCACATTAAAATTGCCAATATTGGGAAAATTAATCTGTATAGAGCGTTTTTTTGCTTCGGTTCGCAACAAACTTGGTGTCAGCTCGTTTATTTAGAATATTATTTTACTCTTAATGGCTAAGTCTCTGAAAAACCCAAAATAATATGTAGTGTTACCATATATTGTAGTTTCTATGTAGCTTTGACTGAGCATGGCTGCAGGTAATGAAATGTAAAATTAACACCAAGAGTAAAAATGCACTGTAAGGTAGGTACCTATAATATTAACAGCACCATTGGATAATATTCCATTTGCACTATTTCAGTACCCACTTGAGTGAGAAAAGTTGCCAGTTTTGGCTACTAATCAGGCTATTTTGATATTGACTCTTGGTTAAGTTTTGCCATAATTGGCTTATACGTATCATGATATATGCAAGGATATTTATCATGCTATGGTGTGTCTGCCTTGATCAAATTTTCTGCTTTTGGATGTAGCTATTAATTGATCCAAAGGAATAGATCTAAGGTTAATTGGAAACCTAAAGTTTCAAGATTGCATTCTGTGAGAAAAGCTTAGTTTTTATATAACCAGTGAATTGACAATAATTAATAATGTTTTACTTATTCTTAATTTTGTGGAGAAACTATTTCCTTAACAAATGAATAACATGGTATTTTTCCCCCTGGAAGAAATTTGAATGAGTTTGTTTGAATGAAGTAAAATCTTTTGCAACTATTCAAAAATTTGAGATGTGTTACCTTTCTGGGGCGATGTATTCAATTTTATGAAAATTATGCTAAACATTTATTCTAATATTGAATTTCAAGTTCTCATTTTTTTGCATTAATCTGTTGTTCTCATAGTAGAGATTTTGTTACAATATTGTGGTAACTTAAAGTTAGACTGTAGACCAAGGATTCCTAAACTTTTTCATTCTGTGGATCACTTACCGATTTTTCCTGTTTTTTGCAGATCCCATACCTGAGGATAGTTCTAAGACTAGTAATTCAGTGTAATATTGACATTTGATCATTCTAAAGTAGTGAATTAAATAGTTGTTTTGCCCAAAATTTCTAAAAATATCAGATAAAAGCAGAATGTATGGAGATGTCCCAGGACAAGTTACAAATTTGCACGTTAGTGTGCAAAATTTACATTGAGAGTTTTCACATGCTCTATTGAATGATCTTAACATTCAACTTCAAACCTTCAAATTCAAACATAGTTTTGATAATTGGCTAAGAGACAATGTGGTAGGGTTTACTGCAGAATGTAAAATTAAAAGAAAAAGTAACATAACCTTTTATTCATACTTTTATTAATTAACATGGCACACAATGCAATTCTTATTATTTCAACATAAAGTAAGGGCAGGAAATAAAAAAGAAAAATGCTTTATGGAAAGGATAAATTTAACACTTCTCAACACTACACATTTTATATTTGATTTCAAATTTGTCATTTCGTTCTCATTTCTCTCATACTCTTTTTAGATTCAAGTAAAAAAGATATTTTTTTTGAAACTTCTTTGTATGTATACTTATTACGCTTTCAATAATTTATTTACAAAGATTAATAATATTGCCCAGTTTTTATAAATATTCAAAAAGTAATTAACATTTCATTTCAAAAAAGGATTATGCATTCTTATATTTTGCGCATATTTTTCTGCTAAAGGACCGCAATAATCAACCCTACAATATGTATGACACGATGTTCTGCAGTCAAATACGTTAAGAATCAAGAAAATTCTTTAATATAAATATTTTTTTAACACTTTTTTTTTTAACGTATAAAATACTATACAAATGCAGTTTTGAAAAGTATACACTACTGACTACAAAAAGTATTGCTTTACATCATAGAAAAAAAAATTTAGGGATTCAAAAACCATGCAAACACACACTTTAAAGTTTACTGAGAGAAAAAAAAATCACTCTTAAATCGTGTTTCTTTAGATCGCTTAGCGTATATGAACTAAAACTACTCATAATTTAAAAAATAGTTGAAATGTAGAGTAATGAAACTTTTTCCTATATGTTTGAAATGGTTTGAAGTTTGGAAATGAGCAATAAAAAAAAATCGATTCTTTGGTCATTAAAAAAATTATTAATAATTCATTATTTTGGTCATCTTCTGAGTCGTCAATCCAGTCATTCTGTTGTGAATGATATTGCTTATCAGGGCACAAATGGATACTGAATACAGAAAATAAATAAATAAATAACTGTGCAGAAAGAGAGGGAAAATCTTTTTTTCCCAACTTTAAAATCACATTTCAAAATTTATTTAGTTGGAGTTCCTTTTTCTGTCATCTAAAATCTTGTTCTTACATTATAAAAATAAGTATCATGCAAGTACATAGGTTAAAATTATGTTTATTATACTATAGCACAAAGAGCGCCTAAATTTTAGCTATTAATTGTTTTAATTGGTTCCAAGCTTGAGACCTTATTTTCATCTCATACACCTCTAGTTTTTTCTTTCATTGCCATGGACCCCTTGGAGACCAATGTGGACCCCTAGGGGTCCCTGTGGAATTTCCCCCTCTATTTTAGGATTAATGAAATGAGTACCTGTTTCTTCATTCATCAATAAAATTGGAGTTTAAGTTTTTACAAATGTATGTGTTCAGTTTTAATTGTTACCAAAACTTTGAAACAGGTGTATGCAATTTTTATCATTATTTGTGCATTTATGTTTGAAATTTGATCTCTTCAAAAGTGCAATACTCTTCAAAATAAGTGCTGTTCTCAATTCATTCTTTAGCTTGTTTTCATTATTTTAATTCTTTAATTTAAAAAAAAAAAAGCTGTAGGAAACATACTGTGAGAAGTTTTACTGCATGAAATATATTTTGTAGTTAGTCAGTATAAGTTATAAAGTACATACAGTTTATGTTTGCTAATGTCAAAGCTTTGTTTTTATAATAATCACTTATTATTTAAAAATTAAAAATTTATTTTTAACTCAGTTATTTCATTTATTTAGGTAATTGCAAAAAGAAGAGATGAAAAGGGTCGTGTCAATGTTCTTTTGCATTGGAGTCCTGAAGATATGTAAGTATTTCATTTGGATAAATTATGTATTAAACATTGAAATAGATGGGAAAGTACTATTACTGACTTCTTACTTACATGTATGTTAGTACAAAAAAGATTGAATTAATATTCAGTGTTCGGCCAAATATTCGGTTCAAATTTTAACCGAACATTGGGTATTCGGCAAAATATGGTGTTCAGTGCATCTCTAGTCATTTCATATAGAAACCAGGTTATTTACTAGAAGTAATAGTCCAAGTGTTCTTATCATTAGTTTATTTTATTGAATACAGTACCCACCACTAATAAAATCGACCCAAACCCAGTGGCACGACAGCCCATGGGGGCCAAGGCCTACTGTGTCCATCTCAGTCTTCCTGACCAAGGGCTCTGGGGTGCTAGGCAGATGTTCTGCTTAGGTGGTCAGCTTAACACGGAACCAGGGTTTATAGCTGATTTGACCATGCCTGACCCGGGGATAGAACCCTGGCTTTGGAAAGCGCAAAGCACTACCACTGAGCCACTGGGTTTCTACAAATAAAATGCCTGGATTATAAAATCAGTTGATTCTTAAAATCAGATCTGTAAGAACATAATCATTGCAATATCAAAACATGTTAGAACCATCTTTTGATAAAATCACTGTCGTTGTTTTATAAAATCATTTTTGGATATTATGCTTAAAAAAATTGATAAAGAAACACCAAGTCTCAGAAGGTGAGGAAATCTCAGTGCGTAATTCCCTCTATTAAATAGATGTCTGAAATGCGCTTGAGATTATTAGATTCACTTTCGAGTAAAGAGGAAACTATAATGTTGAAAGTTACAAAACAGTTTATAAACTTTCAATGATATTGAATCTTTACTCCCCAATTCTGTTTAAACGTCAACTGTATTTTGAAGCACTTAGAACAAAAATAAGTTAAGTATTTCGTTTTATTTTTAGAGTATTTAAACTTCAAAACTCATTTTCTAAGTGAGTGTATGCATGCCGGTTTATAAAATCAGTCACTTATAAAATCAAATGTTCTTAGAACGAATGTGATTTTAATAAGCAGCTTCCACTGTACTTTTATTCACTGATTTTTATTTGAAAATATATGATGCAAAATATTTGGTATTTTTACTTTTTTTCACCCCCACAAAGAAATCTTAAGATTATTATACTTTGAAAGATAACCGGAAAATAAAGAAGGAAAATAAACAAAATACAAGAAAAAAAAATTAAAATTTTCAATAAAAGTTTCAAGGGTATGATTTTTTTTCCAAGAAAATTATAATTAAAAAAAAAAAGAAAAAGAGATACTTGATTCAAGCTATATAAATAAAATACTATCTCCATACTTGCCAACTCTTCCATTTTTGGCGGAAGGTTTCTGTTATTTTCAATGATCTGTTCAGAAGACAAAATCTTCTCCAATCAATTTTTCTCCTTTTCCAGCACATTTGCTGTTTCTGGAATGTTTAATCAAAACGAAGAATTTAGTTTAATTGTAGTAATAATACAAATAAAAGATCTGCAGAAAAGCCAACATCCATGTTTGTTTGGCCAGCACTCAAACTTGCAGATTTTTTGAAACAAAAATTGCAAATTTTAGTGCATATCTGTTTGTAGCTGATTTAATGAATAGAAAACAAACCCTGTGGCACGACAGCCTGCGAGGGCCAAGGCCTACTGTGCCCAACTCAGTTTTCCTGACCAAGGGCTCTGGGGTGCAAGGCGGATGTTCTGGTTAGGTGGTCAGCCTAACGCAGAACCCCCAGTGTTTGGTTCCCAAGCACACTTGGTACTCATTTTATCGACCCACTGAAGGGATGAACGGCTGAGTTAACCAGACCCAACCTCGGAATAGAACCCGGGCTTGTAGTGCGAAGTGCAACCACAGCGCCACTGCGCTTCGTTTTAATGAATAGAGTATTAGTCCTTTATATATTAGTCCTTCATAGTGCCTATTACAAAGGGATCTTTAATGAACTTAATTTTAAGTTAGGATTCTTAATTAATTTTAACATGGTGCTTTGTTCTTTATTTTTATGATAGTTTTTTTAAGGAAAACAACTTAATTACCCCCTCTTTTTTTTTTCTATTTATTTTTATAGTACCAAAACAGACAGTTTATCTCCTTTGCTCAAATTTGAAGTTGCAGTTAACTGTGAAGGAAAATTACTAATCTTTGTTAATGTTTAGCATTGATTAATGTTTTTTTTTAATCCAAATTTTATGTTTGTTAAATATCAATAATTTTTCCTCTTTATCTCAGTTTCTTTTTCTTTTTTTTTCAAAATTGACCATAGATTTATTTCTCTTGATGAAATCAAGACAACTCTCTTCAGCAGAGACTTCAAATTCAGCTCAACCAAAATTTATTTTTTAAATGCACGAAAGAAATTAAAGAAACTTAAAGTTCAAAATATAAGCAATAAATGAGAAAAATATCATTTGCAACATATGTATGCTTAAAGAATTGTGGGACGCATTTCTAGAATATAGGCAATATTCTAGAATATAGGCGATATTCTAGAAGATTTTCAAGTAGTAATTATTCTACGCAAGGCCTCCAACTTGGAAAGATTGTTGCCAGATTGGAAAATTCAGAATGTCATTTTTAAATTGTTGTATAACTTAATATTAATTGAAACAGTGAGAAATAAAGGGATGTAAGTGGGCATTTTCAAATTTTGAATAAAACGCGTTTAAAGAAAAGATTCTAGGTATGCTTTCATTGAAAAGGTTTTCCAACCCACGCTGTATATCAACACCTATCTCTTGCCCTAGGACAGAGTAGAGGTTCACTACCATTTGTACTGGTTATCTCTTAATTTTTAATTTTGCAACTTACATCCCTTTGCTTCTCACTGCCTCAGTCGAGTTTGAAATTTTGGCCTACAGGTTAACATATGCATTTAATGACCCTATAATCTAAATGCTACTGTAGCCATAGTTTTCTCCAATTATTCTTTAAAAAATTCAGTGTGATTTGATCAATATTAAATATTATCGCCTCAGAGTAACAGTAGGCTATCTTACTGTTATTCCTCGGCTGAGATGTCTTACTGTTGCTCTGAGGCCATGATATGTTTCAACTTGGCTGAAACTTTTTTTTTTGTCCATCATTAATGTGATTTTCTTTATAGGGTTCCTGACTCATGGGTTGCAGAAAGTGATATGTGTTCCAACTTTGAAAAAACCATTCCAGTTTCTAAATTACCTCCAGAAGCTCTGCAGCTTTGTTCATTAGAAGCCCTCAAGACCTCAGGTATCCTACCTCGACCTGGGAAACGCAAAAGAAAGTGATAATTTATTTTCACACATTCAGTTTTCAGTCCTTTTAGAATTGAACTCAGAAAGAAAACTATCCACCGCTCAAGTGCCACTTCAACATCTGCGTGGAAGGACTCATTGAAAGCTTCTCATTTTTTTAAGTCTTCTTCTTTCTGCATAGTTATTTAAGTCAGTCATATGTTTGTGACAGTAATGTACTTGTAATTTATTTTCTTAGCCTCAGTGTCTTGCTTTCATCTTTGACTGATTTCGTCAGAAATCGAAACCGTTTTCTTGCAGCGTTCCATATTGTGAGTTTTGTGTTGTGGAATGCGATTAGATGCAAATGAGAGAATACTGGAGAGAGGGAGATTTGTGTATCTAGACTCAGTTGGGCATTGTAATGTAGATGAAAGGTGACTCACAGAAGTGACAAGGTCTGTTGAGTGCCTTCTTTGAAATATTATGTTCCATCTGATCATTTTCTTACTGGTCTGACTTGCTACATGCGTTGTGAATAGAAAAATTATATTGAAATCGTGTAACTATTGAGGACTTTGAATTCCAAAATTTTTTCAGATCAAAATTGTATGCAGTGTATTAAAAAAATATTCGAAGGGTATTAATTTTGCCCTAACTTATATAGACATTATTTGAAAATGTGTGGATTTATTTTTTATTCATTGTTATTACTTATTCTTCTGGTTCTAGGAGAAATGTATAAAACTGTAGTTGTATATATTGCTGGTACTATGCTTGTTAGAAAAGGTTGTTATTGAAAAAATAATGTAAAAGTTTTTAAAAAAAATTTAGATTTTAAAGTTATTGTCTATATTAATTTTCAACTCTAGCTCTGATTGAAAGGAAAATTTAAAATACTTTGATTCTGTGTATTATTTAGAATTAGGAAAACATTAGAGCTATGTTTTTCTTCTTCCAAAATATTTTAACCAAAAAAAAAAAAAAAATTCTGATATTTCAAAATCAAATGTTATTTATAGAAATTTTAAAATGAATTAAAATTTTTGTGAGTCAGACCGAATGCAAACTAAGAATCAAGAGTCAGATGGTTTCAACTTCACTGCCTATTGTCAATTATACAAGGTAGATTGTTGCGACTTTACTGTAATTCTAAAATATATCAACTATTTTTATATATTTGCCTTGTAGCAAGGTTGTTGTACGATATAGCATTCAGGATGAGTCATGCAGAAACTACCTTACAACAACTGATGTCTTTAAGGATATTTGTAGATATCCGCTTATCAAAAAGTATGGCGATTGAATTGCATGGATTGCATCAATGCAAATGTAGATACGTTGAATTTGATTAGTGTGAATAGTGTTTGGCATTCAGTTCTTGGCAAGTTTGTACGCATCAGTGTTTTTAGATTACTGTACGCTATTGTATGTATTGTGTTTCAATCTAAGCCAATGTTTGTACCTCATGATTTGATATTTGACATTCAGTACCGAAAATGCAATGGGTTACCTAAAACTCTTGAGAGTATATATTGTAGATAGTATTTTTGTTTCAGTGTCAATTAGATTTTTTTTAGTTTTCAAGAAATTGCTTCGTGCATTTTTTTTTTAACTAGCAAAGATTTAAGTAATTATATTTAAATCAGCTTAATATTGCTTTGAAATGGTCATTTTTTAAAACCCTTGCCATGTTTTCCTTTCGTCAATGCATGCATTAGAAAATACTTATGGGCATATGGGTGATTTATATAGCAAAGGTCAATGGAGTTTAATTTTTTTTTTCCTGAGAGGGACCAAGTAGGTAGATTTATAAAATATTATGATTCAGTTTGAGAATTATGCTTACTTTGAAATTTTACGTGGATTTTATATCCATCTGTATAAAATTGAATGATTTTAAAACTTTTACTTAATTTTATTTTTGACAGAAAATGATAAAATACTCTGTACAATGCCTGTGTTTTTAAATTGTTTTTAGCAGTAGTGAAACACATTGTGATTTTTATATAATGTAGTTATATTTAAATGTGTGAAGTAGTTTCTAATATAAAAGTTTAACATAATGCTGTAAACAATTGCACCAAGCTCATGAAGCCTTTTATACTTTTGGACTTGAATAGAAAATATTTTCATGACAGACTAAGATCTTTGAGTAATTATTTATAAGCCTAAAACATAACTTTTCAAAGCTGAAATATTTTAACTACATTGCATCTCTGTGTAATGCATCATACATGTGTGAGTAAGAAAGTAAGAATTGATAACATGTACTGTACGTACTATTTCTTTTATTCATCCTTGCTTCACCGGTTAATTTCCATGAAAAAAAAATTATTTTATTTTCATACATAATACTATGCTCATTATTTTTTGTGAAAAATTAATCCAGCTAAAGTGTTTTATGCATCACCGTTTAGAACATCATTAGTCTAAAGGTAAACTGCATTTTAATTTCAATAATTAATAATCTTAAATTTATGTACTGCTTGAAGCTGTTTCTTTGCACTATATATATCAGGCCCATTGTCATTAGAAATGAAATTTTATTAAAAAATTAAAATAAAAAAACTCATAACTTCCTTTTTTATACATGCAGGTTGGTTATAAAGTCTTTTCCCTGCTTATTTATTGTACAAACACTAGTGTAATCAGAAATAAATACCTTTGTGCTAAAGGGGAAAAATATAAATAACATTGAAAAAGCACAAAATTTAAAAAAAAAAGAGAGAAAAGAATAAAATAAATGCAGAAAAGTGCATCTTGATTACAAGGGACCCTTTTTTCCAATGAATTAAGATATGAGTTGATAGATGTGAAGACTAGTGACATAAGCTCCAGAAGTTTTGTAGCATGTCTCCACACAGTGGAGAATACAAAAGGGGGTGGGGAGGGGTTTCCCAAACCCACAACAGTATTTGGATGTTTGCTTGAAAATATAAAAAACTTGATCGAAACTAAAAAGTATACAATGAGGGGGGGGGGATCATGGGGGTCATTTAATCTTGTGTAAAGATCCTCACAAACTAATCCGGTATTAATATTACAATTCAATGTTATGGGTGATAAAATAATTATCCTAAATAATCCTTTATGGTTAATTATTTTTAGACCTCTTTGGTCATTTGTAATCAAATTACCGGTCGGGACACCAGGACTTAGTCTCAAAATCGGGACTATCCCGGTCAAACCCGGACATCTGGCAAGTCTAGATGTGCGGCGTGTTTAGTATTATGCAAATATTTAATTAACCAGGGGTTTTGTGATCAAAATTTCCAAAAACTTTTGAGTTGTTGTTTCCGAAAATTTCCATCTTACATTCTAAAATTGAAAAAATATTTTGAAAGAAAACTTTTAAAATGATTTTTATCAATGATTTCGATGATTTTTGTAAGGCATATTTGTAGAGCTTTTATGATTTAAATGAAATTCATTTGTATATTTGAAGAGTTTTTATGGGGTGGGGGGTCGTTTGTAGAAGAAAATTTTTGTATGACTATGTTCTTGAGCAGGACCCCCCCTAAAATGAAATCTTGTATCCGCCCCTGTCTCGACATCTGTGAGCTCATATCTTTATTCATTGGAAAAAAGGATTCCTTGCAACATTAAAACGGGTGTGCACAATTTTCCACAAATTCTGCTTTTCTATTTTTTTTTTTTTTTTTTTTTTTCATTTAATAAGTTTTTTGGTTTGTTTGAATATATTCTTAAGAAATGTGCAAATATTTTATTAATCTATCTTTTATGAATTTCAGTGGGAGCGTCCTTGATGGCTTGAAAAATGTCAATGCATTCCAGTATTTGGGGGAAGGGGGCATGCTAAGAAATATACAGCTTTGGGTACAATAAGTTTCTGGAACAGTTTTGGTGTCAATAAAAAGCACCAAAACATTCTGGAGTAAGTTGCTGAGTAGGGTTTGAACTTTATTCATTAATTTCAGAAGAAATAAAAGGAAGTATTATTTAAAATATTCACCTAAACAAAAAATGAACATGTTACAATATTACAGCAAATAAATATTTTTTTCATTAAATATTTGAACACAATGTGTAATAAATTATTTG
The DNA here is from genome assembly GCF_026930045.1 of Uloborus diversus. Taxonomy (NCBI): domain Eukaryota; kingdom Metazoa; phylum Arthropoda; class Arachnida; order Araneae; family Uloboridae; genus Uloborus; species Uloborus diversus. The sequence continues at coordinate 144,988,009 of NC_072737.1, forward strand.
CATGATATTTTATACCCATTCATGGCTGTATGCAATTATTTACTTATGATCATTTTCGATAATGATGGATGGGTAGCATTATGAATGGTTTAGGAAGATAATGACCTCCATGACTCTCTCCTTGTATCTCCCTCTGTGTTTGGGCTGCATATCTGTGACTTGACCTTGATTGTTTTAACAATTTCAACCGTCATTGCGACTACTTTGACCTTTATATCCCCTTTAAAGAAAAATGTAGAATAGTTGTACAGGGATGCAAGTTTTCCATCTTTTGAGGATTTCAGTCTTCTTTATTTTCAAAAGTCAGTGAATGAGTTAAATCTGAGAAGTTCAGAAAATTATTTTTTTAGTGTTCACATTAAAATTTACAGATACACCTAATTTTATTAAAAACTTGTAAAATGGTTGTTGAAATGTACTGTAGAAAGATTTTTCTCAATTTTTTTTTTTTTTTACTTTTCGTACAATAAATTCTTTTAATCAGGGAAGGACTAAATGGCCAACCACCCTGTATGTTTAAAAATGATCAATATTGCTAAGTATTTTATTAATAATTTATTTAAAACTCCAAAATACTTTTACACGGTTCATGGTGGTGTCATGCTTTGTTCTGATTGCTTGATAAAATTATTCTTCTCTAGCTTCAAAAAGTAGCTATTAACTAAACTAAAGACACATTTAATGCTCATTTTTGTTTTTTGACCATATGTTTTAATTTTAAAAATGTAAGATTTATATTGTAAGCAATCTATTGCATGTTTAAAAAGATGCTTGATTAGTAGCACTGACTTCTGAAATGTACTATTTTAAAATTTTCTTCTATTTCTACCATTTCATGATGCTTTTAAAAATTTTTTGTACAAGTTGTATTTTCGTACAAGCACAAAATTGTTTTTTTTTTTTTATTTTTATAACTGAGCAAAAGCTGTAGAAAAGTATGATATTAGTGTTTTTAATGCCTTTTGTTTTCATCAAGAAATCAAATCAAATATCCTTTAGAATTTTATGTTATGTAATGTCACAGGAATATTCATCTGGTCTTCCTTGTTGAAGGCTTAACTGTTTGTAAAAATGTTACATACAACTTTTCCTGTAAAAAATACACTCATTATAATAATAGTGTTGTACATTGTTTAAATAAGGATAAGTTTCTTTTGAAAAAACTAAGAAAGTGTAAATTCACGTTATGCATTATCAATATTTAATAAAAATTCCATAATAACTGCTGTTATTGCAATTTTTAAATAATATGCAGCTATTAATATTTTTAGTTTCAAGCTAATTCTGTGCAAACTATATCATGAGGACATACCACATTTGTTTTCACATGCTAAAATAGTGTAAATGTGTTTTGAAATTCGGTCTAATTCAAATATGTTCTGTTAGTTCTAAATGTCTATTGTAAAATCATATAATTTTTAAATATTTATTGAAAAAAAAAACATTAAGGCGGGGGTGGGGGCAGTAAGGGTTAGTATCTGAAAATTAGTTTGTTGCTTAATGAAAAATAAATCTCCGGAGCTTAGAAAATTGATAGAAATCATTTATTAATGTAGGCATACAGCTGTAAAATGTATAATTATACTATATAACTAATATGCTGTGTTAGTATGACATGCATAACATGTGGGCTTTAGCTGTTACTTTTTAAATTTATAAAAGCAGCCAAAAATCAAAATTTCTCTCCAAATTGTGGATATTGTTTATTTGGTATGTTTCGTTTCCTTATTTAATGTCTGGTGTCTTTTAAAAACGTTTGTGTGTTCATATGTTTTCATGTAATGGTTAAAAAAGGTAAAAATCAGCTACATCACTGCCATATTTACATGTTTATACATACTGTTTTGTATTTATAACGTACTCTCTTGCAAAAGTTTTTAAACTGAGAAGTTGAATTCTCGCCATACTTTTTACAACATAACTCTTTTTTTTTTCCAAGTCTGTATTATGATGTTCTAAAATGATTTTACATCCGGTTTATTTGTAAATCATGCATTAGAAATATTGATTTCAGTCTTGTTGATATTAGATATTTATGCTGTGTAATTAGTTTTGTTTTGTGATTTGTGTACATTATTTATTCAGTGGAATAAATTTGTATTACGTAACTCTTCTCAGAAATTTCTTTAGTTGTTGATTTTAAAAGTCCTGTAAAAAGTAGTGTTTTTGCTTTTTTGATTTGTGTTTATATAACAAAAGCAAATTGCTGCATGTTTTGTACGATACCTTAAGCTTAGCTAAACATATATAAATCAGTTTTTACAAATAATTGCATTTTTATTATTCAAGGTATATTATCGTAGTCTATATTTATTAACAAAGTAGATCTATGTATATATTTATGCATTAATTTAAATTGATATATGTATTACTTCACTGAAAGAAATCACTCAGGTACTTTGTTTTGTCACAGTTATAAAAAGTTTTACTTTATTTATTTATTTTTTAGCCAAGTTTTAATTTCTAACTCCCAAAAATACTTTATTTTCCAAAGTTTGACTTTTATAAGTTGAATGAGTTGTAGCTAAACCGATAAATTCAAGACACTTGCTCAATTACCAATTGAAGATACTGATCTTTATCTTTGGTAGCTTTCAGTTTAAATGAAAATGTTTCAATTAATATATAAATGAAAAACACTACTTTCATCTAAAAAAAAGCCGTTAAAAAATACTATTTAATATTGGAAAATTAGCACTTATTTAGTGTTTCTAATAGAATGATACAATTTATTAATAATTTTTAAGGGGATTTCGTTAATAAACATATTCTTTTTGAAGCAATCATGCGCTTTTTGATTGATGGTTCACATAGACTTTTAAAGCTTCTCTGTTTTTGAAGAAGAGGGTTATAAAATAGCATATATTTGCATTCTTAGCAAAGTCATTAAATGTACTAATAAGATTTATTTAAAATTTTGGAGAAAAAAATAGAAATTTCAATTTTTCAAAAGATTAGCATTCACAATTACTGAAATTCATTAAAGCATACAAAATGGAAAAAGTTGTATTTGAAGCAAAACTTCAAAATCTTCCATATAATTCACTAGTAATTGTATTAAAAGTTTTTTTTTTTTTATTTTTTAAAAATAATTTAGTTTTTTTTTTTTTTGAAGGAAAATTGACCACAAGCAAGATTTTATTTAGATTACTATCATGTAATCCCTGCCCCTCCCCACGTAAACATTTTCTCCAAATAAGTAGAAGAGAGTTGATAAATTGCTGATTATGTTCCCTGTTGTCTTTAATAGCCTCTAAGATATAATTCATAAATATAATTTGATGTATTAAAATATCAATAATAAACTTAAAAAGTGTTGTTACTAAACAGTTCCTGATGAAGCAAAATTGATATAAGCCCCAATCTGATATTTCTAGTAGTTAAGATATGCCATAAAAATATTTTTAGGGGGTAGGCGGTAAACAGGGCTAATTGGACAACACTATTTGAATTCAAGTTTTTCATATTTCACAAACAAACATGGAACTATTTTTCATGAAAGTAATGAAAAAATACCATTCCCAGAAATAAATCACTTAAAAGTTCTATGCTGTTGTTTGAAATGCATTGACTCAACTATAGTTAAATACAATTGCATTATTTATAATATAGAGATATAGATTACATAATTGTAAACTTTAAATATGTTTTACTGAAGTTCGGTAACTTACCACAACATCAAGGAAACTCCTTCTGATGTACAATATATGATCGAAACTTTTTGACTACATATCCTGCACTAACCCTGAAATTAAATTTGAATCGTCAGCAGCAGAACTATTTTGACCCCTAAATACAGTCAAACCTCGTTAACACAAACTCGACAAGGACGCAAAAATATTTCGTGTTAACCAATTTTGAAGTTTACCAGATTCTGTGTAAGAAAACAAGTTTTTTTGGTTTTTGGTGTGTCAGAAAATATAGGAACCAAAGTACCTTTGTATAAAAATGTATACCCAAGCATCTAAATTTATAGTTTAAGTAATAAACACAAGTAATTCGAAGCAGACAACAGATATTCGGATCATTTCTCTACAACAGTGCATTTTCAAACATCTGATCTTTCCTTGATTGCAAGACTGGATTTTCTCTGGAGTGTTGACGAGTAAAAAACCACTTTATCACTTTTATACCTTAAACCTCTACATCGGCTGAATAAATGTCCAGGATTAGACATTTTTATAAAAAAAAATTTCAATGAAATTTAAAATGTAGGCTTGTCAGCCACTTGGTAAAGATTTCACCGTTCATTCAAGCTTTTTTACTGTAAGCATAGTCAACATCTAAAGTCCGTACTTTCTTGAAGCAACGTGGTTTTCCCATTTTCTTACAAAGGGGAGGAACTTTTTTCGACTTTTGAAAGTAATTTCATGTAAAAGTATGGGGATTTTCTTTTTTCTTTTCCCTTTTTTCTTCATGACCTTAAAATTGTCTCTGTCTTATGCAGGATTTCGTCTAAATCTTCTTCCTGTTAAGAGATTGATTTAACACTAATTTGTAGCTTTATCTCATGGGGAAAAGCATTTATTTCGGGCTAAGCGAAATTTCGCGTTAAGCGAGTTTGTGTTAACGAGGTTCGACTGTAATTTCCAAGATAAATTTCTAAAATTTCGCTTCTCTGCATATCACTTATAAAATTTTGGTTCATCTTGCATGAAATGTAACATGTTATTAAATGTAATTTATAATTTGGTTGACAATTTTATACTGTGTCATGAACAATTTGGTTTTTGAACTGGAGAATGAAGTTTATACAGAATAACAGAATATTGCTTTTTTTTTGTAATTTCACCACTTCTGTGCTCAAGTGTAGTATGAATTATATTCATATCACACATCAAGGAATGTGATCTCAATATTTCATACCAATATTTCATTTTTTTGTTTGTTTGGTATTGAAAATTTTATAATTTTACAATTTCATTGCAAAAGAGGAAAAAAAAAGCAAAACCCCTGTTAATTTTCCAAAACCATTCATTTAAAAAAAAAAAAATTCTATACAAGAAAGGACTGAACAAAAAAAAATCAATACAGTTAATTACTCTGTTTAGTTGTGCAACAATAATCCCCCCCCCCCTTTTTTTTGAAGGAGGGATCTAAATCATAAGTCCATACATGTATCTAATTTAACATACAGAATTGGTAATGTGGCTTAAAATCCAGGAATCTGGAGATTTCAGTGGTGTAATGGGGGGAGGGGGGCAATGCAGCACCCTTACTTTTTAATAGACTAGTCTCCCCCACTTTTAAAAAACTCTTTGTGTCCCAGGGGTGGATACAAAAGGGGAGGGGGTCATGACCCTCCCTAAACCATCAACAATATTGTCCATCCACGTAGTGTTCAAAGACTTTGTGTATAAAATGTAGGTGATTGCAGTAATATTTTCAATTCATTAAGTATTTTTGAAAGTAAATGTTTGAAAATTACCTATTTTCCCACACACACTGCTTATAAAATTAATTCGTAACATTTATGCCCTATTACACCTGATATATTTGGTGCCTTTTATTGACACCCAAACAGTTTCAGGAAATTTTCTAATCCGTTAATAACAGGGGAGGGGGTGGATATTCTTCAGCATACCCCTTCGTAAAATGGTAGTCTATATCCGCCCCTGGTCCCCCCACTTTTTCATATAATTATCTTATGTTTGTATCTGGAAACATCCCCTAATTTGTTTCCCTGAGACTAAACCACATGCCTATTCCCTAGTGAGTTCCCCTGACCCTTATTTTCAACAGCTGCGAGATGGAATCAAAAAGTCTTATCACAGAAAATGGTAATATTTTAACTTGTGTATTTATTAACTGCACCGTCTTTAGAACATCATAAACGAATAAGAAATCATTGCTAATACTTTAGTACTTTTGCAAGAGATACACATTTGAGTTGGGTATGTAAATGTAATGTGTAATTTTAACATCAGAAGCTCAAAATACGCTTAGCCATCGAATACTTTGGAACATTGTACACTCCAGGAAATCACACTGCCATCACGGTATCTACTGAGGTGTAGATACAAGAAATAGCCTATGACCCATTGTGTGGGTCTGCAACAGTCAAGTATTTTAAGTCACACCGTTTGTTTTTTGTATCCAATCATTGTCATAACTATATATTGTAATAGTGTATTGTATACTACCGTTTTTCACTTGTGCTACAGCACTGTATGTTATTTTCATAAGTTTTTGTATACATTTGCTAAAGTATAAATAAGATGGGTTGTGTAAAAAAAGTTCAAACTTTACATTAATTATACAGAATACAAAATGTATTTGACTGTCTGAATGTTGTTTTTCTTTTCTTGAATTTCACATAGTTTTGCATACACAATTGGCATACATAGTATAATAATAATAATACTAATAAAAAAACCAAAGCTTGAAATTAATATTATCATAAGTCATTACAGTCTCAAATCCCAACTTACGCGATGAATGCGTTCCAAGACCCCTCGTGTAAATAGAAATTTTGCGTTGTGGAAAAGGGTGTGTATGTGAATTTTATGTTGACATTCCCAATTAATTTAACATTTCTAAACTTCCCTCAAACTGTTTTAGACCATTTTTTACTATGTATTTTCGTTTCTTACATAAAGAGCTGAATTTTTACTGTATTTTTAAAGAAGCTGCATTATTCAACATAAAATACTATTACGATGCATAAAATCAATAAGCAGTGGCAAAGAGAGCCATAAAATAAAACAGTACGGTACGTACAGAATGTAGCAATAATAAAGCGCTGCACTATTATAGTGCCGTGCCGTGCAGTACATACAATAGTTATATTTAACTTAAAAATTGAAGATTATGATTTATGCTGCGTAATCTCTCTCAGATCATTATTCTTATACATTTTTAAATGCAGTTGCTTCGCATTTACTTCTATGAACGTTTCCATCTACAGTGAAACCACTCTTTTTAGGGCTCTATATTCCATAATACAAAAGCAGCTTCCGATTTTACTGTTTGCATTTTGCTTAGACAATACCCTGCGGATTTCATATTAAAACTAAGTACACTGAACTTTTTACGAATTGCTTTTTCTTGACTTTTAAATTGTGCATTTGGAAAATTCACTTATACCTAATTATCGTGCTACCTTTGATCAACTTTTCAGTTGTTCAAGCGTATCAACAGGGTTCGTAAGCCCTTGAAAAACCTTGAAAAGTGCTTGAAAAAAAAAGTTCATTTTCAAATGCTTGAAAACCTTGAAAAAGTTTTAAAACCTTGAAAAAGTTTCTTAGTGCTTAAATTCCCTCAAAAATCAACGAATTGTACTTAGAATTTTTAAAAAAGTATTTCACCAATGCAATTTTCTGAACATGTGTATGCAACATCAGTATGCAACATCGCGAAAAATTGCTTCCGTGTTTGGGATTTCAATCCTTTTGCATCTTGTAAATATTTTGATGTTTTTTACAACCGAAAGATATTTTGACATATGGTACCTTAGATTAGTTTATTTTTTGTTTAATTTCATTAATTAACAAAGAAATTAATTTGGAAACCATGACAACATTGAACTTACTCGGGTTTCGCGGAAAATTGCTGTTGTGTTTGAAATTTCAATCTTTTTGCATCATGCAAATATTTACATATTTTGGCTAATCAAATGTTAGTTTCGCATATGCTACCTTAGATTAGTATATTTTTTTTGTTTAATTTTAATCAAAAACAAATAAATTTATTTCATGGGAAACATGCCACGTCGAACGAACTCAGACTTTGCGAAAAATTGCTTCTCGTGTTTGAAATTTCAATCTTTTTGCATCTTGCAAATATTTAAATATATTCACTAATCGGATGTTATTTTCATATTTGCTACCGTAGATTAGCATATTTTATGTTTAATTTCAGTAAAATATAAGTTTATTTTATGGGAAACATGACAACATTAAACTTAATTCGCGAAAATTTGCTTGTTTGAGATTTCAATCCTTTTGCATTTTGTAAATATTTTTATTATTTTGGCAATTAGTTGTTATTTTGACACTGCTACATCAGATTAGCTTATTTTATTTTTTATTTTAATAACTAAAGAGTTAAAGAATTTAGTATCTTGGTCTTGTTTAATTATTTGCTTATTTATTTTTGCAATTTTGAATGATTATCTTTACCTAATTTTTGGTCATAACAGATTTTTTTAAAAAAAAATTTAAATTTCAGCAGTTGAGCATCTAACAAATTAACTTAAAGTTTGTATTTTAAATATAAAGTTGATTTATATAATTTTATTTATAAGTACATCATTTTTTTATGTCTGTTAAAATAAATAAGGTGTATAACAGGGGTGGTTGTGTTATGATTATTCACTTGAAATCCAGTAGTGTTCGTTTTTATGCTTTTACCTCCCTATATCTCCAATTTTCCCCCTTTTCCTCAAATGTTCAAAATTACTACTTTATTAAGGTTGTGGGTACTTGGAGCTTATACCCTGTTCGCACTGCAACATTTGATCCTGGTTACCGCTGATCCGAGTTAAAGTTAACCCATTTCCCTTTTCTCACTGTTCGCATTAGCTACCGCTAATCCGGGTTAAAAATACTCTAGAACCAGGTTTTAAGTGAGAAAACTGACTGGTGTCGAGAGCATTCTAAAGTTTGTTTTGGTTTTGCTTCTCGAAGTTTGCTGCTTAATACGATGCACTCGCTTAATTTGAGAAGTGTTAATTCTTTGGGCAAAAACGACAGTTCGTGGAGTATAATGTCTGATGAAGAGTGGGCGAAGAATTTTCGCATCGGGAAAAACTTGTTGCTTCCCTGTGCGAAAAACTTAAGTTTATTGGCCGCCAGGATACAAATTTTAAATACTGCATACCAGTTGAAAAAAAGATTCGTTATACTCTATTATTTTTCCCAATAAAGATGTGGAGTTAAGGAGTGGACATTTAAGGCTTTAAAAAATAGAAATGTAACAGTTTTTTACACATACACAGAATATGCACTTTCTGTTTTCCTAACACCGGTAAGATATTTTAATATGGACCTGAAAAAGTGTGATCATCAAGCATAGCTGCAAGAATTGCATTCATTTGAAATCAATACAAAAGATTTTAAATATCTATTTGCACTACAGAAAAAATGAGGAGAAATAAATTCCTCATTTTCATGTTAATTTTTTTTTTCATTGATAATAAAAAACTAGTTCGAATAAGCGTTTATATGTTATGCACGAACAAAAACAAAGAACTAAATAATTAGTAGCCCAATACTTAGCGAAAAAAAATAAATAACTAAATGCAAAAGTAAGATTTCCATACATGTTTCTTCGTTTTAAATGTGCAAAATAAAGTAGTAGTGTAATTGTTAGCCTAAATTTAAAAAAAAGTTTGCATACACAAAAGTTTATTTCTCCTCAATTACTCATGATTGATTATTTGCATCGCACGAAAGAGAGAAAAAAACAGAAATCACAGTCATGTTATAATGACTTATTAATACATGTGATTTAATAAATTAACACGTAAGAAACACAGATAAAAAACAAATATTGACACAAACCTGTAGAGTTTCATCAAGTTTTCAATTTTTGTTTTGATTTCCTCCGCACTGCGGATGATAAACAGTGACATTTCTTTGCTAATTTTTTCAAAAATCAACCGATTTCTTTTTGACTTATTCAAATCGGTTAAGTTTTCTTTCCACATTTGGATCAGGAGCTTTGCCCATTAACAAATGAAACTACTTGATTTTTTGTTGCATGCTTTGCTGTTTAAAGTTGATAGAATTTGTTGAAATCAGAAATAACAGTAGGTCTACAGCCAGGCTCTTGATAAACTTTAAAACTGTCTATCAATTCAAACTATCTTTTAAAAATATTCTGCAAAACCCCGCTGCACTTCTCCCAAGTCTCATATCATGGCCAACAGCAAAAATGTCAGTGAGTTAGAGTACCACAATGGCATGTTTTTTTAAATTACATTTGTTCCTTTTTCAACATTATTAGTTGAGAGAATCTCAAAATTTGTGAACAACGTTTGTTGCTCGACCAGAGGTTATGTACGCCTAGTCGGGAACTAGAGCCCCAGTTTGGAATCTGAGAAATTATTGAAGTTTTATTGGGACCTGGCGACCAAACTGACAAGGGCCCGCCTTGGCTCTCTGCGGCCAAAAAAGTAGTTATACAGAATTAGTTTCAATAATGTAAAACATTTTGCAAATTTAGAAAATTTCCTGTGAATGGCATTTGCCTCTTCGTATGTATTATCCAGAGCTGGCTAATTTCGCTCTTTTCTAACCAAGTCCATTTTCCTTGAATTTTACTTCCTAGTTAATGTTTAGCTTAAATTAGTTAAATTTTGCATACATTAAGGATAATGCAGCATCAATCGTTAAATATTCAATATTTCAGTTCCTGTATTCTATCTTATAGGCATATTCAACTAGATTGTGTTCGAATTGATCAAATTCTGTCGACCAGTAGTAGCCAGAAATTTACTTTTATGTGGGGAAAAATAAATTTCTGGCTGTGCTATTGGTAAGTACAATTTAATCGTATTTGATTTCATCTAATTCTGTTACAGTTGAGTATGCCCCTTAATCTAACATTTGAAAAATCGTTATCGATTTCGTTCATTGTGCCTTGTTTCGTTAGGCATTAAGGATAATAAGAGCCCCTATAGCAAAAAAAAAAGATTAAGAGGACTGAGACAGCACTGAATTAATTCCTGAAATAAAATGTAAAAAAGCTTTTCTAGCTGGTCCAGTAAATGCATCAGTAAGAGTCTAAAGCTGCTTCCCCCCCCCCTTATTCAGCAAGAATGTATCGCTGTCCCATTTCTACATTACAGAAAAAAGATATTGGAGAATATTCTCAAATCAATAAGTGATTAAAAATAAGTTGATACATAATGGTTTCCAACAAGTAACAAATAATACTTTTTCACGAAGAATCACTAATGATGATTAATTAAGGCAATTGCACTTGTTGCGATTTGCAAAGTAACGATTCTGTCTCGACACATGATATTATCCTTCCCTCTGCAACATCACCACCGTTAGTACTTAGCAGGAAAAGCTTTATCTTTCTACTTCTTTACTAATAATAAAGCTGAAAGTCTCTCTGTCCGGAGGATGTGACGCGCATAGCGCCTAGACCGTTTGGCCGATTTTCATGAAATTTGGCAGTTAGTTTGTAGCATTAGGATGTGCACCTCGAAGCGATTTTTAGAAAATTCGATGTGGTTCTTTTTTTATTCCAATTTTAAGAACAAAAATATCATAAGACAGTGTTCGCGCTCAACTATTCGTAACATGGGTCCCAGAGACCCATTAATGAAATAGATTTGGGTCCTTTGGTGGAAAAAATGAGTCCCTTAAATTTTAAACAGAAAATCTTAGTGTGTAAATGAATAATATAAAAATATTTATACTTGGGGGGGGGGGGGGGAGGCATGAAATAAAATAAGTTGGTTATTTTTGCCCTAATTTTTTTGTGATTTTATCATTGTAAAATTATTTTCAAATAATACACTTGCAAGACTCATTTATGTGAGAAACTATTTGGTCAGTTACAATGAGATTAACTCAAAATTTACTTTAAAAAATGGGTTTTACCATAAAATATAAAACAAGTGCCTCTGATTGATCAAGCAAAAAGCACTCTCTTAACTTTTGTTTTCCTGGAAATTTTTCTTAGTGAAAAAAGCAAACAGATCCCCCCCCTCCTTCCCAATTATCATTGCCAATTACATAATAATAATAATAAATCGCAAGCGAATGAACCCAACGCAAAAATCGCGATCGCAAAAAACGAAACATTTTCTCATATGAGTGTGAAAATTGCTCATTTGCAATCTTAAATCAGTATATTTGACTTTATTTTGACTTGTTCAAAATATCTGTTTTGATTTTTGTTCTATTTTTAAAATCGCGCCATTTTGAAAATGGAGCGCAAAAATGGCGCGATCGATTAATACCCGACTTTTGCAAGTCCAAATAAAAATAACCCATCAGAAAGAGATGAATTATTAGAAAAAGAACAAGGTTAAAGTGCTTTTGTATAAAATTCAAGTATTCATAAGCAATTTAACAAGAAAAATGTAAAAGTTCCGGACTCTTTGTGTTTAGCGCGATCTGGAAAATGTTCGCCATTTTTTTCTCCCCTCTTTTTATTGGGGATGCAAAATGATGATTTTCAAAAGTAATTCTGGTTACATGAATGCCAAATTTCAATATTTTTACTGTACAATTGTCTTGTATTAATCCTGAAGATTGCATTGAAAACCTCTCTCATTTTTAGTCTTCATTTCTGTTTTTAGGAATTTCCTCAAGATAAAAGTTGAGGGAAAGCTTATTCTTAGAATACAGCACAATGGGCTATTTGTGAACTTGCTCCCTGAGCTCTGCCCAGGAGGTCACTCTAAGCTCCAGTCTCATCACTAAAATTCCATTGACTGGTCCACAATTGGAGTGTGTTTGAATAGTTGATAAACAGATAGGGTCATTTTAATCCCTTTCTGTTGATTCTCCTGGTCATTTTGAAGCTTAAAAGCATTTACTAAATAGATCTTTAGCATTTTCTCCCATTTTTTTTTCTGGTTCTTAACTTTTGGGTTTTCTGGGTCCCTGGAACCCGATTTTTCGCGGAAGTTGCGTCCCTTTCCCGCGAATTTGCGTAAAAAACCCGCTATAGCGCGTAAACGCGAACCCTGTAAGATAGACGAGTAAATTACGAAATTATCATAACGTGGAACCGTAACACGGGCACAAGTCAATTGGAGAGATACGAAATTATCATAATATGGAACCGTAACATGGGTACAAGCCAACTGGCGAGAAAATTCACCATACATTATTTGTAAATATACAGACGAACCAAAAGACCTTTTAATTTTTCTATTACGGGCAAAGCCGTGCGGGTACCACTAGTGATTAAATAAAAGCTCTTTCTTTAAAAGTAGTTTTTCTGATTTTCAATATTTATACAGTAAGTAGATTAAAATACATCCCTTTTCAAAAAATCTCGCAATCCGAACGGGGTGTGGTTGATTCGGATAATTGTAGTTGTACTGTAATTTACAAGTTTTTTGATCTTCTAAATGAAGTATATGTTCATAAATTCTGGTATTAAACATTTTGTGTGATCCATATTTCTAATTACCGTCAGGGCCGTCGTTTGGGTGAGGATACCGGGCCTATAGTACCGGGGCCCGGAGCTTTGAGGGGCTCGCATGTCATAAAGCTGTTTTTCAAATAATAATGTTAATAATTCCATCAAAAAAGTTATGCTACTTTCTAAAAAAAATAAATAATAATAATAATTTGAATTTTGACATCTTGAATTCAAATTATGTTTTTCGCAATCACGAGTGTGTGTATGTAGGCGTGTGTGTTTGTGTGTGGTGGGTATGTGTGTGTAGGCATGTGTGTTTGTGTCTGTGTGCAGGCATGAATGTGTGGGTAGTTGTGTGTATGTTTTTGTGTGTGTATGTGTAGGTGTCTGTATGTATGCATGTGTGTGTGTGTGTAGGTGTGTATGTGTGTGTAGTTGTGTATGTATGCGCGTGTGTGTAGGACATGGATGCAGCCTGGAGACGGCTTTCGCTATAGGAGCAGCATTGTGAGGAGCCGGTCGACGGTGATGGTGCAGAGGGTGGCGGTGGGAAAATAAAATGATAGGACGCCAAAAACAGTCAAGTGAGAACAATAAGCAATCGTGATTGCTCAAAAAACTTGCATTACATTACCATTTATCGATAGTATAAATATAAATGAAATACTCTTCGGCAACGAAAAAATAGCAAAATTTTTTGAGTACAATGGAGGCATAATTTCTTAAAACTAGAGTCGCATATGGTATTCTACTTAGAACTGATCAAAGCGAAAACCAACCTGATAAACCTAAACCGCCAGAAGTGAATACAAAGGTGGTGGTGGGTAGAAAAAGACAAATGTAATATGTATGTGTGATAATAATTTCAACACTTCATTCAATGTGCCTGAGTCAAGTTTTATTTAACTTGATTTACTTTAATTTTTACAAAAAGAACTTTTTATTTCGAAATCAGATCTTTTTCCTTGGTCCGTCCAACTTCGCCTTACTGAAAATTCATAGTTACTTTGCTTACCTCAGACATGACAAATTATCCAATTTTTACACAATAAAGGTACACTATTTGTAAACATATTTTTATGCTAACTTCAAATTACAATTTTAAAATTTACATTAAAATTTAAATATTCAGTTATAGGCAAGTAAACAATGCAACGTCACATATGAATGCAATTTTAAACTATTCATTTTGAAGTTCTTAAGTGTGTGAGGGAGATTAAATTAAGCAGACGGGCATAAAATTATGCATTGGGGGGGATAGGGGCTCATGGAGGGGGAAGGATTAAAATTGGCATTGGGGAGCATTTCTGATAGCGGCAGCCCTGATTACCATCAAAGTTTCAAAGAGTCAAAAGAGATAATTTTTTTTTACCGCAAATGACTTGTTTTCAATTTAATACTGGAAAATGCAAAGGTGGTATGGTTTTGCAGTAAAACTTGGTTTGCTGCATCTTGCAGATTACGGAAAAGGTTATTCCGCTGATGGGTGTCCTTCATTACACTAAAAAATATTTAAGGGTCCTTGCATTCAGTTTCCGTCTAAAGCGACAAAAATCTGTCTTTTGAAATTGTTCAACGGTGGCATATAATAAAGATACTTTCAATCTAGGAATCATCCCCCAACTTGTATCTATGGATATACAGTGAAAAAAGTTTAACATGATAACTCTTAACAGAAAATATGGTTAACACGAAATGATATTGTAGTCTGGTCAGAGTACTGTGTAATTTAATTCAATTCTTTTAACATGAAAATATATTTTGGTCCTTTCTCTCTCAGTTTGTTAAACTTTTTCACTGTATTTCAAAATCTCGTTTTTCCCCCCGCCAGAAATTTTTATAGTCTAGCACGTCCAACTACTTTTTCATGTCACAGGAAAATGTAATAAAGTATAAATCCAGATCCTATTAAACTGAACTTCGTGTAATCCGAACAGTCATTTAGATGTACATACTGTATAAAAAAAGTGAAAAAATGTGCTATGTATGAGGCCTTTATTATGGTGTCAATAATAGCAAGTTGGGGGGTGATTGTAATTTTTACTGTGTACAGTAAAGGTATCTGGTTTCAATTTATAGTTCATTTTGTTTAACTATTACTATCATTAATTTGGACAACCTGTATCCTTTATTAGTCCAGATTAATGAGATTCTACTGTATATGCGGTAATAAAGTACTAAAAAAAATGATGGCAAGTAATATGTCAGCGTTTTGGCAAAAGTTATTACGTGCATTAAAAATAATTGGCGAATTATTGGAATAAATACATGTTTAACAGTTGTCAATAAGAAATTGGGGGGTTTGTAAAATGATTTTCGCTACTTTTAAAACTGGAAGAATATTGTAGTATTTGATGAAACTTTTCTTCAGAAAAAAACGAACAGAATTTTCTGTCAATATGTACAAAGAATGGAATTCAAAAAGAAATAAATGACATATGAAATTTCCATTTAGCTTGAAGCAAATAAAAATGAATCGTGTTCATGAACACCAACACACTAAAATACTTTTTCAACAATCTTAAATGCCGATCTGAAATGTGAAATTTCAAGTAGACATTTTGTCAGTAGTTGAAAAAAATTAAAATGATTTAAAATTTAAGACTGAAAATACACTTTTCCCATATTGCTCTAATGGCGCCTGGTCTCCATGCGCTTGGCGCGGCGGCCATGCAAAATGTAAACAAGTTTCGCGGCAGCTCGAGATCACGTGATCCGATTTAACTAAGATCAGAGGCTTGACCCTGTTTGCCAAAGTGGGTTAAGTTAACTCACTTTCCGACGAGGGTTAAGCGAAATCGTTGCCAAAGATAACTCACTAAACTTCTTAACCTGGGTTAACTTGTCAGTGCGAACAGGGTATTTTACTGAAAGAGGCTTTAATCAGCAAAGGGGTAGATAGCTTAAGGAGGGTCATTCATCTTCATTTGGATCTAATAAATTGACCAGTACCAGCCTAGCTAGGCCCAGTGCCTGTTGCTGGTTATCAACAGGCACTGGGCATGGTATTTCTATGCAGAATATTTTGACTTAATAAACTATTTTATGAATTGTACGCATAGCAAAAGTTATTGTTGTACATATGTATATTCAAGTAATAGGGGCCTTAGTTTTAAAAATTATTCCCCCCCCTCGCTCCATTTTGCTCTTTGAAACTTTCAGGTAATTTTTTATGAACTCACAAATCACAATTACACCTGAATATTATTGCCTTTCTAAATTTAAATTCTAATTTCAACAAAAACCCATTTTTTCCCAAAATAAAACTACTTTTTTCATAATATATGTCAACTTCTTGTGAATCTTTTCAATTTCGAAATATGGCTCTATAAATCTCAACTTGCACATTTATTGTCTATTGCAAGTTAATCAATGAAAGTTGAATATACTCAAGTTTGCATTCAGAGTATTTATCACTGCTTAAGCTGCTTTTGTATATTTTGAGGTGTAGGGACTGGACTGTGGACTTTCATAAACTTTTCTTACTTCCTAATTTTTAAATTTACTCGAGGACAGTTGAAATGCCTTATTGGCTGAACAGCTAATAAATACATATGAATAATTGATTTGCATACTTATAAATGATTTGCAAACCTAATATTTTTAGAACTTTATAGTGCATACTGAAATAACTTTCTGGGTTGTGTTTTTGTCCTAACCGCCCTTATATTGTACCACTGTATAGATATTGGAAATAAATGTTGAAACCGGGGGGGGGGGGGGGGAGTGACTTCAAAAACTCATCTATCTCTGGCAATGCCATTGAACTTGGGTATTTTAGTTTCTTCCCATAAAAGTTAAAAGCACTTATGAAAGGTTTTTTTTTTAAGTATTAATTTGCTGATACTAGAAAATATACAAACCTCTGACTGCTGCAACCTTTGAAAAACCTCAAAATTAAACCTCTTGGTATCTGCTTCTCTTTATGACCAAACTTTTCAAACATTTTCAGAAAAACTTTCAACGCAGTAGATCTTTCATCAAAGCGTCTCTCGTTGTAGGAAAAGCAATTTTGTTTTCCTATACTTTTTTGTATTATTGCCTTATTTCTATGTGTTTGTAGTAAATGAAATCTGCATACAATATTTTTAGTACAAATTTATGATATTGCCTTGAAAACAAAATTTTTTACCTTGAAAAGTACTTGAAAAGTGCTTGAATTTTTTTCTGCCTAAAGGGTATGAACCCTGATCAAGAATTTTTACCTTTTCTTAAATTGTCAAAAGTTTTCGCTATTTCTTTTTATCTTCACTAACTTTAGATGAAACAGCGTGCCTAGATGACACAATATTTCATTACCTTTCATAAAAATAAACGAAAAAGGTGTTATAATTTATGGTACACACTAACAAAGTAATGTAATTAGACTAGTGCAGTGAGAACTTGCACAGTCAGAGATACTAAAAGTACATGAATGTGTACATGAAACCAATATTTAGAAGTCAATAACGAAGCCGACACTGAGCACCACGAATCCTTTCCAAATATTTCCGTGTTGCGAGAGAGAAATTCGCTTTAGCTCTAAAATTCATTACTCATGAAAAACTCAAGTTTAGCCGTTTCGCGTAAGTCGAATCGCGTTGTAGCGGGAGTTGACTGTAGACCTTTGAGACCAATCTTGACATCATCAGCAAGGAGCCCCAATCAAAAGAGTTATTTGGTTTTTATAAGAAGATGCCTAACATTAAGGGAGTTAAAATCTTCATGATGAGAAATAATTAAAAATGAAGTGGAAAAAGCCCTATGATGTTATCACAAAACAAAGGACCTCATTGTTGAGCAAGGAACTCCCAATCATCAGAGTTGTTTTAGTGACACATTTTATTTTTCAGTAAGATTCTACTCCGTGTTACATCTCTAAATAGACTCATAGACTTTAAACCGAAAGGGGAATTTTTGTATTAAACTAATCAAGAAACTCTACCAATCTTGACACGATCAAGAATTTGTGGTACAGTCAAATCTAAAGAAAGCGGTTCAAGACCTGGTGCCCGCCAACAAAATTGAGCTCGTTGCTTCATTGAAGAGGGTATGGAAACAGTGTCAGAAACGATTAATGTAAACAGGTGGTAGAATGCGTGTGAGAAAGGATTAAAGCATTGAATCCAGCAAAAAATGACACATTCTAGCATTGATAGTTTCTTTTTAAAGTGTTGTTCCCCCTTTAATTTTAATATCCTAATTTTTTGACTCAATGTAAATCTTCATCACTATAAACTTTTGGATTATTCTGTCTAAGATTATTTTTAATTGAGTATATTTGAAATGAAATGCACACTTTAAGGTCTAAGAAAGGTGGCACATTCATTCAAATACCTGATTTGCACTTATATTTGGTTAAAATAAACTTGTTTCCGAAAAGTGGGAAGTATTCTATTATTTTGAATTTGGGTTGTATAATTATAGCTAAAGCAAGGGTGCCGACCCAGGGCAGGGGGGGGGGGGGAGTTCATGGAGGAGACTACAACATTGAAATTTTTGTAGGTGTTTCAAAAGGATATCATAATGGGTAAACTACTGGGCACTACTGGGGGATGCCAAGTAAAATGGGGGGGGGGGGGTCTTTTCACCATCACTCTTAGGAAACGTCTGTAGATTAACTATTAGCATATTTGTTTCTGTTATGTAGAAAATCAGTCTGCCATTTCGGTAAGTAAATATTTCAGCAATTTAATTTTAATTATTTTACTTAAGCGGGACAGGAGGAGGGGGTAAGGCTCTGTTTATGCCATACAAATTTTTACAATGGGTGCTATAAAAAGACAAAAGTCGCATTTTGGGGGATAACATTTTTGAGGGGTGGGGTGCTTCGTAAAATTTGGGGATGTGGATGGGTTGCACGTTTGCTCTTGGGGGGGGGGAGGCATCCATAACTAAACCATCTGCATTTTTCAAAACCTATCGGCTATTTGGAAAAGTAAATTTTCTAGTAAATAATTTTAATAATTCAAGTAAAGCTAAAACAGGGATGAAAAGGAGGGGGAGTGGGCGTGGTCAGGATGCAGGTTAAACCATCAAAACTTTTAGAGGCATTTAAAAATATTAAAGTGTCATTTAGAAACTTTTTTGGGTGCGGTGGGCTTCGAAAAATTTGGGAAGGGCGGAGTGCTCTGTCGTTCTTGGTGGGGGGGGGGGGGGGAGGACACCCCAAACTAAATCTGCAATAAAAGCTATCGGTCATCTCGATAAACCAGCGATTCGAGCAATTTACCCTTAGCTGCGCAGGGGTGCCGAGGAGGGGGGGGGGGGGGAGGGAGTTATGGTGTAGAGAGAACCATTGAACTTTTAAGAGAAAATCAAAGCTCCATTCCTTAAGTCAGTGGCGTCACTAGGGGGGGCGGTCTGGCCCGTGTGTCACCGTCTGGGGGGTGACACCCAAAGTGGAATTGCTAGTTTCTGAAAACATATGAAGCTAAAATACATTTTTAAAACTACAAATTTCAAATTTTTCCAGAGGTAAATCCTCCCGGGACCCCCCCCTCTTTCACCCCACATCATGGGGTGAATACTATACTCAGGAATTGGTTCATATTGTCAGTACTTGGTCTGAAAATTGTATGAATTTCATGCTTACAAAAAATACTAAAACCTTTTTTTTTTTTTTGGTTTTTGTCGAGGGGAGGGGGCGTGACACCACAAATTGGTGCCCCGGGTGTCATTGATGCTAAGTACGCCACTGCTTAAGTTTCTCCTCATCTTCAGTAACTTTGAAAAGCGAAACGTTTTCTTTGCCTGATCCGTAACCACTTTTGCACGCTGGTATAAAACAAGATGTAGCATTTTAACATTCCGTTCCACGTGTTTTCTTACAAGCTTCAGATAGTTTATAGTGTAATGTAATTTTGAATAGAAAAGAAAGCTTCCTACAAACACTATGATAAATTACTGTCATTCACTAATCTTCAAAGCAAGTTATAAGTTACAGCATTTGTTTGTTTTACCTTTTTCATCCGCCATTAAACAGTAGCTGCAGCGCCCCCTATAGTTTATTGGAGTTGCGAATTGTTTTGGTTCCTTCGTTTTCCTAAAATGAGTCTTACCAGTAAAACTGTTAAGTCGCCGGATCGAGTTCAGCCTTGTCACCATTAAGCTTTTCCATGCATATGAAACACTAGCAAAAATACCCGGCGTTGCCTGGGTCAGAAATAAATGTAAGAAACAATCACTACTTCCTTTCGTTTTCTGTTTTAACTGAAAGAACTCAAAACATATCACTTTGACGTGATTAAAAATGGAGCTTCTTCCTTACCCATTAAAGTAAAATAGCAATAAGTATAAAGAACGAACGAATATTCATTTAGAAACAAAAGCACGAGTTTAAGCATATAAAAATTTGAAGAATTTCCAAAATATGAACTAACAAAAACAAAGATCACTGAAACAACCGTGCGCTTTATTTAATTAAATAGTACACACTCAAAAGAAAAAAAAAAGCTCTCTACTATGTTTCTTTAAGGATGCAAAAAGTAGAGTTTCCAAATGTTTAAACGACTTTAAACTCATGTCTGCTCCGGAGAAGTCTTGATTCAAACTTTTCATTGTGATTACTTTTATTATTGCTGTTGTTAGGCAACGAATTTTTGTAACAATGAGTTTTATATACGCAACTTCAAAGCTCGAATACGCTACCTTGCGGTGATTACCAATACTAAAGAAAAAGGTAAAACATTCTATTCCACGAGTTTTCTTTGGGGTAAATTTCCGGCTTCGAGCAGTTTGTGGTGTAATGTAATTTCAGAAGAATAAAAAAGAAAGATTTACACAAATACGATGAAAAAGTACTGTCATTCGCTAAACGTCAAATCAAGTTATAAGTTATGGCATTTGTTTGTTTCACCTTTTTTCATCCGCCATTAGACAGAGGCTGCTGCGCCCTCTATAATTTGTTGGAGTTGCGAATTTAATTATTTAATGGGAAAATGAAATTTACTGTTTTCCACCATAACTTTTTACAACTAAGTTTTTAAGGAATAAATTACAGCCTAAGTTGCTCCCTCATAATGTATCTATCTATGGTGAAAAAATGGTTAAAATCCCTTCAGTAGTTTTAAAGTTTACCCCGGACATCCGGACAGAGATTAGCCCTTTATGTATAAAGATGAGGATGCAATTCCTAAGAAAGCAATGTCATGCTTGCTCCAAAGAGGCCTTGTTTCAAAATTTACATTATGATTACTTTTAATATTGCTGTTGTTAGGCAACGAATTTTCGAAACAATGGGTTTAATCTTTAATCATTTGATGTGGAAATTCTATGACATTTACTGTTTTCGATCACGACCTTCTTAGACTAAGTTTTTTAGTCCTAAATTATAGCCTAAGTTGTTCCCGGATTATAAAGCTATCTATGG
Source organism: Uloborus diversus (assembly GCF_026930045.1). NCBI lineage: Eukaryota > Metazoa > Arthropoda > Arachnida > Araneae > Uloboridae > Uloborus > Uloborus diversus. Next base: position 145,009,415 of record NC_072737.1, read on the forward strand.
TGAAAAAATGGTTAAAACCCCTCCAGTAGTTTTGAAGTTTACCCCGGACATCCGGACAGAGATTAGCCCTTTATGTATAAAGATTACCAGAACATATTATCAAATAATCATGCCATGGCGCGAGTTTCATTGTTGAAACACGCGGGCTACTTTATCATCGGCTATTATTTATATGAGGATTTAATTTTGCCTACAGGTTCTATACTGAAAATCGAACAACCTGACTAGTCTCGGACAGGGTGTCTGCTACTGGTCCAAAAGGGTGTCTGATACTCATGACATATTTTTTTGGAACCTTAGAATAGTGAATTCACCTCTTTTTTTTCAGTTTCAGGATGCCCCCCCCCCCTCACCCTTGCCAAGCAGCCTTATTCAATGCAAATAGTACTGGTATGAGTGTTGCCGCTTCAGCAAGGAAAAATAGAGTCCCACGAGTTACTTTTGAACAAAGTGAAAGGGCAAAATATTGCAGACACGTTATTGTTCTTAATAGAACTTTTAACACTAAGAATTTAGTTGTTCTGCCTTTCTTCCCTGGTATTAGTTTTCAGGCTGCTAAGATTCTGAAGCGATTCCAATTCCAAGTGGTATTTTCTCTTATTAATAAACTTTCCTTCTCTTCTCTTAAAGATTCTATTCATCCTCTTAATTGTTGTGGGATCTATAAAATTGTTTGCAATTGCGGACTCGGATACATCGGACAGACCCGTCGTTCTTTGAAATTTCGGTTAAAAGAACATCAAAGCTATGTGTATGTGAGGAAACAACAGCTGAATAAATCCAGTATTAACGAATAAATACCTTTGTGCTGAAAATTCAAAAAATCAGTAATCCAACGTCAGAAAGCACAAATATTGCAAAATATTGCAGACACGTGTTTCGGTGTTACAAGGAACACCTTTTTCAATGCAAAGAAATGTGAGCTTCTGGATGAAAAGTCATCCGAGAAAAGCAACACGGTGGAACAGGAGATAGTATAAATATCAAAAACTAGAAATTAAACAAAACAAAAAAGATAAAATGACACCTGGAGGCAAAATTTATTACATAATTCCATCAGGAAAAAACCCGTTAAGTAATAAATTTTCCAAGAAAACCCATAAACAATGCAAAAAGTCCAAAAATGAAACCACTCTGAATAAATTAGCAATAAATTTACCAGCGGGAAAAACTATGTATGAAAGCAATGTATCAAATGGAGAAATGCATTTAAGAACAAAGTGAAGGATAAACATATTGGAATTAATTAATCACAAAACGAAGTAAGAAAGCAAAAAATGAAAAAAATAAAAGTAAGAAATGTACGACGTTTACATAAAAAATAATATAAAAACTAAACCAATTTTAACAAAGGAGTCCACACAGAAGAAAAATAGGGAATTGCAGTAAGATCATTGACTAAATTAGAACGGTTCCTCAGGATGTGGAAAGATTCCCAAAAATCAAGATCCAACGAATTGGGGCATTTTTGGATAATTTGATAAGAGTTAAAATCAAAAGAATGATTTGATTCCCAACAGTGTTGGGCAATACTGGATTTATTCAGCTGTTGTTTCCTCACATAGTTTTGATGTTCTTTTAACTGAAATTTCAAAGAACGGCGGGTATGTCCGATGTATCCCAGTCCGCAATTGCAAACAATTTTACAGATCCCACAACAATTAAGAGGATGAATAGGATCTTTAAGAGAAGAGAAAGAAAGTTTATTAATAGGAGAAAATACCACTTGGAATTGGAATCGCTTCAGAATCTTAGCAACTTGAAAACTAATACCAGGGAAGAAAGGCAGAACAACTAAATTCTTAGTGTTATAAGTTCTATTAAGAGCAATATTTTGAGATTTTTTGCAAAGTTTTTTATAAATGGAATCAACTAAGGTGGGCGGATAGTCTCTATCAACAGCCACAGCTCTTAAATAGTTGCGTTCCGCATTAAGAAGCTCAGGTGAAGAACAAATATTCATTGCACGATAAACAAATGTGTTGAAAGCTGAATATTTTTGATTAGGAGGGTGAGACGAAAATCTATGTGGGGGTAATGAAACAGCAAAAGGTTTGCGATAAACTGTAGTTTCAAAACCGGACTCAGTTCGAGAAACGAGAACATCCAGAAATGGAAGGCAATTATTCTGTTCTTTTTCACAAGAGAATTGAATATGAGGATCAATGGAATTTAAAATAGATAAAGCATCATCAATGCTTAGTTGATCGTGATTCATAAGAACAAAACAGTCATCAACATAGCGAACATAGAATTGAAACTGTAGTTTCTGAAACAACTTGAGCTCAAAGTAATGCATGTAAATATCACTAAGGATGGGGCTAAGTGGGTTTCCCATTGCCAAACCATCCGACATTGTATAAAATTTAGCATTAAAAACAAAGGAACATTGCTTTAGACAAGTATGAGTAAGGAAAACTAAATCCTCAATTTCCTTAGAAGTAAAATGAAATTCAAACAGTCTATTCTGAAAGCATAACAATGAACCCTCGACCGGAACGTTCGTAAATAATGAGTTCACATCAAAAGAAGCCATAAAAGAATTATTTGGAACGTAATTCTGAATTTTTTTGACAAAATCGATAGAGTTTTTTTACAGTGAATACATTATGACTCATAAGAGGAGAAAACACAGAGACTAAATATTTTGCAAGTTTATAAGAAGCCGTACCAATATTGGAAACAATCGGCCTGAAAGGAATGCCAGCTTTATGTACCTTAGGTAAAGCATAAAATCTAGCGCAATTAGCAATAGAAGGAATAACAGAGCGTTTAACGTTTAATGGAATAGACTGAACAGACTTGACAGCAGAAGAAATAGCCTTTAACTCATTTTCACTCGGATCTTTAGAAATGTCTAAGTATGGACCAGAAGAAATCAAATCATTAGTTTTGTCAACATAAGATGATTTGTCAAGAACAACAATTTGACCACCCTTGTCAGCTTTGGTAACAACAATATCTGAATTAGAAATTAAATTCTTTACAATACGACTAACAGTATTAGTAAAGACGGGTTGGAAATTCTAGAATTAAAGTCCACATTAGAAGCAATAAGATGCCTAACGCAATCTTTTTGATTGGATGATAAGGCACTAAATTTAAAAGCTTTCTCAATCGGAGCAATAAGCTTAGAAAAAGAAGGTTTGCTGGCCAGAGCAAAGTTATCATTGCATTTCAGAGCATTAATTTGAGAACTGTTTAAAGGTACACTTGAAATATTAACGACAACATTTTTATTTACCACTGGTAAATTTTCCGAAGGAACAACTTTCGAATTTCTACAAAGTTTAGCTAATTTCTTTTTCTAAACAACTTGATGATTCTCCGAAGAACGAAGGGTTCTAGACCAAGAAGTTCTATTAACATAATCAAAATCAGAAATAGAATTTGAAATAGAGAGATGCAAATCATAGAGCTCACGTTCAATAAACGAGAGGCGTTTCCTAGTTTCTTGGATCGAAGCTCTAAGTAGAGCCAATTTCGACCGAAAAATAACTTTATCAATTTTTACAGACCGTGGTAAGTTACATTTCAAAGAAATAAAATTCGGAATAACCTTCCTGCGCCTACATTCTTGAAGAAATTTTAAGTGGTTCAAAAAGCGAAACTTCTTAATACGAATTTTGCAAAACCTATTAATTTGAGACATTCCAAAAACAAAATATCAAAGCACATAAGAACAAATTATTATCAAAAATACAAATCAAATTAAAACAGTAACAAGGCAAAATGTGAAAAAAGGCAATGGGTTTGGCAATGGGAAACCCACTTCGCCCCATCCCAGAGCATTTTTTAACATAGGGACTGCGCGACACTAATGTCGCCTAGTGAAAAAAATCTGTCGCCTAGAAGATGCGAAATCAAACCACTGGGCGACATTGGAAAATCTAAAATTGGTACACTCATTTTTGTAAACGGATTTCAAATCTTTGTAAAAATCTTAGGAAGACCCTTGCCTTCTTAAAAGAAAAAAAAAAAAAAAAAAAACCGTCGACTCGTACATGACGAAAGCCTTCTTTTTCTTCCCTTGGGTACCGGCCCACCACGCACTCGGCGCCAGATTAAGCAATCGATTAGCACCCCACCTCATTAACTCTGCAGGTGACCCTGCAGGGACACTACTTGGTGGGACGGGACGGCAATAAAAGCAGTTTGCGGAACGAAAACAGCTGTTTTTCATTCAAAGATGCAAAGAGAGAGGTATTTTTTCGAAAGAAAAGCCGAAGGCTGAAGGGTCGGGGTTGTTTCCCGGAATTCTTTTCAGTAATTTTTGCTTTAGGGTAACTGAGGATTATACCACAACTACCACACTTCCTTTTTTATGGCTTTTTGAATAAAAGGGATTCGCGCGTTGAAACTTGTAGGCACTGGCAATCTATTTATTTTTTCTCCAGTTTCGAGGCAACAGGACTGAAGAATGATGGAGTCATTTGTAACACGTTTTAGCTGTAATTAAAAATCCTTTTCAAGTTATAATGAAATTGAAACCCATTTTGATGATTCAAACAAAGGATTTTTAAGGGTAAGTTTGGTTCGTAAGAAAATTTACTTATTTCAAAAACTTTTACTTTAATTATCCATTACCGCTTTTAATTTGTAAAAATGTTTTTGAGACATTTGTTATTTATACTATCATTTCCAGGGCCCGGATTTACATTTTAGTTGAAAGCTATTGCTTATCACGAAAAGTTGTGTGAGTTGTCGTTCCTAAAAAAAATGAAAATACTTGAAAAAAAAAATGAATTTCATTTTCAAATGCTTGAAATTTTACAAAAATGTGGCTACAAGCCTTGAATTTTAAAATTTTTAACAAATTGGAGTTGATAAGGAGGAGTGCCAAAATATGTTAAATTCAGTGTGTGCTTCAATGGAATGCCGGACATCACATAACGTCCAGATCCAAAACGTCCATGGACATAACGTCCAGGTCCAAAACATCCGAGGGACATAACGTCCAACGGACACAATGTCCGACGGACAATAGGTCCAAAGACAGAACGTTCACATTTTTGGACCCAGCTAGGACATAACCTCCAGTTTTAGAAGTTTATTTCTTGAACTTCTCAATTAATTACATGATTTGCCACTGAACAATAGGTTTTATGGAAATTATACTCTTAGCATCGTTCATTATTCCGTCAAACTCTATTCCCTAGTGTGTGTGTGTGTGTGCGCGCGCGCGAGGGGGGGGGGGGTTGCTCCTAACATTGGATTAAAGTATATTCATAAAAAGAAGTATGCTTCAATTTTATTTCTTACTAAGCGTATAAATTATGAATTGTTCAAATGGGCAGTATGTTACTCTCTTGCTACCTATTTTCTAAGTGTGTACCCTATTTCTTTTAAAGCACTTTGTAGATGGGTTGCAGAGGTGATTAAAAACTAACTGTATCGAAAGTCCATGAGAGCAAGTAACAATGCATTATACTTTCTCCTCCCTCGCTCTATCTCTCTGTCGACTGCCTCATTCATGTGTCGACCCCTAAAAAAATGTTACTGTGTACTATCTCAACTTGCAAGAGTACATAATTTAAAAAAAAGTTTTGTTTGCCTATTTTTCTCCGAATATTTTCGATTCCAATCTTCCTTTATATGGCTTCAAACTGCAGAATTTTACTAGATTTTTTTTTTTCAAAATTCCCTCTGGGGGAACCCTCGGGACCCCTAAATTGGGAGCCCTGTATCATTCTCTCAATGCTGTTCCCCTTCTTAAGGGAAATCCAAAAAGGCAGGCAAATACACATTGAAAAACACACACAAAAAAAAAAAAGAAAGAAAGGAAGAAAGAAAAGAGAGCATATGTGTCTCAGGGGAAAAGACAAATATAGAGCAAAAAAAAAAAAACATTAATAATTTGCTTTTTTAAAAAAAATAGCAGTCTTTGTATTTGCGTATGTTCTATTGTAGCACCTAAACTATTTATCCGACTTTCATGAATAAGTGTCAATTGATTCGTTATTATGGCTCAAGTAACGTACGCTATCAAACGACTTCAACAATAGGAGGAGTTGATTTTACCTTGCAAAACTCGATTTTAAATGATTTTTTTAGCGTGGGTTTTAAATAAATTTTAATAACCCGACTAAGGGAACAAAGGGTAAGAAACAAGTTTGGTGTTGATTACTATTATAGTCTTATTAAGTAAAATCAATCTTTTATTGTTTAAATTTTCTATCAGCTTCATGTAATAGCAATAAATTAAGTTTACCTTTTAAGTTTTAAGTTAATGATATTCTTGTATATCAAACTTACCGTAAATTACTCACGCTATTATTTTTTGTCCATCTTAGATTAAAACGAAAAATATTTAAATAAAATAAAAGAATAAAAAACTGAAAACCGACTACGGCAAAAAATTAAAAAAAAACTAATTTGAATTTTGACATTTTGAATTCAAATTATGTTTTTCGCAATCACGAGTGTATGTATGTGCGTGTGTGTTTGTGTGTGGGGGTATGTGTTTGTGTGTACGGGTTATGTGTATGTGTGTGTGGGAGGGGGTATGTGTATGTGTGTGTAGGCATATGTGTTTGTGTCTGTGTGCAGGCATGAATGTGTGGGTAGTTGTGTGTATGTGTGTGTGTATGTTTTTGTGTATGTATGTGTAGGTGTCTGTGTGTATGTGTTTGTGTATGTGTGTGTAGGTGTGTGTGTGTGTGTGCGTGTGTGTGTAGCTGTGTATGTATGCGCGTGTGTATAGGACATGGATGCAACCTGGAGACGGCTTTCGCTATAGGAGCAGCATCGTGAGGAGCCCGTCGACGGTGATGGTGCGGAGGGTGGCAGGGGGAAAAATCAAAGGAACGTCAAAAACAGTCAAGTGAGAACAATAAGCAATCGTGATTGCTCAAAGAAAAAAAAAACCTAAAAGATAAGAAACAAGGTAGGTGCTGTTTAATACCATCGTCCTATTGAGTAAAACCAGTAATTTGATAGGTTAGATATTCCTGTTTATTTAGTTCTACACTGTAAAAAAAACCTGTAAATTTTGAAGAAGTTATCCGTATTTTTTACAGAAAAAAACTGTTCGTAATAAAATACAGGATTTCTCTGCTTTTTTTTAAATCTGGAACCGGTTATACTTTGTTTTTCTTCGAATCTTCAAAATTTCGCCCGCGTGTTTGGATTTTGGTTCTCGTGCTCGAGTTTTTGATCTTATATTTATTTAAAGCGAGTAAGTCTTAAATCGTTTGCAACTTCCATTTCATTGCATTCTAATCAATATTTTATTATTATGTTTTTTTTGTCATCCGTTACTGAGGCATATTCGGAAATTTACCTTTGTATACATGTATTTCGTAGTAGTATAGTAAATATTGAAATTTTCCTTTGATATGGGCCCTCAAATCTCCCCTCACTCTAACATCATCAAAAAGATCGTCTAAAACTGCATTCTTAGAGCTAGAAGTTCGAAAAATAGACAGGTGAGTGACACCGAACCTCTTCAATCCTAACATTACCAAAAATCGTCTAAAATGCGTTTTCAAGACTAAAAATTTCGAAAAATTTTCCGGGGGAGAAACCCCCGGACCCCCTTTACTTCGGAATATTCTTAAGGTTTGGTTCATATCGGCTTCCTTTTAAATCAGAAGATCTATACAGCCGCCACAGAACAAACAGTACTTACAGAAATACCACTTTGAGGCGACGATTATGCATACATTTGTTGAGAAAAAGGCTGTAACCTTCTCAATAATTTTTACTCTTATGATAAACTTGTGTCGCCTAGTAAAAATTCCTTAAAAAATGCTCTGCCCCATCCTTAGTGATATTTACATGCATTACTTTGAGCTCAAGTTGTTTCAGAAACTACAGTTTCAATTCTATGTTCGCTATGTTGATGACTGTTTTGTTCTTATGAATTACGATCAACTAAGCATTGATGATGCTTTATCTATTTTAAATTCCATTGATCCTCATATTCAATTCTCTTGTGAAAAAGAACAGAATAATTGCCTTCCATTTCTGGATGTTCTCGTTTCTCGAACTGAGTCCGGTTTTGAAACTACAGTTTATCGCAAACCTTTTGCTGTTTCATTACCCCCACATAGATTTTCGTCTCACCCTCTTAATCAAAAATATTCAGCTTTCAACACATTTGTTTATCGTGCAATGAATATTTGTTCTTCACCTGAGCTTCTTAATGCGGAACTCAACTATTTAAGAGCTGTGGCTGTTGATAGAGACTATCCGCCCACCTTAGTTGATTCCATTTATAAAAAACTTTGCAAAAAATCTCAAAATATTGCTCTTAATAGAACTTATAACACTAAGAATTTAGTTGTTCTGCCTTTCTTCCCTGGTATTAGTTTTCAGGTTGCTAAGATTCTGAAGCGATTCCAATTCCAAGTGGTATTTTCTCCTATTAATAAACTTTCTTTCTCTTCTCTTAAAGATCCTATTCATCCTCTTAATTGTTGTGGGATCTATAAAATTGTTTGCAATTGCGGACTCGGATACATCGGACAGACCCGCCGTTCTTTGAAATTTCGGTTAAAAGAACATCAAAACTATGTGAGGAAACAACAGCTGAATAAATCCAGTATTGCCCAACACTGTTGGGAATCAAATCATTCTTTTAATTTTAACTCTTATCAAATTATCCAAAAATGCCCCAATTCGTTGGATCTTGATTTTTAGGAATCTTTCCACATCCTGAGGAACCGTTCTAATTTAGTCAATGATCTTACTGCAATTCCCTGTTTTTCTTCTGTGTGGACTCCTTTGTTAAAATTGGTTTAGTTTTTATATTATTTTTTATGTAAACGTCGTACATTTCTTACTTTTATTTTTTTCATTTTTTGCTTTCTTATTTCGTTTTGTGATTAACTAATTCCAATATGTTTATCCTTCACTTTGTTCTTAAATGCATTTCTCCATTTGATACATTGCTTTCATACATAGTTTTTTCCCGCTGGTAAATTTATTGCTAATTTATTCAGAGTGGTTTCATTTTTGGACTTTTTGCATTGTTTATGGGTTTTCTTGGAGAATTTATTACTTAACAGGTTTTTTCCTGATGGAATTATATAATAAATTTTGCTTCCAGGTTCCATTTTATCTTTTTTGTTTTGTTTAATTTCTAGTTTTTGATATTTATACTATCTCCTGTTCCACCGTGTTGCTTTTCTCGGATGACTTTTCATCCAGAAGCTCACATTTCTTTGCATTGAAAAAGGTGTTCCTTGTAACACCGAAACACGTGTCTGCAATATTTTGCAATATTTGTGCTTTCTGACGTTGGATTACTGATTTTTTGAAATCCATTATCGCCCAGCACTGTTGGGAATCAAATCACTCTTTTGATTTTAACTCTTATCAAATTATCCAAAAATGCCCCAATTCGTTGGATCTTGATTTTTGGGAATCTTTCCACATCCTGAGGAACCGTTCTAATTTAGTTAATGATCTTACTGCAATTCCCTATTTTTCTTCTGTGTGGACTCCTTTGTTAAAATTGGTTTAGTTTTTCTATTATTTTTATGTAAACATCGTACATATCTTACTTTTATTTTTTTCATTTTTTGCTTTCTTATTTCGTTTTGTGATTAACTAATTCCAATATGTTTATCCTTCACTTTGTTCTTAAATGCATTTCTCCATTTGATACATTGCTTTCATACATAGTTTTTCCCGCTGGTAAATTTATTGCTAATTTATATACAGAGTGGTTTCATTTTTGGACTTTTTGCATTGTTTATGAGTTTTCTTGGAAAATTTATTACTTAACGGTTTTTTCCTGATGGAATTGTATAATAAATTTTGTCTCCAGGTGTCATTTTATCTTTTTTGTTTTGTTTAATTTCTATTTTTTGATATTTATACTATCTCCTGTTCCACCGTGTTGCTTTTCTCGGATGACTTTTCATCCAGAAGCTCACATTTCTTTGCATTGAAAAAGGTGTTCCTTGTAACACCAAAACACGTGTCTGCAATATTTTGCTATTTTTGTGCTTTATGACGTTGGATTACTGATTTTTTGAATCTTCAGCACAAAGGTATTTATTCGTTATTTAATTCCAATTTGCTTAACCTTCACTCTGTTTTTCTTCTGCATTTCTTCATTTGTTCCATTGCTTCTATACATAGTTTTTCCCGTCGGTAAATTTATTGCTAATTTATTCAGAATGGTTTCATTTTTGGACATATGCATTGTTTATGGGTTTTCTTGGAAATTTATTGCTTAACAAGGTTTCTTCCTGATCAAATTATATTTCTACTTTTTGGTATTTATAATGTCTCATATTTCACCGTGTTGCTTTTCTCGGATGACTTTTCATCCAGAAGCTCATATTTCTTTTGCATTGAAAAAGGTGTTCCTAATAACACCGAAACACGTGTCTGCAATATTTTGCAATTTTTGTGCTTTATGACGTTGGATTACTGATTTTTTGAATCTTCAGCACAAAGGTATTTATTCGTTATCAAGTGAAAGGGGTTTATCCTAGCATAAGCAGGATGGGTTCAGACTCAGTGCTTTCAGAGGACAAGGAGAAAATACTGGTACTCTGGATAGCCTCATCATCTAAAGCATGGTTTCCAATTTTAAAAGAAGAATTTTTAGACACTGTGCAGCTGCTCTTAAAGGAATTGGGGAGAAACAATTCTTTTACTGATGGAAGACCGGTACAATGGTTTTCTTAAACGGAATCCTTCAGTCGCTCATAGGATCAGTGAAAACATCACATTGTCCCGTTCAAAAGTAACCACAAAAAGCATAGGCAACTGGTTGAAGACCGTTTACGACTACTTAAAAGACAACAATCACCTTGCCATTTTAGAAAATCCAAATCGAATTTTTAATTGAGACGAAACTGCATTTTTTCTCAACCAAAAGGAATTCCAAGTGCTTGCAATTAAAGGAGACAAAAATGTATACCAAGTTGTGAACAATAAAGAAAAATAATGTGTCACAGTTTTATTCATTGCAAACGCTACTGGGCATCTTCTATCTCCAACCAGTGTTGCCAGATTGGGGGAAATTTTCCCATTTTGGGGAAATCTGGTGCTCTCTGGGGAAATTTTGGGGAAATGGGTTTTGAGGGGAATTCTTTGGGGAAAAATTTTTTCCTTGGGGAAAACCCAGGGAAAAAATATTTTTTTCGTATTTAAATTCGCGTCTTGACCTCTGGTAGTTATATTGTTTGTATCAAACAGTGTTGGTTTAGCTTTGCTCAACTTTATAGAATTCGCATTATGTGGAATATAATGCTACGGAATTCGCATTAATAGTTCTGCGTGAGTAACTAGTTGATACGTGAAACAGGCAAAAATAAGTGTGATGAAGAATGTTCTTAGATAAATATATACAAAAATCATAGTTTAAATGTACATACAGAAGCAGAGTAAGTAAATGCGAGTAGAAAAAAATATTTGGTTATTTCTTATCAATCAATCAGGCGCTTGTATTTATGACTAGTGTGGCACCCACACGGCTTTGCTCTTAGTAGAAAATTAAAAAGGTATTTTGGTTCCGCTCTATATATTTACAAATAATGCATGATGAATTTCTCGCCAATTGGTTTGCTCACGTCACTATTCCGCATTATGATAACTTGGTAATTTAGTCGTCCATTTTATGATAATTTTGCTCGGAAAACTGTTCTTAAAATTAGAATAGAAAAAGAACAAAATCGAATTTTCAAAATATCGCTTAAAGATGCACACCCCCGTGCTACAAACTAATTCTTTGCCGAATGTCATGAAAATCGGTCGAACGGTCTAGGTGCTATGCGCGTCTCAGAGATCCTGACAGAGAGAGAGAGTTCTGCACAGAGAGACTTTCAGCTTCATTATTAATAAAAATATAAAAAAGATAAAAGATAAAAAAGACAAAAAAAAAAAAAAAAAAAAAGCGAAAATGGGAAGAAAAAAAAGATGGGGAATTTTATAAGAAAATTTGGTTATTTGGGGAAAAAATGTTTTTTCAAGAGAAAAAAATTTCAGAGGAAATCGACTCATTTTATGAAAATATTAGTGGAAAAATAATTTTTGAATTTGGGGAATTTTGATAGAAAGCATCGCTTTTTGGGGAAAAGTTGGTAGGGAATTGGGGAAATCTGGATTTGACCATCTGGCAACACTGAGCCATAAATACGCAAGAATCCTAGGCAGCATTAAGTTCAGTATGCCCCGTGTTTGGCGATTAGAAAAGTCGGATTCAGGCTGGATGATAAGCAAGACGTAGTTTGAATTTCTGGCCGACGTATTTCAGACATGGCTAAAAACTCAAAGGCTGAATTCATAACCAATAATTCTATTTGTAGATGGACGTGTATCTTATTTAACACTTGAGACAAGCAGATTCTGTGAAAAAGGGAAAATAATTTTGACTGCTTTACCCTTCTTGCAACTCATAGTTTACAGTCATTGGACGTTTCGGTTTTCAAGCCCTTGAAAACAAAGTGGAAAAAAAGTGAATCGATGGAGATAAATCTCTTCAGATGGACCTATTTTTTAAAAGAATAATTTTCCTGTCCTGTTGAAACAGACAATAAGTAGATGCTCTAAGACCATAGGAGGATTTGAACATTGTCCTTAGAATCCTAAAAAATTAACAGCTGCTTCAGTTGAAAGAAAATTCAGTACATTGGAGAAGGAGATTCTCGAACAAAGCCAGTTGAAAACTACAGTAAACGTTATGGAGAAGTACATTCCTTCAGAAAAATTAGTGTCGTTTAAAGAAATGGGTGCCTTCCATTCTGGGGAAATTGAAGAAAAGTCCCTTTATGAACTGTGGAAATTAATTGAATCAGCGTCCAAAGTATCATGGGAGGAAATAAGTAGTAGAGTCAAGTGCTGAAACAAGCGATTCAGGAGATGATGCGGACATTTTGTAAACCAAAACAAATGCAACTGAAACGGGTAACATTGATTCTGTTCAAGAACATCTACCATCAAACAGAACTCAAGATCAGTTACTTGTAAGAGTGTCACCTTAAATCCTTCCCCTAATCATCCAGTAATTGGTCAGAACATTCAACAACCGAGAATGTCCAAAACAGAAAAAACCAATAACGAAACCACGAAATTACAGAAAGAGGAAAGTGTCATCATCTACAGAAGAAGAGGAGTACCATCCAGCTTCGAGTTTAAAAGGTGGTGAAGCATTATGAAGAAGACTTTTTACCTATGTATTTTTACTTCCTTTTACAAAAAAGGAAGTATTGTATTCGCGAAAAAATTTTCACTCAAAAATTGGCCCTAATTTCCATTTTTCTCACCCCCGAATGAATTTTGAGTTTTATTTTCGACCCGACCACACGTGGATACATGCCTAGGAACGTACAGACACCCGAAATATCCATTTTGACGACCCCCGAGTTAATTACAACGAATTTTCTCGTGACGTCCGTATGTACGTGTATGTGCGTATGTGTGTATGTATCTCGCATAACTCAAAAACGGTATGTCTTAGAAAGTTGAAATTTAGTACGTAGACTCCTAGTGGGACCTAGTTGTGCACCCTCTCTTTTTTTGCATTCGGATGTTCTTAAGGGGGTCTTTTGCCCCTTTTTGGGGAAAAATCATTGTTAATTTCGATGTAAACTCAAGTGGTGCTATAATTTGTTAGACAATTGGTGATATATCACCAGTCTTTTGGTCGCCAAGTTTTATCGCCAACTTGGCGACAAATTTCGCGATTTTTTTTATTAATTTGGTTCCAATTTGACCATTGTTGGTGATAATTAGAAAGTAAACAATTGAATTATAAAATTGCCAATAATGGGGAAATGACATTAAATTGGAGTAAAAGGAAATCATGTGATGCACACATCAGCTCGTTATTTTTACATTTGCATAGTTTAGTAAAGAGGCTGTTAGACAAGTTACCTTCCTACTTATATTACAAGTAAAATGTTTCCAATTTGGAAGTTGAAATCCAGATAATTGCACGAGTTTAAATCTAATTTTTGTTTGTAAAAACTATTATTGTTTATTTTGTACAAAAAGGCTTTTGTGCTAGAAATAAAGAACGTCTGCAAATTTTTTTAAGAGAAAAAGGGAATTTTGTCTATTACTCGTCACACACATCCTTTTAGCCTGTTTGTTACTGGGTATCATCAGATATTTCGGTGTCTGTTACTGGGGTTCGGAGCTTTCTTCGAAATTCTGCAAATAAAAATAGAATTGACTAATTCAGAGGATCCAAGAGCAGCCAAGCATTAGATGAGATGTTGTTGCATGGGAGAAAAATAGTTTTAAAAATTTAAAGGGTCAGAAAATTGAGTTAACCTGAGAGCGATGTCTTAAGCATGTCTGCTACTAGTGCCATTACTATAGTTTATTAAAAGTATAAAAGATACAAAAAGGAAAGAAAAAGAAAAAAGAATACATTTTCCTCGAAATTGAACGTTTTAGAAAGAACGTTGCAATAACACCCATTATACGATACGAAAATAATTTACTGAACATGACTCCGTAAAAACAGAGCGGCGGACAAAAAATAAAAGCGGACGATTTTTTTAATTTAATGATTGAAATGTTTCAATTTAATTCAATTTAATAAGATGATAGAGCTTGAAAAAAAAGTAAAAAAAAAATCTATTTAGAAAATGTTAAGGTAAAAAAAGAAACGAGCTGATGTGTGCATCACATGACTTCCTTTTACTCCAATTTAATGTCATTTCCACATTTTTGGCAATTTTAATGTGATTCAATTGTTTACTCTCTAAATATCACCAACAGTGGACAAAGAGAAACCAAATTAAAAAAAAAAAAAAAAAAAAAAAAAAAAACCGCCAAATTTGTCGCCAAGTTGGCGACAAAACTTGGCGACCAAAAGACTGGCGATGTATCGCCAAGTGTCCGACAAATTATAACACCACTTGAGTTAACATCGAAATTAACAATGATTTCCCCACAAAAAGGGGCAAAAGACCCCCTTAGGAACATCCGAATGCAACCAAAAGAGAAGGTGCAACCCTAGACCCCACTAGGAGTCTACGTGCCAAATTTCAGCTTTCTAGGACATACCGTTTTTGAGTTATGCGAGATACATACACACATACACACATACGCACATACGCACATACATACGTACATACGGACGTCACGAGAAAATTCGTTGTAATTAACTCGGGGGTCGTCAAAATGGATATTTCGGGTGTTTCTTCGTTTCTAGGCATATATCCACGTGTGGTTGGGTCGAAAAAAAAACTCAACATTAACTCGGGGGTGAGCAAAATGGAAATTAAGGCCGAATTTTGAGTGAAATTTTTTTCGCGAATACAATACTTCCTTTTTCGGAAAAAGAAGTTAAAAAAAAACCCACGAACGAGTGCTTCAATGCTTTAGCATGCGCTGACGCCAATAGCTGTCACGTGATCAACGTGACATCTATTGTGATCAATGAACGCAGGCAGACTAAAAGACTAGTGCAAGAATTTTAATTTCAAAAAAATAAAAATAAAATAACTTGAACTTTGAATTTTTGAGTTTAAATTATGTGTTTCGCAATCACGAGTTGCGACAGGGCCCTACTCATTGGGGGCTATTGTTTCTAGAAACAGCTCCCGTCTCCCCAAGCCTACCCCTCCTTCTGGGCGGTTACGTGTGTGTTGTGTGTGTGTGCAGGCGCGCGTGAGTGCATGTGTAGGCTTATGTGTGTGCCTAGACCTGTGTGTAAGCACGTATACGTGTGTGTATGTGTGTAAAGTCTTGCGTGTATGAGCGTGTGTGTGTGTGTGCGCGCGCGCGTGTGTGTGTAGGACAGGGACGCCATCGACCAGGAGAAACGGATTCCAGGAGGCTGTGCTCGGAGCCGCACCTGCAGAGGCCGGTGGGCGTTGGTGCTGGTGTCCTTGGTTCAAGCTGAAAAAGGAACCAGAACATCAAGGACGGTCAAATAAAAGCAATAAACAATCGTGATTGCTCAAAAAAAAAAAAAAAAAAAAAAAAATAAAAAAAAATAAAATAAATAAACTCTAATTTGAATTCCGAAACTTTGAATTCAAATTATGTTTTTCGCAATCACGAGTTGCGACAAAACTCTACTGGTTAGAGTTATTGTTTCTAGAATTGGCTCTCCCGCCCAAGCATGTCCCTCCTCCTGGGTGGTTACGTGTGTATAGTTGTATGCGTGTGTGTTTGTAGGCTTACGTGTGTGCACGTAGTCGTGTGCATGTGTGTAAAGGCGTGCGCGCGTAGGCGACTGTGTATGAGCATGCGTGTGTAGGACATGGACGCCACCGCGACGAGTTGCGACAAAACTCTACTGGTTAGAGTTATTGTTTCTAGAAATGGCTCTCCCGCCCAAGCATGTCCCTCCTCCTGGGTGGTTACGTGTGTATAGTTGTGTGCGTGTGTGTTTGCAGGCTTACGTGTGTGCACGTAGTCGTGTGCATGTGTGTAAAGGCGTGCGCGCGTAGGCGACTGTGTATGAGCATGCGTGTGTAGGACATGGACGCCAACGCCCAGCAAAAGTGGATTCCGGGGGACAGTGCTCGGGACCAGCCGCGCCGCCGCCGGTGGACGGTGGTGCTGCAGCCCTGGTCCAAGCTGAAAAAGGAACCGTAACGTCAAGGACTGTCAAGTGAGAACAATAAGCAATCGTGATTGCTCAAAAAAAAAAATTGAATTTTGACATCTTGAATTCAAATTATGTTTTTCGCAATCACGAGTGAGTGTATGTAGGCGTGTGTGTTTGTGTGTAGGGGTATGTGTATGTGTGTGTAGGCATGTGTGTTTGTGTCTGTGTGCTGGCATAAGCGTGTGGGTAGTTGTGTGTATGAATGTGTGTGTGGGGGGTATGTGTATGTGTGTGTAAGCATATGTATGTGTTTGTGTGTAGGCATGAATGTGTGTATGTGTGTGTGTATGTGTAGGTGTCTGTATGTATGCGTGTGTGTATGTGTTTGTGTGTGTATGTGTGTAGGTGTATGTGTGTGTAGGTGTATGATGTGTTTGTGTGTGTGTATGTGTGCGTGTGTGTGTGTATGTGTGCGTGTGTGTGTAGTTGTGTATGTATGCGCGTGTGTGTAGGACATGGATGCAACCTGGAGACGGCGCTTTCGCTATAGGAGCAGCATCGTGAGTACCCGGTCGACGGTGATGGTACGGAGTGTGGCGGTGGGAAAATAAAATGATAGCACGCCAAAAACAGTCAAATAAAAGGAATAAGCAATCGTGATTGCTCAAAAAAAAAAAAAAAAAAAAAAAGAATTTTGACATCTTGAATTCAAATTATGGTTTTCGCAATCACGAGTGTGTGTATGTAGGCGTGTGTATTTGTGTGTGGGGGGTATGTGTGTTTGTGTGTAGAGGGGTATGCGTATGTGTGTGTAGGCATGTGTGTTTGTGTCTGTGTGCTGGCATAAGAGTGTGGGTAGTTGTGTGTATGAATGTGTGTGTGTTTGGGTGGGGGGTACACAAAAGGGAACCCCGCTCTGCTACTACCATGTGTGTGTGTAGGCATATATGTTTGTGTCTGTGTGCAGGCATGAATGTGTGGGTAGTTGTATGTATGTGTGTGTGTGTGTGTATGTTTTTGTGTGTGTATGTGTAGGTGTCTGTA
Source organism: Uloborus diversus (assembly GCF_026930045.1). NCBI lineage: Eukaryota > Metazoa > Arthropoda > Arachnida > Araneae > Uloboridae > Uloborus > Uloborus diversus. The sequence goes on from NC_072737.1 coordinate 145,026,933, forward strand.
TGCATGCGTGTGTGCATGTGTTTGTGCATGTATGCGTGTGTGTATGTGTGTGTATGTGTATGTGTGTGTATGTGTTTGTATGTGTGCGTGTGTAGTTGTGTATGTATGTGCGTGTGTGTAGGACATGGATGCAACCTGGAGACGGTTTTCGCTATAGGAGCAGCATTGTGAGGAGACGGTGCGGAGGGTGGCGGTGGGAGAATAAAATGATAGCACGCCAAAAACAGTCAAGTGAGAACAATAAGCAATCGTGATTGATCAAAAAAATCAAAATAATTAATTTGAACTTTGCGTAGACCTGTGTGTATGCACGTAGGCGCGTGTGTATGAGCGTGTATGTGTGTGTGTGTGTGTGTGTGTAGGACAGGGACGCCATCGAATAGGAGAAACGAATTCCAGGAGGCAGTGCTCGGAGCCGCGTCTGCAGAGGCCGGTGAGCGGTGGTGCTGGTGTCCCTGGTCCAAGCTGAAAAAGAAACTACAACATCAAGGACGGTTAAATAAAAGCAATAAGCAATCGTGATTGCTCAAAAAAAATGAAAAAAATTAATTTTAATTCTGAAATTTTGAATTCAAATTATATTTTTCGCAATCACGAGTTGCGAAGGGACCCTTCTCTTTGGGGGCTATTGTTTCTAGAAATGGCTCCTGTCCCCCCCCAAGCCTGCCCCTCCTCCTGGGCGGTTACGTCTGCATAGCTGTGTGTCTGTGTGTGTTGGTTTGTGTGTGTGTGTAGGCTTGCGTGTGTGCGTAGACCTGTGTGTATGCACGTAGGTGTGTGTGAGTGTATGTGCGTGAAGTCGTGTGATTGTATGTGTGTGAGTGTGTGAGCGTGCGTGTGTGTAGGTTTGTGTGTGTGTAGGTTTGTGCGTGCGCGTAGACCTGTGCGCACGTCACGTAGGTGTGTGTGAGTGTATGAAGTCGTGTTTGTATGTGTGTGAGTGTGTGTGTGTGTGTGTGTGTAAGACATGGACGCCTCCAACCAGGAGAGGCGGATAGCTCAGGACCGGGGGACAGCTGCGCCTGCAGAGGACGGCGGGCGGTGGTGCTGCAGAGCCCTAGTCCAAGCTGAAAAAGGAACCACAACATCAAGAACAGTCAAGTGAGAACAATAAGCAATCGTGATTGCTCAAAAAAGAAAAAAAAAGTTGAATTCTGAAATTTTGAATTCAAATTATGTTTTTCGCAATCACGAACTGCGACAGGACCCTACTCATTGGAGTTATTGTTTCTATAAACGGCTCCTGTCCCCCCAAGCCTGCCCCTCCTCCTGGGCGGTTAGGTGTGCATAGTTGTGTGTGTGTGTGCGTAGACCTGTGTGTATGCACGAAGGCATGTGTGAGTGTATGTGTGTGAAGTCGTGTGTTTGTATGTGTGTGAGCGTGCGTGTGTGTAGGACATGGACGCCTCCAACCAGGAGAGGCGGATAGCTCAGGACCGGGGGACAGCTGCGCCTGCAGAGGACGGCGGGCGGTGGTGCTGCAGAGCCCTAGTCCAAGCTGAAAAAGGAACCACAACATCAAGAACAGTCAAGTGAGAACAATAAGCAATCGTGATTGCTCAAAAAAGAAAAAAAAGTTGAATTCTGAAATTTTGAATTCAAATTATGTTTTTCGCAATCACGAACTGCGACAGGACCCTACTCATTGGAGTTATTGTTTCTATAAACGGCTCCTGTCCCCCCAAGCCTGCCCCTCCTCCTGGGCGGTTAGGTGTGCATAGTTGTGTGTGTGTGTGCGTAGACCTGTGTTTATGCACGAAGGCATGTGTGAGTGTATGTGTGTGAAGTCGTGTGTTTGTATGTGTGTGAGCGTGCGTGTGTGTAGGACATGGACGCCTCCGACCAGGAGAAGCGGATAGCTCAGGACCGGGGAACAGCCGCGCCTGCAGAGGCCGGTGGGCGGTGGTGCTGGTGTCCCTGGTCCAAGCTTTAAAAGGAACCACAACATCAAGAACAGTCAAGTGAGAACAATAAGATAAGATAAGATAAGATAAGATAAAATTTATTAACAAACAAAATACACATACATAACAGTAAGCAAAATTAAAAAAAGTAAAGTTAAAAAACTTACAAATTATAAAACATAAATTACAAACTTCATAACAAAACATTAAGAAAATCTTGACTATAGTTCAACACGAGTTAGTATTAAATTTAACACTAAAGAGCGCCAAAGGCACTGTCCGCAGTGTTTTTTAATTGATTTAGTATGGAGTACAAACACAAATATGTATTAACAGAAATATTTACAAATTAATTTTACACAAGTAGTAAAAATTTTACACAGAACAATTATTGGACTGTTTGACTCCAGAGAAAAAAAAAAACACAATAACTCGCATTGAAACATTCAATAGTATAAAAATTACAATACAATACCCCCCCCCCCCCCCGGTTGGCAAGTCAGTATATTTTATCAGCTAAAAGTTAATTGTTGATACAATGTCATTATTTTGTATATATTCATTGACACCTTTTTTATATTTTTTATTATAAGCAATCGTGATTGCTCAAAAAATTAACTCTAATTTGAATTCCGAAACTTTGAATTCAAATTATGCTTTTCGCAATCACGAGTTGCGACAAGACTCTACTGGTTAGAGTTATTGTTTCTAGAAATGGCTCCCCCGCCCAAGCATGTCCCTCCTCCTGGGTGCTTACGTGTATATAGTTGTGTGCGCGTGTGTAGGCTTACGTGTGTGCACGTAGGCATGTGTATGTGTGTAAAGGCGTGCGCGCGTAGGCGACTGTGTATGAGCATGCGTGTGTAGGACATGGACGCCACCGCCCAGCAAAAGTGGATTCCGGGGGACGGTGCTCAGGACCAGCCGCGCCGCCGCCGGTGGACGGTGGTGCTGCAGGCCTGGTCCAAGCTGAAAAAGGAACCGTAACGTCAAGGACTGTCAAGTGAGAACAATAAGCAATCGTGATTGCTCAACAAGCTGAAAAAGGAACCGGAACATCAAGGACTGTCAAGTGAGAACAATAAGCAATCGTGATTGCTCAAAAAAAAAAAAAAAAAAAAAAAAAAAAAATTGAATTTTTGGCATCTTGAATTCAAATTATGTTTTTCGCAATCACGAGCGTGTGTGTGTATGTATACGCGTGTGTGTTTGTGCAGGCGCATGTGTGTGGGTGCGTGCGTGTGTGTGTGTATGTATGCATGTGTGTGCATGTTGTGTACGCAGTGCTGTGTGTGTAGGCGTTTGTGTGTATGTGTGTATGTGCAGGTGTGTGAGTTTGTATGTGCGTGTGTATATGCGTGTGTGTGTAGGATATGGACGCAACCTGGAGACAGTTTTCGCTAGAGGAGCAGCATCGTGAGGAGCCGGTCGACGGTGGTGCTGGCAGAGGGTGCATGTGGGAAAATAAAATGATAGCACGCCAAAACAGTCAAATGAGAACAATAAGCAATCGAGATTGCTCAAAAAGGGTTTAAAACCATTTAATTTTTTCAATTTGGCTTTAAATTACGACAGACGATTTATTCCCTAATATCGGACGATTCGCGTAAAACTGTTGCTTTAAATGTGCTTTCTGCGCATAAGTTTGAGTAACTAATTTTAAATCAATAAAAATTAACTTGAATTCTGAAATTTTGAATTCAAATTACGTTTTTCGTTATCACGAGTTGCGACAGGGCCCTACTCATTGGGGGCTATTGTTTCTAGAAACAGCTCCTGTCCCCGCAAGTGTACCCCTCCTCCTGGGCGGTTACGTTTGTATAGTTGTATGTGTTTTTGCAGGTGTGTGTGTATGTGTAGGCGCGCGTGCATGCATGTTAGGCTTGTGTGTGTGCGTAGACCTGTGTGTATGCACGTACTGTCTGACCACGGATTGTATGGAAAGACAAACATCCGTTTTACAGCCGAAAATGGACAAATCTATTATTTTTAGCGATGTCAGCTTTAGCAGAAGCAGAGTCTCATTCAAATGAGCGGAATACGCTCATCAAATTTTTACTTTTCCCTCTCATTCAGATAGATTCGTCTCATCTGTACGTTTGAAAATTCCATACAATCCGTGGTTGGACAGTAGGCGTGTATGTATGTGTGTAAAGGCTTGTGTGTATGAGCGTGTGTCTGTATGTGTATGTGTGTGTATATGAACGCGCGTATGTGTAGGACATGGATGCGATCGACCAGGAGAAACGGATTCCAGGAGGCAGTGCTCGGAGCCGCGCCTGCAGAGGCCGGTGGGAGGTGGTGCTGGTGTCCCTGGTCCAAACTGAAAAAGGAACCACAACCTGCTGACCTCACTTTAGGAAACATCACGAAGAGTCTAGCTTTAGAGAAAGGCTGTCCTCAAGGATCTGTGATGGGACCTTTCGTGTTTAACATCATTATGAACGATTTGCTTCGTATCCTCTCAAACTTTCAAAATGTTTGCAAAATTGCCTTTGCTGACGATTTGCTTATTATTGTCCAGAGCAAAGATTTTAATGATGCTTGTGTTTTAGCTCAAGACATTCTCAGCCAAGTGTCTGAATGGTCTGAATTGCATAAGTTGGCTTTGATTCTTCAAAGTCTAAAGTTATGATGATACATAAAAAGTCTAGGCCAGATCAGAGCATTAACTTAACTATTGGTAATGAAGCAATTGAAGAAGTCCAGCAGATTAAGTATTTAGGGGTAGTTCTTGATTACAAGTTGCACTGGCAACAACATATTTCTCATGTCTCCAGTAAATGTGAAAAGGTTCTACTCGGCTTATTTCGTATTTCTAAAAACAAATTTGGTCTTAAATCTGATGTTCTCAAGCTCATTTATAAGCAAGGTATTGTTCCAATTGTTTTTTATGCTTCAAGAGCTTGGGGAAAGTCCTTATGTAAGAAAGTAAATTGTAAGTTTCTTAGGAGAATCCAAAGAAGATTTCTTCTGCGTATTGTCCGAGGATATAAAAACTGTCAGTTACTCCTGACAGTTCGATATATTCGGTCAGTCTCAGTACAGTCTGGTCTTCCGCCTTTAGACTTGCTTATATTGAACAATATTCAAGTTAAAGACGACTGTATAAAATCTAACGTTTATGACACCCTGGATGGGAAGCTTCCACTTTCATGTTTGCCTCACCCTTCATGTAGGAGACCAGTTTCGCTTATTTCTTATGGAAATGCCGATTTTCAGGACTATGAATTTATTTGCTTTACAGACGGTATCAAGTTAGAGGGAAGGGTTGGCCTTGCCTTTGTTGTCTGTGAGGATGAAGTGCAGAAAATTGCAGTTCAGCACCGAATACGGGATGAATGTTCTGTTTTCCAGGCTGAACTCTTAAGTTTAAACCTAGCTGTGAAGTGGATCCAGGATTATAGTCATGAGAATTTGGTGCGTAAGTTTCTTGTCTGTAGCGATTCACTTTCCTCCCTCTTTCTCTTACGTGACTTGGCTACTTCTGAGAGACTTGCAGTTGAAGTTCAGTACATTTTGCATGGTCTTGATGGGGCTACTGAGGTACATTTTTCCTATGTTCGAGGCCACAGTGGTAACTATGGGAATGAAGAGCGGATAGACTAGCGAAGGAGGCAACTTGTTTTGATGTTACTTTGGCGATGTCTGTGCCGCTTTCTCATTGGAAATACAGTGCGAGGGAAAGAACTGTTACGGACTGGAATGCGGAATATCTTGCCTCATCGAAAGCATTATGAACAAAGAGATTTTTCCCCACTATTTTTCATCGCATGAAGTGCAATTTTTTTTCCTCCGACTTCCTGTTAACCCAGGTTTTAACTGGACATGGTAGCTTCAATAGCTACTTGTTCCGCTTCAAGTTGGTAAATAGTGATATTTGCTTTTGTGGTGAAGCCAAGGAGGATATTGAACATTGTCTAATGAGCTGCAAGCTGCATCGTGAGGCCAGATGTTCCTTCAGGGAACGTTTTTATAGTCTGTTCTATTGTTGGTCTCCTGTTCTTTCAGATCTCGTTAAATGTTCAGAGAGACTTGATGTTCTTCGGAGTTTTGTTTTATGTCTTGGACTCTAGTTGTTTTTGTGTATTATATTTTTCTTGTTTGTGTTTTTTTGGTGTTTTATATTGTGTTTTTCCTTTTTCGATTGTTTGTGTCTTATGTTATTCTTGAACGTGTTTTTTTTTGTTTAAGCTTTTGTGATTTTTACTTACTTTTGTAAGCCTCATGTTATACTTTGTGGTGCATGAGGAGTTCTGAATAGCTCTTAAATAATAATAATAAAAAAAAAAACATCAAGGATGGTGAAATAAAAGCAATAAGCAATCGTGATTGCTCAAAAAAAAAAAAAAAAAAAAAAAAAAAAAATAATTTTGAACTTAAACGGAGGTATCTCCGGATCCAAGGGTATTAAATAATGATGCGGAAGAAATTTCTATTCTATAGTGCTGCCATCTATCAGCTGTTTTTGAAAGGTTGTCTTTAGTAGGTCCTAGGAACAGTTGGGGTTGATGCAATAAAAATAAGATTTCTACATTTATGATAAAAGTGACTATAGATATCAGATTCTTATTGCTTCTCCAGTATCAGGTAATTTTTTTTATAACTTTTTCACATTTTATTATTTAACACAGTTATCTTTTCAATTCAAGAGAGTGAAATGTAAAACTTCATAACAGAAAATTACAAAAATACTAAATACGACCTACAGATGTACATTATTGCTTTAACTCGCCTTTTACATAGCCTTGTCAGACGTCCCGATTTTCAGACAAAATTCCGGTGTCCCTTCCGGTTTACTTCATTTCCCGGTAAAAAATGAATTTGATTACAGATGATTAAAAAAGTCTAAAAGTAATTAACCGTGAAGGATTATTTAGGATTATTACTTTGTTATTTGTAAAATTGACTTGTAAAATTAATATATCGGATTAGTTTGTAAGGATTTTTAAATAAGATTAAATCCAAAAAAGAGTTCCTAGAAAAGTCCTAGCCAGGTTAAAGTACATGCAAATATTGTTCAAATTTTTATTCCGCATTCAAAGTGTTTCTTCTTACTAAAGTAACCTATAAGTACAGTGGACACCGGTTAATTGAATCAGTGGTTAATTGAGCCATCCACTTTCATGAATCAAATTGTCAAAAACAGAATAAAATCCAGCTTTATTGAATTAGCCGCTTTATTGAATCAGCCGCTTTATGGAATCAAAACTGATTAGAACGAATGTGGTTCATATAAACGGCGGCCATTGTAGTAATATGTAGCAAATAAAAGTTTATACTTCATCTGCTTACGTCATTTACTATTACCCCTGATTTAGGTCTCTTAACCATTTATTTACAGCATTGAGAATGAACTACAGGCGTCCCTCGTATAACACGGTTAATTCGTTCCGTGTAGTATCAAAACAGTGTTATACGAGACTTAAAAAAAAAAAAAAACTTTTAAACTTATTTTTCACACTAATCATATACATAGCAAAAATCATGTCAATATGTATAGTGTTGTATCGAAACCGTGTTATACGAGACTTATAAATAATGTGATTCAAGGGATGTGTACCGTGTTATATCGAAACCAAGTTTCAAAAAACGAAGTAAAACCTAATAAGAGTTATTATCAAAAATTGACAGCATTTATTAAACAAAAATGAAATTCCATCTTTTTTATAAATAACCTTCGTGTTGTATCAAAACCATGAAGCATTAAATTCAAGTTTCGTAACGTGTAATATCGAAACCGTGTAATACTAATCGCAAATTGGTACCGTGTAATATCGAAACCGTGTTATACTAATCGCAAATTGGTACCGTGTAGTATCGAAACCGTGTTGCACAAACACCGTGTTATACGAGGGACGCCTGTATACCATCCAAAAACACTCGAAAAACAGACAGGGGTATGTACACTTTTGATAGTCGCGACGCTGGTGAGGGGGGGGGGGGGGGAGGGGGGTACACCTAAATGGGCTGTCCGGAATAAGCAAATGCCGATTTAAAAGATTCCACAAATTGGTTTGGTTGTTTAAAATTGATTTTTTTTGTTAAAAAAATGTGTATACGTTTAAAAGGATCTTTCTCATATACTTAAATAAACTTCTAAATTGTCTACAATCACCAAAGAACCCAGGGGCGGCAAATAGGGGGGGCAAGAGGGGGCGATCGCACCCCCAAATTGTTTGAGCAGAATGATAAAAAATAGGTAAATTCAATCTTTGTAAATTCCAAATCAACGTTCATTAAAAAAAATCTCTCTCGTTCTCAGTAGTAGTTGATGAAACTTGACACATTTCCAGGCACAAGCATGTGTTCTCCGTTGAATTCATGGAGCACTTTCTGGCCTTTTCAGCACAGAAAAACTGACGTAGAACCATGGTGAGCTTTAACTAAAGAAGTAATTTTCCTATATATAGGCTAAATTCTTCATTTTGTGTGTCCAATGGGATACACAAAACACCCATCAGGCCCGGATCTATAAATTTCGGATCCCCTGCAATAAAATCTGTAGGGGCTCTCCCCAAAGGCCATCAGTGTATATTTGCAACGTTAATAAGCCTTAGTGTTAGTTTCTTTTCTTTTCTTTTTTTTTCAATATCTTGGGCCGTTGGGCCCCTTAAGGACTTGCCCCACCCCTCGTTGCGGGATCTATGGGAACGCAGATCCGGGCCTGGATCTGGACCGATGGTATGTACAGTATGAGCGGCTCGTGCAAGTAAGTGGTATGCATGATTTTCAAATGAAAATTCTTTGGGACTTCACATTGATTGTTACCCTTATATTTTAAGTGTATGTTTATTTATTGAGTATGTATTGCTTTCTTCAAGTAGAAACATTACAGCTACTCAACGTATAGCCTTCTTTTGCAGAAACTTCTAAAAATACATGCTATTTTTGAAAAAAAAAAAAAAAAAAAATATCGCGCATCAAAAAATTTCTCTTTTGGGGTTCTTTAACTGTGACTTGAGTGAAACTGTGACTTCAATAGTTATTGATTGTGACTTCAATAGTTAAACCATAAAGTATTTCTCGACAATTTCAAAGCAGTGATTTGACGCCTGGCAGAATTATTGCAAAACGATTCTTTCAGTGGTGAGAAAGGTGGTGCCCTCTAAACATAAATGGCTGCGTTTAAATTTTATTTAATTTATTTATAGCGTGGAAAGTTTTTGAATGATGAAAAATGAACCCCCTTACAATTTTTAAAGTTGCCTGGGTGGTTTTGAAGAATAAGATCTGAAAAGTATATTTTTAAGCATAACTTTGTTCCCTCAATTATTTGCTTAACCATTCCAACCAGCTCCGCTAGTTGAGCAAGATCATTTTTATGTCTCAGGTGCTTAGAGAATTACTTTCGAAGCACCATGGGTCAAAATGTTTTTTATCTTATCTCTAATGGCAAAGGAGCATGGCATGATGGATTAGTGCATGTTATCCTGTTCTTCTGAATTCTGAAAAGTATGCAGTAAAAATTCACTAAAAGGTAAAAACTGTTGTATCAAGGTGTTTCATAAAAAACGAATTAAAATTTTGTCATAAATTTTAATTCATTTTATAAGTTATCATGTTTTTTAAACATTATTTTTTGTTAATATTAGACCCATTTTATGACCACCTCTTGTTAGTGTGTGTTTTGTACCCTACCATACTGAGGTAACTCATATTTAAAAAACTCGACCCCCCAAATGAAATGCTGAAGTGCCGCCCCTGAAAGAACCCAATCAGTTTTCTTTTGTTACGTATGTTGGTTTAGAATTTTCTGTAACCTGTAATATTTTTATGCGCATTATCATTCTCTCCGTCGACGCAGCAGTTTACTACCCTTAACTATTTTTCATTATTTACTATTTTTCTTCGTTCAATGTTTTTCAAAAAGTTCTCATTGTTGTCTACACTTACATTTGTGCACACCTAAAATAGTGAGACATTTATAGACAACAACATATATTTAAAATACATTTTATGCACTAGCTGCATTTTGCGCTGGTTAACATGCAGGACATTTTATATTTTCATCCTTCCTATGTATTATATAAAAATGAAAAATTAAACCTTCATTTTGCTTTATTTGCAGAGGAAAATCCAAATAGAATTTTACAGAATTCAATTATTCAATTTTAAGTCACATTTTAGAAAACTCAAAATAGTCGGATCTCGATTTAACGAAATCATAGGGACCGAAACTTTTATACGTTAAATCGGGGTTATTCGTAATATCGGGGTACGAAAAAATTTCACTTGTTTTATCTGATACGCAAGTACATAAAAATAGCTATAATTAGAAAGTGTAAACTTTTTATTCAGCATTCTGTGACTTATTACACACTAGTTCACTCGAAATTTTAAAGTACTACTGAGTAATAGGTGTTTGACAATTTCCTTGATAATTGACTCGAAATAGTTCTCTTTCAACTCTATGGAGCGAAAAAAAAACTGTGTTATTTACAGCCTGCTGCACGATATATGATTTTACAGTTTCCAGGCCATGCAAAGCATTAGAAAAAGTAACAGCGCCATGCCCCCCCCCCCAGGTGGGCCCCCTGTAGTTTTAATGGGAGTTTCATTTTCGCTTTCTGCATCATAACCGCTATTCATTGGTAGTCACCTCCCCCTTTGCCCTTCAAAAATTGCTGATTCCAAAAAAAGACTTTTTCTGCTTCGGACAAGATGGATATGTACCATTTCGAAAACAACCCAGTATTTCCAAACTCAAATTAATAAAAAAATTTTGTTTTCGGCTGTTAAAATAGTTCGTTAATTCGGGGTTTATTATTCGTTAAATAGAGGTTTTTGCCTTCATTAAACTAGGGGAAAAAGAAAAATTCGGTGAATTGCGAAATTCGTTAAATAGAGGTTCGTTAAATCGGGGTCCGACTGTATTTTCAACAGGCAATACGCTGCGAAAACATAGCATTTGAAATAAATAAATACCTCTATGCTGAACAGTAAAGTAAGAAAAAACAACGTCAGAAAAGCACAAATTCGCAGATTACTGCAAATTGCAGTAATTGCAGTAATCTGCGAATTTGTGCTTTTCTGACGTTGGTTTTTCTTACTTTACATAGTGTTTCGTTTCTTTTATCTTCCCTAGATGGCATTACGTACTGTATTAGCTATTACGCTATTACAAACGAGGATCGTAGTCTTCGGTTTAAGCATCTACGAATAAGAAAGAAGGTTGGAGGGAAAAAAATTAAAAATAAATAAATAAATGAATTTGAAAAAAAAAAAAAAAACTGAATTCATTTCTGTTTCTGAAAATATAAAGTTTTTGCAGTCAAGAATTGTCGCTGGATGATTTTTTTTTTTGGTTCTTTAATTTCATAATTTCATCTTGCTTTGTATAAATCGCAGTTTACCTTTTCAATTATTTTATTCATTCCGAAATCTGAATATGATGCAAAAAGAGCGCTGAACACTAAATGAACTACAGGGGTGCCAGTGGAAAAACCACTGGTGATTATAGTTTAACTTGTACTTGATCAGTTATAATAACAATAATAATAATTGTTATTATTATTATTATTACTATCACATACATTATTTCTCAAAGGTGTTCCTTCGTGGGAACGCCTTCGTATTTTATGAAACTTAATAATTAAGGCATCATTTTAAAGATATTCTTCACAACTTTCGGCGAAATATAAACACATAGTATATATTTGGTTGTTTCCTCGAAAAAACCGATTTATTCACCTTGTTATTGCGCATTGCTTTAATGTATTGCATCCCGCAATGGTTTACCCATTGGTTAGAGTGTCGAGCTGATAATGCTAAGTTTGTAAGTTCGAATCATCGCGAGGGTCTAAAAATGTCGTTTTTATAACCGTGTTCACAACACACTTTCGTTCACACACAATGCGTTCAATGCACATTTCCTCGGCAAATAACCGGAAAGCGGTGAAAAGCAGGTTACATTATGGCATTTACAGTATGACATTATTTCAAATCGTTTTTCACCGCTATCAGTGAAAAATAGTTCTAAAGTTCATTTAAAATATAAAACTTCGGCCTAAGAAATCAATGGGATCGTTTCCAAAATTTTAAAAGTACTTTTTTCTGAAAGAGCATGCTTAAAAAATTAGTATCTGACCATTTTTTAAATAATTTATTTAAGTTTAATACTTTAAAAAAAATACTTAAACCGTTGCGCTTTCATTGTTTACACTTCTATCGTGTGACATCACAAATGATGAAATGCGATTCAATGTTGCCATTTTCACAGAACAAAATATTTAATTCGCATCTTTACTCACGTGTATTGGCAACGATATGGTTGATAGCAAGCGTAGGGCGCAATTTTAATTCGCTGCTTGATTATCATAACGTGGAAACGTAGTAGAAAGATGCGCCAAATTGCATCATTTGTGACGTCATAAAGACCACGCCTTGTTTGAAAAATCGGACATTTAAAAAATTAATTAAAAAAAAACTGTTGGGAAAATCAAAGTATTTTCTGGGTTCATGTAATTTTTTTTTGCTCATTCTATCCATTTCAATGACTAAAAGTAGTACTTTTGACTGAAGAATGCCACAGGACATTATGCCACAACCCCCTCCCCCCAACTGAGGGTTTATGGCCTAGAGCAGGAATTATATATAGAAGGAGCAAGTCCAATCATTGGCTTAGCAAAAGCTTGGGCAAAGATCTCAAGTCACGTTACTCAGCAACGACGAATGGTTAACACGTTTTGCGGGAACTAACGAAAAAAACCCGATTTCTCCTAATGCTTCGTTTTAAAATGTATCACGTGACTTGACTTGGTGTCTCTCTTTCACGAATGAAAGTCTTCACTGCCTCCATTTTATCATTTCTCGATGGTTTAATTACATTTTAAGATAATTCGCCAAATAAATAAATTATAAAATTGCATTAAAAGCTCCACTAAAGAGGAAAATAGTTCGGCAATTCCATTATTTATCTTCAATCTCGTGAAAACATCGCGTTTGCTGTTACCTTGCCTCATTCATAATTGCCGTATCTAAGCGTTTAAAACGGTGCACTTTCGAAGGATACAAATTCTTTGCATAATTTCTTAAAACTTGGATTTATTGATAATCGTATGCCAAAAGATTTCAAATTTTTTGTGTTATATTTATCTTTGGTTAGTTTTATGGAGAAAAGATAGTATAGAGGAAAGTTTATCCTTGCTTTGATAGCGCTGTAGATGTAACGTATTTGCTTGGGTCAAAGTTTAATAAAAAAAAAGTTAATTTTTGAAAATCCCTGAAGTTTTTAAAAGAATGTAAAATTTTTATGTCAAAAATAGGACTAATTTTTCAATGAATTTTAACCATGAAGATCAGGTTTGTGTGATTATTTTTGCAAGAGTTATCCAACGAACCGAAAAGAATCATGTGATTTGTAACCACCAATCACGAAGGCAAGAAAGGCGCGTAGAATAAGCAAACATAAATTGTTAAACGTATGTATGTTTGCATGCTACTTCCTCAAGAACAGCAGCGAGTTACGGGTCAAGTATGGTATAAAAAAATTAAGGATTTTTCAAGGAACTCCATTATTTCTATCTCATTTTTATGATATTGTCATTAACGAAGACATTAATTGAAAAAGTCATTAACATTCTTTCACGAGTTCGGGGATAAAAAGATACTCGCATAATTAACATTTTGATACCGATGGAATCAGTGAATTTCCTGCAAAAGATGGAATTTGCTTAGAGCTTCTACGATCATTGGAATTAAAGTTATGTGTGCTTTCACGCGAAAGGTTCCCCTCAAAAAAAATAATTAATTAGCTCTTTTCCTTCTTCTGCTTTTTAAAAATTGGATTTTATCGTCTGCGAGAGATTCAACTAAATAAATAAAATAATTCGCAACTCTTATAAACTATAGGGGGCGCTGCAGCGACTGTCTAATAGCGGATGAAAAAGGTTAAACAAACAAATGCCGTAACTTATAACTTGCTTTGAAGCTTAATGAATGACAGTAATCATCCATCGTGTTTGTGGTAAGCTGTCTTTTCTGTTCTTCTGAAATTACATTACACCACAAACTGTCCGAAGCCTGTAATTTACCCCAAAGAAATCACGTGGAACGGAATGTTTTACCTTTTTTGGTAGTATTGTTGACCACCGCAAGGTAACGTATTCGAGCTCTGGAGTTGCGAATTTGCAATATTTTGCCAGTTATTAAAGAGCTGTTTTGTATAATGAACTCCTCAGTGTTTACTGTTTATATTTAACTCCACTGAATCCATAACTATACCAAATGTGTTTCGCATTCAAAATCATGTAATGGCTGAACAAATTTGCAAAACTTAGATCTCTCAATTCATCCAAGAAAAAAAAAAAGGTTGGTCTGTCGGTATTTAAATAGTTTGAATTTTTCAGAAGTTCGCCATTTTACTATTTAATTTTAAACGCTTTGATACAGCAATTATAAATGATGCTTGGTTACGCTAATGGGGCCACTTGGCGATATGTGATAGAGTTGGAGGATTTATTTTCAATTTAAATTGAAATTTTAATGTAATTAAATGGCTTTGTTTATGTTATTTGGCGCATCATTTTCAGTTTCAATGGTGCTTTTAACTGTTTTTCCTTTATTTTTTTTGAATGTTCATATTTTAATAAATCTTTTGGAATGATGTGGTGCCAAGATTTTTTTAAACTCGACGTTGCCTCGCTACCGTAACTCTGCCAAATATTACGATTACGCACATATTTTTACCCATTTATTTCTTTATGATTGTTTTATGTATTGTGGCATCATTTTTAAAATACTGCGATTCACGAGTGTTCTTTTTGTGTGATATTCAATATCAGTAAAAAATCAGAAAAGAGAACCTGAAATGTATGCAAAATTATCAATTATAGAAGCACGGATTGCACTTGAATGCAATCCTTGATTGTATAAACTCTAATTTGTCAGAAGCGAATTCAAGTTTCTTACTATCCCCACCATCATCATAACCACCGTCACAAACCACCACCAACATTATTATTTTTTTTAATTTTTACTATTATATTATTATCGTTATTATTTTAATAACTTCAATTTGTGAAGAGCAATTTCAAGTTGTGATTGTTATTGGTAATACCATCATTACCAACAACAACAAAAATAATGATTGTTATTATTATCATTCGTTTAATAACTTCAATTTGTCAGAAGCTATTTTAAGTTGTTATTATTATTGTTGATATCATCATCATTACCACTATTAATATCATCATCATCATTACTATAATACTATCATCATCATCATAGTCCTTGTTGTTGCTATTATATTATTATTATTACTATAATTATTATTATTATTATTATTATATCTTCAATTTGTAAGAAGTTTTTATTATTATTTTAAATATCATCATCAAATTATTATTACTCTTAATATCATTCTTATTATTATTACCATTATTATTGTTTTAATAACTTCAATTTCTCAGAAGCTATTTCAAGTTATTGTTATTATTGTTAATAGCATCATCACCACCAACAATAATAATAATGATTATTGTTATTACAGTGACCGCCGCTTATTAAAACCACATTCGTTCTCAGGACATTTGATTTCATAAAGCGGCTGATTTTATTAACCGGCATAACTACATTTTAAAAAATGAACGGTTTTGAAGTTTAAATACTTTAAAAAAACGAAATGCATTACGTCCTTTATTTTTGTATTAAGTATTTCAAAATACAGTTTTCATTTTTACTGAAAATTTTTTTTTTCTTTAACACAAGGGTCTTAAAATATTGGCGTATTGCAGTTTGATTAACAGAATTGGAGAGTAAAGGTTCAATATCGTTTACGAGTTTACTAATTCTTTTGTAACGTTCAACATTATATTTTCTTCTTTGCTCTAAAGTGCATTGTATGTCATTAAAGCGCTTTTCTGACATCCATCGAAGAGGCAAATTTGGCACTGAGATTTCCTCATCTTCTAAGACCAATTCCTTCACTTTATGATTCTTTTTTTTATCAATTTTTTACGTACGATGTCCAAAGTTTTGACTTTATAAAACGGCGATAGTGATTTTATTAAAGGTTGGTTTTAACATGTTTTGGTATTGCAATGATTCTGTTCCTCTAGATTTGATTTTAAAAAGCGGCTGATTTTATAATCCAGTGATTTTATTAGTGGCGGGTGCTGTATTATCATTCGTTTAATAACTTCAATTTGTCAGAAGCTATTTCAAGTTGTTATTATTGTTGATATCATCATCATCATTACGACTATTAATATCATCATCATCATTACTATAATACCATCATCATCATCATAGTCGTTGTTGTTGTTATTGTTATTATTAGTATTACTATAATAATAATAATTATTATTATATCTTCAATTTGTAAGAAGTTTTTATTATTATTTTAAATATCATCATCAAATTATTATTACTCTTAATATCATTATTGTTATTATTACCATTATTATTATTTTAATAACTTCAATTTCTCAGAAGCTATTTCAAGTTATTATTATTATTGTTATTAGCATCATCACCAACAACGATAATAATAATGATTATTGTTATTATTATCATTCGTTTAATAACTTCAATTTGTCAGAAGCTATTTCAAGTTGTTATTATTATTGTTGACATCATCATCATCATTACGACAATTAATATCATCATCATCATTACTATAATACTATCATCATCATCATAGTCGTTGTTGTTGTTATTGTTATTATTAGTATTACTATAATAATAATTATTATTATTATGTCTTCAATTTGTGAGAAGTTTTTATTATTATTTTAAATATCATGATCAAATTATTATTACTCTAATATCATTATTATTATTATTACCATTATTATTATTTTAATAACTTCAATTTCTCAGAAGCTCTTTCAAGTTATTATTGTTAATAGCATCATCATCATTATTATTATTATTAATATTTATAACGAGTACGTTATTTTATTGCTAACTATTACTCTTTCTTCTTATTATTATTATTCTGATTATTATTTATTTCTATTATTTTAATTACATTAATTTGTTGTTGCTGTTTATCTTCGTTCAATTCGACCGGTACAATTCTGTATTTCGGTCATCAATAGAAGAAACGAAGTTGCACCGGTTTTTTTTTTCCTGCATCGCACATTGGAAATTTATTGCTTTCGCCCGGCATTTTCCATGTCGGCAACGTTTTATCTGTAGCGCACGTTGTAGCAACAAACAAATTCACGGGCACAAATTCAGGTTTGACCTAATTTTTCTCGCATTTTAAGTGCACCAATCTTTAATTTCATTTGGAACGTTTTTACAAAAAGAAACCCTGCCGCGGGTGGCGACGAGATTAACAGGGGGTCACGCGCAATAATTGCTCCATGAGTTTTACCGAAATGCCCTCACGTGGGGTGCTTAATGGAGATCGTGAGCGAACAATAACGGTCTTGTACTAGTATCTGCTTTTTGATCTAGGGGATGTAAAGTTATGTTTTTTGATGTCAGTAAGCCACGGTGGAAAAGAGAAATTGAAAATATCACATGTTCTTGTGGATTAGTTCGGCCCGAGAAGCAATTTGATGGTGTGGTGGATTGATTTCCTTGAAAAACATTTTGCTGTTTTAAGAAGGTGATCATGTTCCACGAAAATTTGGGACAGTCCCGATTTTACCAGGAGAGTCCTGAATTTTGGTCCCTGTCTCACTTTTATCATGTTTTTTGATCCAGAATTTCGGACACCAATTCCGAATTTTCCTAAAAAGTAGTCATTTTACTGATGGCTATAAATACCAGTGGTACAACTCAGCGAGTGTTTAGAATTACGAAGAGCTTTTAGACTAGTCATAAGAAACAGTTGAGAATGGAACCTTTGAAGAGGTTACGTAAATCACCAAAATAAATTTGGATGAAAATTTCACCAACTTTTTGAGAAGACTTAAAAAGAAAAAAAATGAAAAAGATATTCAAGAAATATTTATGCTTTGGAGAAACATAGCATTCAAAAGTTTTTAGGTCAAAGTTTCAAAAATAGTGATATTTTCAAATTCCTGACAATTAACTTCTCTCACAATCTCAGCTTTTATATTGTGAAAAATAGGAGTCCAGCCTATTACATTTGATTTAATCTGTTAAAACACATTATTTTTTTATTTTTGTTATATTTTTACAGATTAAATCAAATTTGTACACTCTTTTTGCGGATGTTACTCAATGAGATTAAAAAAGAGGTAAAGGCGGAGGTTAATTTTCAAACCATTTGACACATTCGTCATGCAATTTACATTTTTAGTAGATATGTATGCGCGTAAGAACTTGATGTATATGCACACTTTTTTCAATCATGCACGAGCCCAACTTCGCTTAAAAGAGATACTATTAAATTGGTATCAAGAAACAAGATGTTCTCTCTTTGTTTTACTATATTTCGCAAATGCCACCAGGTTCACTTTGATAAATACCGCAATGAGCACGCAGCCACACAGAAGTGTAAATACAATTTTATAAAATCTTGAAATAAATGACTAATGGAAAAGTCCCAATGACTAGGATATAAATGAATTGTAGCTCTTAATGACTGATGGAACACTCTCAATGACTAGAAAATAAATGAAGCATTATTTTTAATGAACAATGGAAAACTCCCAATGAGTAGGAAATAAATAAACTGTGACTTCGTATGACTGACGGGAAACTCCCAATGACTAGGAAATAAAGAAAGTGTCGCTCTTAATGACTGATGGAAAGTCCCAATGACTATGAAATAAATAATTTATAACTCCTAATGACTGATGGAAAACTCTCAACTACTTGGAAATAAATGAAGTATTACTTTTGATGAACAGTGGAAAACTCCCAATGACTGGTGATTAAATAAGCTATAGCTCCTTATGACTGATGGAAAACTGCTATGGTTGAGGAAGTAAAGGAAGTATTACTCTTAACGGCTAATGGAACACTCTTAATGATCAGGAAATAAAGGAACTATTGCTCTTAATGACTAATGGAAAAGTCCCAATGACTAGAAAATAAATAAATTATAGCTCATAATTACTGATGGAACACTACTAATGATCAGAAAATAAATGAAGTATTGCTCTTAATGGCTAATGGAAAAGTCCCAATGACTACGAAATAAATAAATTATTACTTAAACGACTGATGGAGCACTCCCAATGATTAGAAAATAAAAGAAATATTACTCTCAATGACTATTGGAAAAGTCCCAAACACTTGAAAATGATTAAATTATACCTCCTAAAGACTGATGGAAAACTCCTAATGACTAGGAAGGAAATAAAGGTGGTATTTCTCTTAATGAAGAACGGAAAACTCCAAATGACTAAGAAAAAAAATAAAGCATAATTCTGAATGACTAATGCCATTCCACCAGTTATCCCCCAATAACCGGGAGAGGAATTGATAGTTAAGAGGAGACCTAAGTCTTATTCTACATTTTAATTTGCATGTAGCTTTTTTTTATTGCATGTAGGAAAAAGACTTATTATAGCTCAAATTTTAGTTCGCCATTATTTTATAACGACAAACACGACGCGCGACGGAGAGAAAGTCATTAATGACTTCAATCATAATATTGCTGTTTTTATAAGTGGCCACGAATAGACATTTTGACAAAATGTAATTTTATAATTTTTCGCAATGCATGGTACGGTTATTACGTAATGCAAAATGCGTTGTGTCATCAATATGTTATAATTTAACGATTTAACGATTTTATTTATGAATGCATAAAATGTGACATTAGAAAATAGAAGCAAATAACAGATTTTTTAAAAAAAATACTAAGTACTTTTCATAATGCACTCAAAATGACTAAATAACTTTTCTGGGTCAGAAAGGACAATTTAAGTATTCCTGTAGTTTTCAATTATTCCAAGAAAAAGACTTCTCAAACGAAGAAAAGTGCGGCTGAAGTGATGTAGAGAATGTTTTATCATTATCTAGCTTACAATGATAAAGTTGAGTGTTGAAACATGCATATTTTTCTTAATGGGAAAGTTTAGTTTGAAATGACTTGAGTGCACTTTTCTTCGTTTGAGAAGTCTTTTTCTTGGAATAATTGAAAACTACAGGAATACTTAAATTGTCTTTTCTAACCCAGAATAGTTGTTTTGTCATTTTGAGTGCATTATGAAAAGTGCTTAGTATTTTAAAAAAAAAATCTGTTATTTTAAAGTTTTTTGTTTTCAAACAAAATTTTTATGTCCAGAGAAGCTTTCATTTAAAATTTTCATTATGATATTACTATTAATATTACTGTCGCAAGCCAACAAAAGTTGTGACAATGGGTTTTATGTTTAAACATTTAATGGATAAATTAAATGAAATTTTCTGTTTTCTGTCCTAACCGAAATAATAATTTTGTTTCAGAATTTAAATTTTTCATCGTTAAGTTGTATCTTGCGAGTAAGCAAATCATTTAGTGAAGTCCCGAAGTCTGTAAGTGGTCTAGTTTCTGAGATATAAGCAAAACTAGGCCTCAGATTACTCCGTGACAAACAGGCCAATTATAATAAAAATGCTTAAAAAGAAAAAAAATCTCATTGAAAGTCAAAACATGAATAAGAAAAAATAATCTCCATTTTTGTTTCACTGCTAAAGTTACTTTTATATTTTCTGTAAATTAAACAAGGAAAACAGAAGAGAAGTAACGCTTGGTGTAGATCACTGATAAAAAATGAACCAATTTTCATATTGCACAAATGTTGCTCTAGTTTAGTGTTGATGATTAGTGAAGAAAGTAAGTTACATGTGCAACCAGTGATTTAAACAGAATTTCTTTTAAGGGGGCTCATAAAGATATGTACAGTGCTGGCCAAATTATTAGACTAAAGAGTTTTTTTTGTTTTTTGTACACTATTTGTACTAAAATACTATTTATTTTACTGTTAAAGTACAGTGCATACTGTACTAGGGGTGCGACATCGATATCGATGTTTTGGAAACATCGATGTTTTTGTTAAAACATCGACGTTTTTAACATCGATGTTTTACTTTCGATGTTTTCGGACCATCGATGTTTCGGTTTCAATGTTTTTTCGATGTTGATGTTTTTGCATTTTAATTGAAAATTATCATAAAAGTTGCTCCAATTTTCTCGCTTGGTAATTAAGTTTACTTATAGAGTTGCCAAAAAAAAAAAAATCTTTTTTTTTTCACCCATTTTATAAGATCAATTTTTCAGTGTAGAGGACAATTTTTGGGAAGATCACTACAAGGTAGTAGAAGACTAACTAGAGAATGAGGAAGAGGTCAAAGCTATGGGAAGAACCTGACATTGGTAGTCTGGTGCCAGAACTTGCAGTCTATTTCAAGGCCCCAGTTATTAAACTATAGGAAAATCGTATATGTTACTACGGTGAAAATTATAACTTGAAAAATTCAGAGCTGGTAAGAGTTGCTTTAAAGTATTTGATAGTGATGGCACTTTCTGTTCCATCGGAAAGAGATATTTTTCTGACTGGTGGGATAGTCTGCGAAAAGAGAAATGCACTTCTGGGGGACAAAGTAAACAAACTACTTTTTCTCAAAACTGTCAACACCAATATTCGGGGTTACTTATCGACTTTCCCCAACAAGTCGTCCCTCTATTCATTATAATTTGTGTTTAATTATTAACTAATAATACAACACATATTTCTTGTTCTTAAAAATAATTGTTAGAATTAATTTTGTATTTTTAAAATAATTAGCACAACTTTTTCTCGTCATTAAACTGACGGTAAGTGCTATGATACATTTTTCTTAGATTCTTTTTTGATGTAAATTTACTTTTAGTTTCATTCAGTTTGAAAATAATTCCTCATTACTATAACTAGTTGTATTAATCTGTGCTTCTCTTATTATCAATTTTTGCCCTACTATAATACCAAGATGTTGCGAAATTATTCTTATTAAATTATATTCATGATTTGAGGTTCAGTATTTTCAATATATTCGTCGGATACGTATTCTTTTGTATTGCTTAAATTAGTGTAGTATGTTCAAAAATGTATGTTATACATTGATAAAAAGATCGATGTTTTAAAACATCGATGTTTGGAAATATCGATGTTTTTTGGTCGATGTATCAATACCATCGATGTTTTAATTTCTAACATCGATGTCGCACCTCTATACTGTACACTGATTATTACGTTATTTTAGCATAATTTAATGTTTGCAGGTGGCAGCACTGTCTGCTTTGTTTGTGTTCTTTGTTTATCTACCTACCAGGAACTTAACCTCAATCAGCTTAAACAGTTCACTAGTTCTTTTAATTAGTGTGTTCTG
Source organism: Uloborus diversus (assembly GCF_026930045.1). NCBI lineage: Eukaryota > Metazoa > Arthropoda > Arachnida > Araneae > Uloboridae > Uloborus > Uloborus diversus. The sequence goes on from NC_072737.1 coordinate 145,049,060, forward strand.
TTATATTTAAAGTTAGTTTTAGGTAATTAGTGAGTATGTGAATGTGAGAATATATAATAGTGAGTATAAGCAATTTTTTACCTCCTTTTTTAAAAAGTTAAGAAATGGTGTAAACCTTGTGAAAAGTATGCCAAAAAGACTTAAAATGCTCATCAAGAACAAGGGAATGCATGCTAAACATTACATAATTATTTCACTGTTCTTTAATGTGTCTATAGTTATGTAATCAATAAAGAATTTACTTTTAAAACAGTCTTAGTCTAATAATTTGACCAGCACTGTATGCGTATACTTACATTCTAGGATTTGGAATATGGTTCTAGATCTACTTGCGGGGGTGATGTCACGACATTCTTTTTTTCGCGAAACCCTCGAAAATAAAACTAATTTGATTCCTGCAGGGAACGGTAAATATCAGCCAGCAGAACAGTTGCTTGTTTATTCTACGAGCGGAACGGAAGATAACTATCAGGGTGCCCTATGCGTTATCAGTTGACCGCCAAAATTAGGTTAATTTATTGGTGACTTACGTGTTATGGTGATTGGGGGAAGTTGAAGAAGATGAAATGATTACACAATAAAATGAAAAGGAGGAAATTATTGTTATTTTTCTGCCTCTTGTTTGAAATTAATCTCGACAGTTCGCCAAAACCGGCCGTGAAATTGCTTGTGGATTTCCAGCAATTATAATAGCATATAGAACAGCGATTGTGCGATTGCCGAATAGCGTTATGATCTGAGTCTAAATGGGGTTGTTCAGTCAAAAGTACTACTTTTAGTCACTGATATTGATAGAATGAGCAAAAAAAAAAAAAAAAAGAAAGAAAAGCATGCAGCGAGAAAAAAACTTTCATTTTTTCCAAACGTTTGATTTTTAATTAATTTTTTAAAATGTCCGATTTTTCAAATAAAGTGTGGTCTTTATGACGTCACAAGTGATGCACTTTGGCGCGCATTCCACTGGCACGCTGAATGTTTACGCTTGCTGCCTACCGCTTTTCCACCATATGATAATTAAGAAGATAATGCATAAAAAATGAAATTAAATCTGCACACCGATTAAAATTAAAGAAAAATATTAAACTTTGTCAATTTAAAAATGGTCAAATCCTATTTTTTAGCATGCTCTTTCAGAAAACAATACTTTTAACGACCTCATTGCTCAATGTAGTAAAGAAAACGTTTTGGATGATTGTAATAATATTTATAATCAAGTCAAACAGGGGTAATGAAATTTGTTTTGCAGCATTTTTAATTCTCTGTTCCACTTTTATTTATTTATTTTTTGTTTCCTGTTATATTCATATTGTAACTGTTCATAATCTGACATTGGGAAAATTTTTTTCTTGTCAATAAACTTCAACTACAGTAAGGGGGGGGGGAGGAGACTACAGTTGGAACTACTTGTAAAATTGATTACACTTCAGATAGTTTAAACGCACGCGTATACTTCGGATAATTCAATACGCCAAAAGGATAGATATTTTTAAAGGTTAAAATAAATTTTTTACTGCAATTACTTGAGCTTTTTTCAGTCCTTGAAAGAAAAGAAAAGAAAAGGAAAATAAATTCAAAAAAAAAAAAAGGAAAAGAAAAGGAAAATAAATTAAAAAAATAAAAAGAAAAGAAAAGAAAAGAAAAAGTGTGCAGTAAAGACAAACAGTAGAAGTGAAACATTTTAACTGTTCATCAATTACTTTTGCAAAGCAAAGATTGTGTTTATTATTCATTTAAATACACGAAATTCTATACATATGCGTCACTTTTAATTACTGTGCAATAGTTCCTCACAGAGCACATACTGTATTGATTTTTTTTTTCATTTTTCCTATACTTTCTGTAAACAAGGAGAGGTACGTTTTGTCAAAAAGTATAATTACCTATTGTTGCGTTATGTATTGTATTGCATGCGATGTTCTTGTTCATACATATTGTATAACCACTTCATTTGATTAAATGGCATAGTATTTTCCAAAAAGGTATTTTCTTGATTATTTTCAAAAATCTGGGCAGTTTGAAAATCCGAACTACATATGGTCCTATTTAGTTCGGATTTTTGACGCGTTACTGTAAATATAGTATTTCAATTTCATAAGTGTTCTGGTCTGACAAATTGTATAAGCACTTCATTTGATTAAATGGCATATTATTTTTCTTTAAGGTATTTTCGAAAATCCGAACAATTTGAAAATCCAAACAACACGTGGTCCCAATTAGTTCGGATTTTTGACCCTCTACTGTAAATATATTTAAATTTTATAAGTGTTCTGGTCCGACATATTGTATGTTCACTTTATTTGATTAAATGGCATATTCTTCTAATAAATGTATTTTCTTGGTTATTTTCGAAAGTCTGAACTACCTATGGTCCCAATTAGTTCAGGTTTTTGACGCTCAACTGTAAATATATTTAAATCTTATAAGCGTTCTGGTCCGACATATTGTGCAACCACTTCATTTGATTGAATGGCATACTATTTTCCTAAAAGGTATTTTCTTGGTTATTTTCAAAAATCCAAACCATTTGAAAATCCAAACTACCAATGCTCCCATTAGTTCGGTACTCTCTACTGTAAATATATGTAAATTTTATAAGTGCTCTGGTCGACATATTACATAACCACTTTAGTTGATTCAAAGTCAGATTTAATATTTTCCCGAAAGGGATTTTCTTGGCTATTTTTGAAAATCCAAACAATCTGAAAATCCGAACTACGTATAGTCCCAATTAGTTCAGATTTTTCACGATCTACTGTAAATACGTTTAAATTTTATAAGTGTTCCTGCCCGACACATTATGGTAACCACTTTATTTGATTCAATGACATACTATTTTCACCCCAAAGGCTTTTTTTTTTGTTATTTTCGAAAGTCGGAACAAGTTGAAAATCCGAACTAAATATGGTCTCAATTAGTTCGGACTGTCGACGGTCTACTGCAAATTTATTTGAATTTTTTAAGTGTTCTGGTCCATGAGATTCGTTTCAACATGAGGCGTGACCCTCAGGTAAAAAATGGTTGGGTACCACTGTACTACATAAAACTATAAAACTGCGACTACCGATTTTAACTCCTTATTAGTTCGCCGCGAAGAAAAGTGTCCCTAAATATTTCCTAAGCACTCACTTCAAAAAGATTACCCAGCCACGTATATATGCCCCATGAATTAAACATTTTAAACAGGCTGGATTTCCTGTCATGAATTAAGGGAACGTGTTAATCTGCAACTTAGCAGGAAATCTCGAAACTCAAGTGGAGGATTAGAAAAGTGCTCAAGTGGATATCTTTTGCGGCGATATAGAAGTTGAATGAGTATTACAAATGCTTTCTGTCATGGGATGTTGTGCGATTGTATTTGATAGAATATAAATTTGTAGCGATAGGACATCCAGGATTTCGTTGATGTTTGAGTGGCTGTAAGAGTTGTAAAAGAAAATTCAAAGACTTCTTGGTGTTTACTGCGCCTAAAAAATGGTGACACGATTTCCTTTATGTTAGGTCCACAGGGAAGTTCTGTCCGTTTACGGAGAAGAAGAACATGATGCCTTTTTAATGCATTTAATAATATTTGTTGTGTGATATGATTTGTGTATTACAAATGTGCCTCACCAAGGGATGCTGCGCAATTATATTTTATCGAATGTAAATTTGTGACGATGGGACATCCATAGAGTTTCTACGACGTTTGAGGGGCTATAAGAGTTGCAAAGGAATATTCGAAATCATTATATAAATGGTGGTAATCTGCGTGTAAAAAATGGTGACACGATTTCCTTTATGTTAGGTCCAACAGAAAGTTCCGTCCGTTGATGAAAAAAATGATGCCCGTTTTAATACATTTACCAGCATTTGCTTGTGCGATGTGGTTTGTATATTATAAATGTGCTTTACCATGGGATGTTGTGCAATTGCATTTCATTGAATGTAAATTTGTAACAATAGGACATCTACGGTGTTTCTTCGACGTTTGAGTGACTATAGGAGTTTTAAAGGAATCGCCGAAATCTTTATGTAAATGGTGGTAATTTGCGCCTAAAAAATGGTATCAAGATTGTATTTTATGTTAGGTCTACTGGAAAGTTCTGTCCGTTTATGAAGAAAAAGAAAACGATACCCTTTTCAATACATTTAACGATATTTGCTGTAGTATATAATTTCCATAGGTTGAATGTGTGTTATAATGCTTCCTGTTAAGGGATGTTCTGCAATTATATTTGATACAGTGTAAATTTGTATCGGTACGGTATCCAAGATTTCGACAACGTTAGAGTGACTCTAAGAGTTGTAAAAGAAAATTCAGAATCCTTATGGTGCTTACTACGTTTAAAAAAGGGTGACACGATTTCCTTTATGAAAAGTTTATCGGAAGGTTTTGTTCATTTGTTCAGTATATTGCACGATATATGCTCAACAAGAGTATGTCACACATTGACAATCGGTACTACGCCCCAAAAATTAAATCAAACGTATTTTCACGCTTCATATTTGAAATGGAATTTTCGCACCTACAATTTCATCTTTAGTAAGGTTTTTTTTTAAATTGATTATCATCGTATATTTATGCAAGCTCTATTTAACATGAAATTTCCCTTCTACATCGGTAATATTTCTGAACATAATATTAATTTTTAAAAAAAAGTCCCAAGAAAGTGTTAGATTGCTTTCCTTTAGTGGAGTATTAATGGAAAACAAAATCGGGAAATCCTGTTATTCTGTCGGAGGCAAACAAAAAACTTGCCTAAATATTGCCATTTTATTTCTTGAGCCCCTGAAGCATCATGAAAATGTAACATGTATTGGACGATTGAAATAAAACTAGTGTTATTCTGCATGCTGTCAACGTTTTGCAGAGATGCTTTCATTACAGCAAAGCTGTAATAGAAGTAAAAGCGCCGAAATGCAGAATTTCAACTCGATGGAAAAAAACTTTTGCTGCCTAAAAACAGAGTAGATAAAATACTCTGATGAGACTGAGAGCAGGAATTTTCTGTTCGCCCACACCTTCTTCGGTGAATTGTTACACACCTAGCATCTAAAATGCATCACATGTGACAGTTGATATATAGCTATTTCAGGTAAATAAGGCGAAAACAGGATTTTAACGTTTGGCCAAAATTTATAAAAAAAAAAAAAAAAACAGGAAATTGCCAAGATTTCTACGCATTTGCGGCAAGGGATCAGTCATACCGCACACTTCAAAGTTTTTACGGAATTTCGTGCCACCAGCGGCACCTTTTCCGCACTACTCATCATTGAGAATATAAAAAAAAGTTTTTTGAAGTGAAAACTTCTTTAGGCGCATTGAGCACTTTTGAGGTGGGGAAAAAACCATCCATTTCACGACACTGAACAGCCGTCACCTCACCAACACCGGAATACAGCGCATGCGCGGCTTCTCTCTGCTCCTTTACGATTCTTGGTTTGAGCTACAAAGAGGACAGTTGGGACTCTCGACAATTCTCAAACGGTGAAGATGCTTTGATAAACAGTCATGGCGAGTTAAGAGCATGGCTACTGACTCTGCTGTAGGTGCTAATGGGATAAAATCACGGTTTATAAACCAAACTTCGATTGCTTCTACATTTTAAGTCTTGCCAAAAAACCTTCTTTGATTTCTTCCTGATAATATATAATTTTATTGCATTAATCGAGACTGGCTCATTTGATATTTGAACAACAGCAGACTCCTTCTTCGCTAGCGCATCAGTGAACAATAAAAGATATTATAAGCAGAAGACTATTATCAGTCAGTCAGTATATTTCCTACTCACTGATCCAGGTTATTGGCTTCTCCTAGCTACGTGCCTATTCTTAAGTGATAGGAGCGCCCAATAATAAAAACATAGGGTAGGAGAACCGCAACCGCATCTCAAGGTGTTAAACGAGGGGTTAAAGACGAAGTGAAGAATAAAATGCATCCTTGTCAAGTATTTGACGAATTTGACTGTAAACATCCTTTCGGCTTGCCAAAGATGATTGGCACTGGGTAAACTTCTCCCTGAGCCCTTTCTCCCTTCACTTCACCTCAAAGAGAAGTGGCCCGGTCAGCAGTCAACAGGAAAGGCGTCACGGGGCTGAAAAATAGGCGCCCTCTTATTTCGCTGAAGCAGCGGTTAAATCGAGGTGATTGGCACCTATAGGAGTCAGCGATCAAGCGTAACGGGTTAGGTGTTTACAACTTGTTGCTTTTTTCGTTTTGGAAGGCGTGATATTGGGGTGGAAGATGTTTTTATTTTTTTATATTTTTGCTGTGTGGTGAAGAGGAGGAGATAGGGTGGGGAGGGGGTGAGTGAGGCGAAATTCTTCTTGGCACATTAAAGATTGTTTTAAGAAAATAATCGTTCTGTAATAGCTGTTATGGTACTGATTAAATCGGCTATAGGCTATTTGTTTTCCTAATTTGTTTTTCATCTAAAATTGAATGGGAATGTGATTACACTCTGATTCCGTCACGATGAACTTCAAAGGACCGTACATTTTGTTCTTCATAACGGGGATTTCGCTGTTACGCAATTCAAGTATTGTAATGACAATTAAAGTGGGACTGAAATTTTATTTCGTTGGAACGGATATTTTGTTGCGTTGGTGTTCGCTATAAAGAGATTTTACCGCATTTCTCATTTTATGCCATGTTTCGGCTGTAAAAAAGTGATTATACAGTGGATTGTATACCACTGGACAATCGCTTTCGTCTATTCACTAAGTATCTCACTGAAGTTGTATTGAATATGGCATTTCTGTCGTCAACGTGTACGTGTTTATCCCTTTTATTTCTCTCGCAATGATCATTAATACGCTGTACAGAAAATCTTTTTTTGTCTGGAATGCGATTCCTACACATAAAATATTTTTTAGAAATTTAACAACGATATTTTGCATTGTTGTCAAGAAATTAATATAATACTAATGGAATCATGTACGTATTTAAGGTTGGATTTATCAAGGTTCAAGCCCGCTCCGATGAACTGATGACTTGACTTAAATCAAGGAAACCTGCATTATGCGAAATGGTAAAATCCACAAATATATGCCTGCTTAAGTTCAGCCTTGAAATTATTTTGTTAAGTTTATTAACAAAACTAACTTTATAATTGCCGATATTTTTCATTGTTTTTGGCAACAATGAAAAAACAACTACGTCACACAAAAAGTTTGCCGATCAGAACTTCAAAGTCGTCGCATAAAAAGTTCGTTTTCAAAAAAAAAAAAATAAATAAAAATAATAATTTGAATTTTGACTTCTTGAATTCAAATTATGTTTTTCGCAATCACGAGTGTGTGTGTGTGTGTATGTAGGCATGTGTGTTTATGTGTGTGTAGGGGGTATTTGTATGTGTGTGTAGGCATGTGTGTTTGTGTCTGTGTGTGCAGGTATGAGTGTGTGGGTAGTTGTGTGTATGAGTGTTTGTGTGTGGTGGGGAATGTGTATGTGTGTGTAGGCATATGTGTTTGTGTCTGTGTGCAGGCATGAGTGTGATGAGTGTGTGGGTAGTTGTGCGTAGGTGTCTGTATGCATGTGTACGTGTCTGTATGTATGCGTGTGTGTGTGTATGTGTTTGTGTGTGTGTATGTGTTTGTGTGTGTGTATGTGTTTGTGTGTGCGCGTGTGTGTGTGTGTGTGTAGGTGTTTGTAGGTGTATGTATTTGTGTGTGCGCGTGTGTGTGTGTGTGTGTAGGTGTTTGTAGGTGTATGTATTTGTGTGTGCGCGTGTGTGTGTGTAGGTGTGTATGCATGCGCGTGTGTGTAGCATATGGATGCAACCTGGAGACAGTTTTCTCTATAGGAGCAGCATCGTGAGGAGCCGGTCAACGGTGATGCTGCAGGGGCTGCTGGCGGGAAAATAAAATGATAGCACACCAAAACAGTCAAGTGAGAACAATAAGCAATCGTGATTGCTCAAAAAAAATCCCTTTCGAATTTTTGAAATTAATTTGAATTCTGACACTTTGAATTCGAATTATGGTTTTCGCAATCACGAATTGCGACAGGACCCTACTTATTGGAGGCTATTGTTTCTAGAAACGGCTCATATCCTTCCAAGCCTGCCTCTCCTCCTGGGCGGTTACGTGCGTGTATGTGTGCAAGGACTTGTTTGTGTGTAGACGTGTGTGTATGCAGGTTATGGACGCCACCGCCTAGGAGGAGGGGATTCCGGTGCACAGTGCTGCTACTGGAAGCTAGGACCAGAGGAGCAGCTCCGTCCTCCGGTGGACGGCGGTGTTGCAGAAGCCCCTGATCCATTCTGAAAAAGGAACCGGACATCAAGGACGGTCAAATAAAAGCAATAAGCGAACGTGATTGCTCAAAAAAAAAAAAAAAAAGGAGAAGAAGAAAGTGATTGCTTATAACTGTCAAACAAAATAAGACGGCTTCTCCCGCCTTTTCATCCATAAACTCTTTTTTTTTTTTTTGCATTGAAAAAGGTGTTCCTTGTAACGCCGAAACATGTGACTGCAGTAATCAGCAATTTGTGCTATTTGACGTTGTTATTTCTTATTTTTCAGCCTAAAAGTCTGTCACGTCGTTGAAGACTTTCAGTTGGGCACATACGCACTCGAGAATTAAAGACCTTGTATCAACTGGAGCCGGTATCCTTTCAAAAATATTCAAATGTTGCGACTAATTTGGGACAAAATTTTTGACCTAAGTAAACGACAGACAGTCTTGGAATGGAGGGAGTAAAACTTATGTTGCAATTATTTTCTTTCGTTTACCATTAAAATAACCTTTTGGTTGATGAGACTTTCAGTGCTGGGCACATACACACTCAAGAATTAATGAATTTGTATCAACTTAACCCTGTATCAAGGACCCGCAAAAATATTCAAATGTAGCAACTAATTCGGGGCAAAATATTCGACCTTTGTACGCAAGCTTGGAACGGGAGGAAGTAAAAATTATGTTGTAATTATTTTCTTTCGTTTACCATTAAAATAACCTTTTGATTGTTGAGACTTTCAGTTCTGGGCACGTACGCACTCGAGAATTAATGGCCTTGCATCAACTTAGCCCTGTATCAACTGAACCCGATATCCCTTACAAAAATATTCAAATGTAGCAACTAATTTTGGACAAAATATTCGACCTAAGTGTACGACAAGCTTGAGACGGAGGGAATAAAAATTATAGTATAATTATTTTCTTTCCTTTATTCTTAAAATAACCTTTTGGTTGATGATTAAAGACCAATGGTGAAAAATGTCGGTTTTTTTTCTGTCCCATGCTTACACTAGTAATTAACATTTTTGCTTTTTTTTTAGGTTTGACAAATATATATTGGTAGTTGAACAGCTTCAAAACTAACCGCTTGCGCAAGTGACGCTAAAATTGTCCACGCGTTTTGTTATTCCCTCACCTTTTCCTGTTTATTTGTTTATAGAAAACGCATTGACCCCTAAAGCTGTAATTAGGGGTGCCACGCACCGTGGATAATTTATTAGCAGCCGGGAGTGTTTTATGAACAAAATATAGATATCGAGGAAACGCAGTGCTGTTTTAGTGATCACTCTGCGCAGGTAGAAAATTGAGAAATGAAATAATTTATGGTTAGGAAGTAGCGAAACTGATGTCTTGTTGAGTGGCAAAATATAGAGGGATGATGTGAGATGTTGAGTCTGGTGTCGTGAAAGAAAATAAGTAAGGCGTTAGGTGATCACTTTATCAGTCATTGCATGATTAATGGATTTTTTGTTTGTGCCATTGCAGTACATATCCCGTCTTAATGAGCGTAAAATAATAAAACTGGAAACGATTCATAGAACCACAGCTGTGGTATGTTTAGGTTTATTGCATGTATATAAATACAGAATAAAGTCTCAAATCTCGGCTTTCGCGTTTCATAATTCAATAAAACCACCGTTTTGTGTTTGAAAGATAAATCTTACGACTATTATATATGCGAAAGTTTGTCTGTATGGATGTATGGATGTATGGATGTTTGTTATTCTTTCACGCAAAAACTCCTGAATGGATTTTGATGAAACTTTACAATAATATAGCTTATGCATCAGAATAACACATAGGGTAGTTTTCGTCCCATTATGGGAGGCAAAACCCTCTTGGGGGGGGGGGGGGCAATAAAACACAATTTTCGTATAAATTCTCTAATATGGGGATGAAAAAATACTTGCACATATTAACATTATATGTCCATCGAAAGCTCTGATTTTTCTGCTGAAGATGGTACCTGTTCGAAATTTCTAAGTAGAATAAAAAACGAGTTATGAGCTTTTTAGTTCCATGTTCGAAGGCTTTCCTTAACTCAATACAGTATTTAGTGTATCATCTCAACTCCCTGTCGAGAGCGATTAGTTGTATTGTTGACTATCTTTGGTTTTCGTGACTGTTCAAGGCTTTTCTCAAGTCAAATCTTGAAGTAAGATTTTTGCACAAGATTGGCAAATAATACATGGATTTGGCTGATTTTTTTTCCATTTTAATGCAACTTTGAGGCAATTAATGGTATTTTTTATTTATTTCTATTGACTGGGTATTTAATCGATCAGCTGGAATCTAGCCAAACTTTTTTTGTGGAATCATTTCAATAGCTAAGGCATTTGGCATTTTTTTCAACTGTCGCTGTTTTTGAAGCTAAAGACTACGCAATACTGTTTCTCGGTTTTCACCATGTAACCAAATATCGCCATTTCTTTAATATTTCTTTCTTTAAATTTGTTAACACGTAAAATATTTCGCCAACTAATTCGCAAATTCATAAACAGCGCAAAAACTTCTATTACTTTGTCTTTGCACACAATTTCAAACAATTGGCAAATTTTTACTGTTTATTGGAATTATTTCGGGTAGCATCATTGTTCACCCTATTTTGGGACGATTTCTACGGTAAGAAGTTACACATTATACAATAATTTAGATCGCCGGTGTAGCGCTGGATATTATGTATTTGATGGAGATCGGGATTATAAGGGAACTGTTTCACTTTATTTAAGAATAATTGACCTCACTCGAATTGGATTTTTTGGGAATTACCCGAACGGACTTCTTTACAACTCCTGAACGTTTTCGTGATTTATTTTTTGTGATTTTTGGGTTTCTTCTCAGTTTTGCCAACATTTCATTTACTCCCTTTCCCCCTAATTTTCAGTTTTAATCATACCTTTTGATACATTTAAGGTGGCAGGCAATTTGAAATGTCGGCGGAACTAGAGACAAACAATGTTTTGGTAACTATTTGACCTCTGCCTGTAATGACCATTAACTTGAATCAATTGAAAAAAAAACTACATCAACGTGAGCGAAGCCGCGGGCAAAAGCTAGTAAATAAATTAATTAATTAATCAATAAATAAAATAAATAAGTGAATGAATAAGTAAATATTGATAAAATAAATAAATGAATGAATAAGTAAATTAATAAAATAAACGAATGAAAGTTTATTAATAAAATAAATAAAGAAAGAAATCAATGAGTAAGTAAATCAATAAAATGAATAAATATAAAATTAAATAAACAAATAAAAAAGTAAAAATTGTATGTTGAAAAAAAGAAAGTAAATGTAATGTAATTTCTTTCTTTTTGTATATAGGTCATAGCAACTTTCAGAGTTCCCATATTTGTCACTCCTTTGCTTAAGCGCTAATCCCATGGGATTATCCTCCGTAGTTATTACCACGAAACCTCCCAAAGCACCACCATTTTTTAAAAACTATTAAAAAGAAAAGAACTTCTTATTTTGATTAGCTATCTAATGAATAAAATGATCATCTAACACCTTGAAAAACAAAAATTTTATTATTTTTATTTTTTTGCTAGGTTTTCGTCTAATTCTCAGAGTTTATGGTTGAGAACGGTCAAACACCTGTTCTATTAAAAGGAGAAGAAAAAGACCTCACTCCGGCAGATTAGCGTTTCCGTATTGGCCATAACTTCAGGAGAATAACACAGGACCGTTTAAAAAAATATGAAAAAACGAAAAAAGGCAAAAAGGAATAGTCTTCCCAACGGCGCGTGCTCCAATAATCGATAGGCGACAGTATTGTTCAAAAATGGCGGATAGAACTGTGACCGTGATTGCAACACGTTGTAAGTCATGCAGCATGACGATATATGAGTCCTTCGGCGGGGCGTTTTTTTAAATTTTTTTCTTCATCGGGTTAAGGTCTTTTCTGATGCGAAAAAATGTTTTAGAATAGACCTTGCAGAAGGGGTTATAAATATTTTTGAACCTTTTACGAAAAGCAGGAAGCTTTTTAAAACCTTAGAAGCTTCTTCCTTTTGTGTAAAAGCCGTTTTTGTTCTCAATGTTATTTATTTATGCATATGTTTTGAGCTTATTCACTGGTATCTCATATCTTATCAGTATGATTCTCAAAACGTTTGGGAAGAATTTCTTTTCAGAGTTCATATACCTCGAGGAATTGCTTACAGGTAAATGACTCAAAAGGCAGAATTTTCAGCTCCCATGTTTACGTTTCAAACTTTAAACATCCTTTAAAAGACCATAAGAACCTAAGAACGATTTCAGGTTCTTAAAAAGGATCTGAAATAATCAAAATCATCATAAAATGAAAATGATCTGAAATCATCATAAAAAAAGCAAAAATGTTAATTTTAAGCATTTGAAAAATGATTTCAAATACTTAAACAGCATTTTAAACAATATAAAGTTCTAAAAGTGCTAAAGTGTTTGGATAGAAAGAAATATCTAAAATTCCTTCAGAATATTGAGAGAAGCTGTTTATAATCTTGGTATGTGTCGAGAATGATTTTATGTCTCAAAAGAAATTAAGAATTTGGAAAACGCAATCAAACTCATTTAAAGTGTTTAATTTTAATAGTTTTTAAGTTTTCGAAAAGGAATTAAAGTTTTAAAAAAGTTCTTAAGTATTTCGGAAATAACTTAAAGTAGACTATGGGTCAAGCAAACTTATCGTTCAAGTTCGTTTACCAATCTTGGAGACTACGAGAACTTGCTTGAAATCTATTACTATTATTGATGAACTCAATAGGAAAATGCAATGTTCGCACGCGGAAACTGTCTCATTAAGTTTTAATTAGAAATTGAAATAGGAGCTATGTTCCGTGGCCAGCTGGCGCTTTCGCAAAAGATGTTGTCTCTAGGTGGCGCTATTACGCAAAATATTTGTAATCTAAAAATTTAAGAAACCGTTTTTAAACAGTAATTTTACTGTTTTACTCAATTTTTTGCTGTAAAATATGTTAATACGTTTGAAATTACTTATTTTTTTTAAGGAATTTTGTAACAAAAAGAAAATCAAAAATTGTATCAACCCGCAGTTCTGCAAGATCGTAATCTCGTAAGACTTCGTTTATTACACTAGAGCCAGCGCAGATATACATTGTTAAGTGCAAAAAATCTCACCTACAAAATCTTCAGAACATAAACAACTCTAACAGATGCGAATACATGTTTAAAAAAAAAAAGATCTGTGTCCCACTTCCCCCAATTAACTCTAATTTGAATTCCGAAACTTTGAATTCAAATTATGTTTTCGCAATCACGAGTTGCGACAAGACCCTACTGATTAGAGTTATTGTTTCTAGAAATGGCTCCCCCTCCAAGCATGTCCCTCCTCCTGGGTGGTTACGTGTGTATAGTTGTGTGTGTAGGCTTACGTGTGTGCACGTAGGCGTGTGTATGTGTGTAAAGGCGTTCGCGCGTAGGGGAGTGTGTATGAGTATGCGTGTGTAGGATATATGGACGCCACCGCCCACCAAAAGTGGATTCCGGTGGACAGTGCTCAGGACCAGCCGCGCCGCCGCCGGTGGACGGTGGTGCTGCAGGCCTGGTCCAAGCTGAAAAAGGAACCACAACGTCAAGGACTGTCAAATGAGAACAATAAGCAATCGTGATTGCTCAAAAATATTATAAAATTAAACATTAGCAGACGATAAACTATAAATTAAAAAGATATTTCACTTTCATATCACGATGTTTTTTCTTCTTTAATAATATTGCTTTTTGATTACAGACGCTATTTTGAGAAACGAAAGGAGGTTTAATGGGTTTCTCGCAAAAATATCGCTTAGTACAAAAAAAAAAAAAGGAAAGTAAGGTTTTGAGATGGGGAAATTGTGTGTCTGTCAGTCCACCTGCCTGCCCCCCCCCCCCTCCTAATAACTTTTGAACGAATAGTACGATTCAAACAAATTTTTTTCTTTTTTTGAAAGATCTTGCCAACGACACCTTATTCCCGTATTTCATTTTTTGATTTGAAAAATTTTTCGTTCAATTTTGAACAGTTCAAGAAAACTTAATACTTGCTCGTATAGATAAATTTTAGACCAATATAAATTGCGAACTTAGGCGGATTTGTTTAAGAAAAAAATTATATTGAAAAAAGCTCTTGATGAAGAACATTTTTGCGAACGTTTTTTTTTTTTTCTTTTCGAATTAGCTATTTTAAGGGCATTTTTTCGAAACTTATTTTTTTTTCCATTAACAACAACGCGAAAAGTTATTTTTTGGCACCAAAAATTGAAGAAATTGTACTGATTCGGAATACATGCTCAGTTTTGGGTGACAAGAAATAGAAAAAAAAAAGTTATTAATAAATTTTGAAATACCGTATCTCGTAAACTTAACATTGACGAAAGTCAGAGATCACGACTGAATCAAAATGAAGTGAATTTAAAACGTAAATGTTTTTACAAGGTCTGCGGAATCAGATGGAAAAAGGACCAATTCTTGAATGACTCCTACCCTATCCCACTTGTTTTTGCACTAACTATTAAGCAAATATTCATTGCCGATGCTTGAATAATTTAATCCAAGGTTGAAAGGTTGAATACCTTTTTTTTTTTTTTTGAACCCGTGCCACAACTTACATTAACAGGAATCTTGTGGGCCAGTACAAATATGAAATTTATTTTTATGAGTTACATTTTTACTTCATTTTACAAAAAAAAGGAAGTATTGTATTCGCAAAAAATTTTTCACTTAAAATTCTGCCTTAATTTCCATTTTGCTCACCCCTGAATTAATGTTGAGTTTTTTTTTTTCAACCCGATCACACGCGGATAAGTGCCTAAGAACATATAAACACTCGAAATATCCATTTTGACATTCCCCGAGTTAATTACAACGATTTTTCTCGTGATGTACGTATGTATGTAGGTGCATATGTGCGGATGTGCGTATGTCGCATAACTCAAGAACGATATGTCCCAGAAAATTGAAATTTGGTAGTAGACTCCTAGTTGGGTCTGGTTGTGCATCTCCCATTTTGGTTGCATTCGGGTTTTTCTAAAGGAGTCTTTTGCCCCTTTTTGGGGGGAAATCATTGTTAATTTCGATGTATACTCAAGTGGTGTTATAATTTGGCGGACACTTGACGATATATCACCAGTCTTTTGGTCGCCAAGTTGTCGACAAATTTGCCGACCTTTTTTTAAAAATCTAGTTTCAATTTGGCCACTGGTGGTGATATTTAGAGAGTAAACTATTGAATCACACACTGTTAAAAAAATTTCCTGAAAATAACGGAGAAAGTACCGGCAGCAAAGTTGCCGTAAATATTACGTTTACGTTCAATGACTTTCCGTGATTTAACAGAAGTTCCATTTCTTATTTCTCCGTAGTTGTAGTTTTCCGTTTATAAATTTCCCGTGACTAAACGAAAATTCCATTTCTTATTTTTCCGTTCATTTACGATCTTTCTGTGTTTTAACAGAATTTACGTTCCTTATTTTTTCATTGTGATATTTTTTCCATTTCTCACTTTCCCGTATTTAAGTAAAAAGATTTTATTTTCAAAAAAATATTTAAAAAGTTATGCCAAGTATTGACTTTTCATTTCATCAAAAATTTAGTTCTTTAAAATGATATGCAATACAGATATAGTTAACTTTCTAAAATTATTACTTTTTTTTATTTGCATTTGTTACTCAAAGATTTTTTTAATTAACAACTGGACAGAGAACTTACCTATATTAAAACTGCCAATAATGGGAAAATGACATTCCAATGGGAGTAAAAGGAAGTCATATGATGCACACATCAGCTCGTTCTAGATAGCATAAGAGAACAAGGGAAAGGAAAAACATTTTCAAACCGAAATTACTGTCATCATTACTACATGCTTATTTTATTGCATCTGTAGAAATCAATTTATGACTTCTTGGCTTCAAAATTCATGACACCGGAAGAAGATGATTAGTAGTTTCGGAAGGTTTCAGAATATATTTTTCGTTTTGTAACACTGAACACAACGACGGGTCACATGGATCAGCTTCAAGGACTGCATTTGTCCCGCGGGATGTAGGTTGAGCACCACTGATTTAATCAATGCTCCTAGTTCATTAGAACATTGGATGGATTATAAATGCATTGAAATACAATCGAACTCTATTCCTATTGCACCAGATAATGTACAAAAACTAATCTCCTGTGCATGCCATAAAACTCTGTTTTTCGAAGAGATAGATGTACATGAAAAATGTAAAATTGTTCATTGTTCATGCACAGAATTTTGCTCTCGTTACAGTAGCTGTGTAAACTGTCAGAAAGAAAATAACCCTGTACAGTGAAACCTGTCTAAGTTGACTACTTGCGGTGCACTAGTTTAGTGGTCAACTTAAACAGTTGGTCAACTTACAAAGGTGATCAACTTCACAGGTTTTACTGAAAACTTGATAGATGAATTCAACGATTCTGACGATGATACTTCAGAATAAAATGTTTGCTTCTTGGGATTTTTTTTTTTTTGATGCACATGCATAATGTTTTTAACGTACATGAATAATATTTTTGATGCACTTAAAATTTATCGCCCCTTGCTTGTGATTTTTACTCCTTTTCATGTATCTCTAATGGCCTGTAAAAAATATATGAGACAGTTTTTTTTTTTGGAACATAGTGTTTTTTTTTTCATTTGTAGACAGTCACGACTCAGAAAAATATCACTTTTTGAAGTCCCCGAAACAGGGAAACGAAAACATTTTCTAAGTACCTTTTATGCTTTCGTCCCAAAACCTAAAGTATTGAAAAGTATTTAAAAAACGATTTCAGATCTAAAAAAATTACTTGAGAATTTGGAGATTGAAGTTTGTTAAATGTTTGGAAAAATATTAAAGATCTTTAAATCCCGTAAGTATTTCAAAGTGGTTAAGATCCTTATTCTCAAGTCCTTATTTAGCACATGAATTTAAACATAACTTACATTTTTAAATCACTGGAAAGTATTTAAAAAAATATTTTTCTTTTACAATTTTACAAAATATCCAACTGAAATATTGTGCTGATAAAATCAACTTGATTTTTTTAAAACTGTTACAAATGGTCTATTTTTTATGCTTTCAAAAACCATTGATTACACGTTACCATTTTGTCTGAAATTCAATAGATTTTCAATGACGAAACGTAGTGTAATACCGATGGGAAAAAAAATAAAACTTACAAGTTTTTTTTTAAAGCAATTGATGGAATAAAATTATCCGTTACCAAGTTAAGCTGAGAAACAATGCACTATTTTTCACACATTTCAGCTTGTAACATAATAATTTGTAGTATGTGTTTTCAAATATGTCAAGATTGATTGCTCGAGCTTTAATTATTAGAATTTATAAATTAGCAATATCAACGTGGAAAACAAAAAATCTAATATTGAAAATCAACCTTTTTTTCCAAGTTTCACAAATTAGTGGGATGCTTTTTTTCCAAGCAGCATCCCACTAATTTGTAACAATATTTGCTTTCTCTATATACACAAAAAAAAAAAAAAAAAAAAAAAATCATACATTTAAATGCAATGTGTTCAAACATCTGAATTTATAGCATAGCATGGAAAACCCCAAACATCAACATCTATAAACCATAATTTTTAGAGAGTACCTCTTTTAGGTCATGCCATTCACTTTCTGGCTAAAAATGAAACAATGAATAATTTTTCAAATATTATGCCCTTCATTTTTTTGTCGAAGGCAGACTTACTTCAGTTTTCTCGTTTTAATTTTTATTTCCTTTTACACACATTTTGATTACACGCGAAATATCCATTTTGACAATTCCCGAGTTAGTTACAACGAGTTTTCTCGTGACGTCTGTATGTACGTATGTATGTATGTGTGTATGTATGTCACATAACTCAAGAACGGTATGTCCTAGAAAGTAGAAATTTGATATGTAGGCTTCTAGTGATGGGGTCTAGTGCACCTTCTCTTTTGGTCGCATTCGGGTGTTTCTAAGGGGTATTTTGTCCTTTTTTTGGGGGGAAATCATTGTTAATTTCGATGTAAGCTCAAGTGGTGTTACAATTTGGCGGAAATTTGGCGATATATCGCCAATCTTTTGGTCGCCAAGTTTTGTCGCCAAATTGGCGACAATTAGCGAATTTTTTTTTTGGCTAATTTGGCGATTTTTTTTAAAAATCTGGTTTCAATTTGGCCACAGTTGGTGATATTTAGAGAGTAAACTTTTGAATCACATTAAAATTAACCAATAATGGAAACAAGACATTAAATTGGAGTAAAAGGAAGTCATGTGAGGCACACATCAACTCGTTTCTTTTTTCAAAGTTAGCAGTATTTAGAAGCCTTAGGCAGTTTATTGAGCTGAAGGATGGCATTTGAAGCTATGTTCATTCTGGAAACATACTGAAGACAATGTAATAAGACGACAAAAGTTAAAACGGGTGGACACTTAGGGAAAATCCAGTAATTAGGGAAAAACAGAGTATTCTGACCAGTGAACGAGTACTAAAGTACAATTTCATTCTCCTCAGAATTTTTTATATCATTTAAAGGTGCAGTATTTGTGTAACTATTAGCAAAAAACTAATAGAATTTTCATGACTCTGGGTCAGATTTTTTGGAAGGTTCAAATGAAAAAAAGTTCACCAACCCAATGAATGAATAAACACCCTATTAGTATACAAACACACATTTTACGGTCGTTTTTTTTATGGAAGTGCGTAGAAGAAAGTTATTGTCGCCAATTCGTCAAAAAAAAAAAAAAAAAAAAAAAAAAAAAAAAAAAACTGACATTTTGAATTCAAATTATGTGTTTCGCAATCCCGAGTTGCGACAAGAATGTTTTTAGAAACGGCTCCCATCCTCCTGGGCAGTTACGTGTGTGTAATTGTGTGTGCAT
Organism: Uloborus diversus; assembly: GCF_026930045.1. Lineage (NCBI taxonomy): Eukaryota > Metazoa > Arthropoda > Arachnida > Araneae > Uloboridae > Uloborus > Uloborus diversus. Next base: position 145,068,130 of record NC_072737.1, read on the forward strand.
AGGCTCGTGTGTGTGTAGGCTTGCGTGTGTGCGCACATAGGCGTGTGTGTGTGTATGTGAGCCTGTGTGGGCATAGGACATGGACGCCCCCGCCCAAGAGAAGCGGATTCCGGGGGACAGTGCTCAGCACCAGAGGAGCTGCACCTGCAGAGGTCCCTGGTCCAAGCTGAAAGAGAAACCAAACATGAAGCACGGTCAAATGAAAACAATTAGCAGTCGTGTTTACTCAAAAAGAAAAAAAAAACTTTTGAAAGTCTACTTTTCAAAACAAATTACGAGCTGTTCTTTCACTGGGATGTGTTTCTTCACTGCTCGGTCTACCCTAATGCAGAGTAACAAGGAATAATTTGGACACACTTGATACATTATAATTTTAATGCTAATGAAAACTCTCTTATATATGTAGTGAAGTGAAGTCACTGATTCCTGCGAGCGAGCAACTCAACTCGAGCGGAGAGCAGGAGTGGAACGAAAACAATTCGGCGATCGAACAGACGCGTTTGATTTGGTGTGTATCATTGTAAGATTAATAAATAATATGGAGTCAGATGATAGTGTTTACTGAATCAACCACAACACTAAAGCTACAGTGGTGACCTCCGGACTATTTTGTGCATTGAAAATGAGTACTGATAAAGAAATTCCGAAACAAAGCGTTTCAACGGACGTTCTTTCTGAAACCGAAAGCACTGAGCAAGCCTGCTTTGTGGGTCATGTTGGAGTGAAAGTTCCACCGTTTTGGAAGCCTGATCCCAGGATTTGGTTTCTGCAGTTAGAAGCACAGTTCCGCCGTGCAAAAATCACAAGTGACGAAACAAAATTCGACCTAGTCGTCAGTTCCATAGAGGCGGAAATCCTAGCGCAAGTTACGGACATTTTAGTTACCCCACCACCCAACAACAAATATGACGCAATAAAAGATCGCCTGATTTCGACTTTCGCAGACAGTGATTCCCAAAGGACACAAAAATTGTTGACCCAAATTGAACTTGGGGATCGTAAACCTTCAATTTTACTCTGTGAAATGAGAAATCTTGCCAACCAAAAGGTTAGTGAAAATTTTCTAAAAACCTTGTTTTTGCAACGCCTCCCAATGGACATGCGCAGCATTCTATCAGTCAGCAACGATGATTTAAATAAACTGGCCACCATGGCTGATAAAATTTGGGACCTTCGATCACCCAATAATTACAATTTGGCTTCGGTGTCACATACTAATGTGTCGATGGTTACTTTGGAATCCCTCCAAAAACAGATAACAGATCTCCGAATACTGGTGGAAAATTTAAACAAAAGGGGACGTCCCTCAGCTCGTCGTCAGCATAGTGGGAAGAGCCACAGCAAATCTGGCAGCCGCAAACCCTCCGATCAGCACGGAATATGCTACTTCCATTCAAAGTTTGGTGATAAAGCGTATAAATGCTTACAACCATGCAGTATGTCTCTTCAACTACGGCGTGAGGTCCCCGACGTGCAGGAAAACTGATACCCCGGCTTTCCACGGCGACAGGGAGCCTAGGGGCGGAGCTGAGTCGCCTCTTCATTAGTGACAAAGCATCAGCAGCCCTTTTCCTGGTAGATTCAGGGGCGGAGATTTCTGTAATTCCTCCAACGCTCACGGAAAGAAAAAATGTACATAAGTTTGAACTATTTGCAGCAAACCATTCGAAAATTAAAACTTTTGGGCAGAAACTGTTACGACTCGATCTTGGCCTCAGACGAGACTTTGTATGGCCGTTCATAATAGCCGATGTCGACAAGCCAATCATCGGGATAGATTTTCTGGCAAACTTCAACCTTTTAATCGACAGCAAAAATCAAATGCTCATAGATGGAAATACAAAACTGTCAACAAAGGGAACGTTTTTTTCAACGAGAAGACCAGTCATCACCGAAATAGAAACGCAACAGCCATATATGTACATAGTCTCAAAATTCCCTGATCTGCTAAGACCTAATATTGTAAATACTAAAATTGTAAATCATAATATTGAACATTTCATCACCACACAGGGACCACCGGTATATAGTAAAGCGCGCAGACTTTCCGCAGAAAAATTAAAGGCCGCTCGAAAAGAGTTTGACTACATGCTACAGCAAGGTTTGTGCCGCCCTTCCAAGAGCAGTTGGGCCAGCCCACTACACCTAACCCATAAAAAATCAGGTGATTGGAGACCTTGCGGGGACTACAGGGCCCTTAACAACGTTACGGTTCCAGATCGTTATCCGATACCATTTCTAACGGATTGTAGCTATATACTGCATGGAGCTAAGATTTTTTCATCCATTGACTTACTGCGAGCGTACCAGCAAATACCGGTGCATGAAGCGGACATCCAAAAGACCGCCATAACCACGCCTTTTGGGCTATTCGAGTTCCCCTTCATGCCGTATGGCCTTTGCAATGCAGCACAGACTTTCCAACGTCTGATAAACACTGTGTTGCAGGGATTAGACTTTCTTTTCTGTTATTTAGATGACATATTGATTGCTTCGAAGGATGAAGAGACACATCAAAAGCATCTGTTCCTTCTCTTCGAGCGACTGAACGAGTATGGTCTACGCATTAACCTTTCTAAATCTATATTTGGTGTAACACACATCCAATTTCTCGGATATGAAATCAGCTCTGAGGGAATGAAGCCTTGTACATCCAAAGTCGATGTCATTAAAAATTATCCCGAACCTAGCTCTGCCACTAGCCTGAGACGGTTCCTGGGAATGGTAAATTTTTACCACAGATTCATTCCTAAATGCGCTGGCATACAGCAACCACTCACCAAGTTACTTGCTGGCCATAAAAAGAATAGCACCAAACCTCTTCAGTGGACTGACGAAAGTCGTGAATCGTTTTCCAGGCTCAAGGATGCCTTATGTTCGGTGACTCTCTTATCACATCCAGATCCAGAGGCTCAACTGAGTTTGGTAACGGACGCTTCAGACATAAGCATCGGAGCCGTCCTTCAACAAGAAATCGCTGGATTAAAAAAACCTCTTAGTTTCTTTTCAAGAACTCTATCCCCGGCACAGAGGAAATACAGCACGTACGATCGTGAACTTCTGGCCATTTACAGTGCAGTTAAGCATTTTAGATACTTACTAGAGGGAAGGCCTTTCGAAATCTATACGGACCACGAACCCTTCACATACGCTTTTCGACAAGACTTGGACAAAGCCTCTCCCAGACAAGCAAGACAATTGAGTTATATTGCTCAATTTTCAACGGATATTCGCTACATCAAAGGAGAAGAAAACATTATTGCTGATACCCTTTCCAGAATCGATATAATATCCGCACCATCTCCAATCGATTACGCAGCTATTGCAAAACTTCAAGATGATCACGATTTAACAATTTTGAAGAATAACCCAAGGCTGAGAATGGTTAAAATATCCATTCCAGAAGCTGACGAATCCATTTATTGTGATGTCTCCACCAAGAGTAATCGACCCTACATCCCTCCAAACTTCCGACGACAGTTATTTTCTTCTATTCATAACCTATCTCATACAGGAATTAGAAGCACAAGAAAATTAATTACAAAAAGATTCATATGGCCAAATATCAATAAAGATTGTCAGTTATGGTGCAGGGAATGCGTGGAATGCCAAAAATCCAAGGTACAAAGACATACCAAATCAGCTCTTATGGACTTCAAGGTTCCTACCGAACGTTTCCAGCACGTTCACATTGATATCGTTGGACCCCTGCCACCATGTCAAGGTTTTAGATACTTACTAACGATGATTGATCGTTTTTCGAGATGGGTTGAAGCTGTTCCTATGGCAGATCAATCAGCAGAAACAGTTGCAACAGGCATGATCTCAACCTGGATTTCACGCTTTGGAATACCGCAACGTATTACGTCTGACCAAGGACGTCAGTTCGAAAGTCAAATCTTCTCATCTTTGAGCAAATACTTCGGGTTTCAAAAATCCAGAACCACAGCCTACCACCCACAATCGAACGGACTGCTTGAGCGACAGCACAGGACTATTAAGGCAAGCTTGAGATGTCATTTACAACAAAGCAAATCTTGGGTTGACGCTTTACCTTTGGTTCTCCTCGGATTGCGTTCTGCACTGAAAGAAGACATAGGATACTCTTCGGCCGAGCTCCTTTACGGAAGTCCTCTACGTTTACCCGGAGAGTTTGTTGACACCATTCCTAATGTCACGCATTCAGAGTTTGTACAAAGGCTACAAAGTATTATCCGCAACCTAAAACCTGCAGCAACGACTACCCATGGTAATACGAACGTGTTCGTTTCAAAACAGCTTTTGAATTGCTCACACGTTTTCGTCTACAATAATGCCGTCACTTCATCTTTGCAACCAGTTTATCTTGGGCCTTATGTTGTGAAACATCGGTCACCAAAGTATTTTGACATTGAAATCAATGGAACTGTCAAAAGAATTTCAATTGACCGACTGAAACCATGCTTTATCGTAAAGGACAACGACGAGAAAACCCTCGAAAACCAAAGACACAGGGATTTCACGGATCAACCCACCCAAGGTGCATTTCGAGAGGAAATTTCTCCGCCGAGCAATCGCACTCATACCACACGCAGCGGAAGGATTGTCAGGTTCCCCCCTCATTTAAAGGATTATGATTCCTAATCGTTTGCTCTAGGGAGGGAGTGTGTAGTGAAGTGAAGTCACTGATTCCTGCGAGCGAGCAACTCAACTCGAGCGGAGAGCAGGAGTGGAACGAAAACAATTCGGCGATCGAACAGACGCGTTTGATTTGGTGTGTATCATTGTAAGATTAATAAATAATATGGAGTCAGATGATAGTGTTTATATACACATATATAATAGCCGATGATAGAGTAACTCGCGCGTTTCAACAATGAAATTAGCGCCACAGCATGATAATTTGATATGATGTTTTGGTAATACTTAACATGCAGGGAAAGGCTTTATCGTGACAAGGCTGAACTAGATCTGGATTGGAGTTGAGGGTTAATCCACTGGAGTTAGGGTTACAATTTCAATTATCAAAATTTCACCAAACAGGAAATGGCTTCGTTCAAATATAGAAGCACTTGTCACCCGTCATACATTGACGGGCGATTTTCTAGCATTCCTATAAACTTCGAAATATATCTGAATACGTTATTTCGTCTAATATATTTACAAATTTTCGAAGTGGCTACATTTAGCCTTAATACAGAGCGTTAAACGTGTCACAAAACTTTCGGTTATGGGCAGTAACTCACTTACTGATATTTTATCACATTCCTTGCAGAAGGATTTCTTTAGGGATGCGAAACTTTTATGAGGTTTAGCGCACACTCTTATCTCCTAGATAGATGAAACAGAATATTCCATTGGGTTCACATCTGGGGGATACGGTGACCATTCTTGAGCTCCAATGAAGTGCGCAAAATGTGTCTTGCTATCTTGCCCAATCTTGAGTGCCTTTAGCTCTGTGTGCAGGTGCGGAGTCCTTTTGGAAGTCCATTGTTTGTTTCCAAAGAACTTTTGTGACTAAAGTAAGCCAACATCTTCCAAAATGAGTAGGCGATAAGTTTTTTTGATTAATCTTTATCCCTTGGTCAACAAAAACAAGTGGTGTTTTCCCACTGACATATATCCCACCTTAAACGATTACAGATTGGGGTCGTTGATGCCGTTCAACAATGCAAAAAGGTCTTGGAGAAAAGGGTGTGTGCTAAACCTCGTAAAACGTTGACGACCTTAATGATATTCTATTGCAAGGAATGGGATAAAATACCAGTAAGTGAATTGCGGCCCCAATGCCGAAAGTTTTGTGACACGTTCAAAGCTCTGTATAAATACTAAAGGTAGTCACATTGAAAATTTGTAAATATATTAGACGAAATAATGTATTCATGTATATTTTGAAGTTTAGTCGCAATATTTTCATTAGCATTAAAATTATAATGTATCAAGTGTGTCCAAATTATTTCTCGTCACACTGTACAATTAAAAAAAAAAAAAATCCTTATCGAATATGCGACCATCAATGCATGAACTTGCCATTAGGCATGATGACTTAACGATAGAATTGCGTAGATTACTGAGTACAAATTAAATCATCTTACCGTTTTAAAAAATGGCTTTTGCGAAGAAATTAAAACGATGTATTTTTAAAGCATTCCAACAATGTCTTGGAACTTGAAAAAGACTTCCGCATTTGCCGAGGTTGAATGGCGAATCTTCAATCATTGGAAAATGTGACTCCATCACACAATGGCGTGTGAAACTGAAACAAAATTTCGAAATCCTCTCGATTTCCGAGGAAGAGTAGCACCTCTTAGCAATGCATTTCGCTTTCTAAATAAGATGCGAAACGTGACAGAATCACAATCCATCACCTTCATCCTGATACACACTCCATCATGCTTAGACGGCATTACACGTGTATTTAAAAACATTAACTGAGCGCCAAGGCTAAACATTGTCCCAGAATAGGCATTCAGTATCTTCCAGAAGACAGAAAGGATGCTGGGATTTCCCCCTAATAAAAGACGAGGGAAAATAACAACAAATTAAAAAAAAGTCTTCAAAGGAGGCGAAATTCACCAGGGATTAGTATTGACAAGCAGTGAAAGGAAATCAAGAACCTCTGAGTATAGTTCCCCCCACTGCCCGAGAAACTGTCAGTGGTGAGGGCAATCGATGGATTCATATTTAAATTTATGGGTTGCTTTTTACTGCAGATGGAAGAATGCGGGGTTCGCAACGGAGCGCCGATAAGATCGGTCAAATCTTTTTCAGTTGAGTCGAGGTGACGAAAGTTGGAAAAGTTTCATGGTGGTTGGAGCGATCAGTTCTGGAGAAGTATTGTACATGGTGTTACCTGTCTTAATATGAAACAAACAAACGAAACAAATCAACGGCACGCTGATAAGATCGGTCAAATTTTTCCAGTTGAGACGAGGTGACGAAAGTTGCCGGATAGTTGGAGTGATCACTTCTGGAAAAGAATTATACATGGTGCTATCTGCCTTAATAAGAAACAAATAAACAAAACAAGTAATTCGAAACGGAGTGCAGAAAAGAACGGTCAAATCATTTTCAGTTGAGTCGAGGTGACGAAAGTTGGAAAAGTTGCCGGATAGTTCGTGTGATCACTTCTGGAGAAGAATTGAACTACATGTCTTAATATGAAACAACAAACGAAACAAATAACTCTCATCGGAACGCTGATAATATCGGTCATATCTTTTTCAGTTGAGTCGAGGTGACGAAAGTTGGAAAAGTTGCCGGATGGTTGGAGTCTGGAAAAAAAATTATACATGGTTATTCTTTTCTTCTATGTCTGTCCGCACCTGTCTTTCAAAGCTAAGTGAGCCTACATTTCGGCATATGAACAAAATTTTATGAAACAATTTTTGACTTATTTTTCGGTTACAAGCAATGCTTAATTTAAACTGAAACTCACCGGGCACTTATTTTTCTTTGAAACGCATTTTCGAAAATTAAATGTTAAACAGCTAGCTCAACAATATTGGGTTTCAGAGCCACCAGTGCATCTATTCCATATGCTGAAACTGATGAACTATCATTTACTTCTTGCGTAATGCGGGCCGTTCTTTTCTTACCCTAGAAAAATGTTCACACATGTGACGTGACTAGACACTCATTTTGTACTCTCTGGAGTAAATGAAAAGCACAACTTTTTATTTTTCCTATTTTTTTTTTGGAAAATTAAATTTTGATACAAATTACACTATTTGAGTGTATTTTACATAAATTCAGAGCATAATTTAATTTTTGTATGTGTTTCTTGTAAAATGATCTAAGATTACATTTGGAGGATTCAGAGTGTGTGTGTCGTATGTGGCCCATAGGCCACAAATTGAGTATGGTTAGGGTAGAACTTTCCAAGCTTCTGAACTGATTGTGTATATAGCAATTATCTACTTGCATCGATCTCATGTATAAATAAATGAGTTGTTTCCATTTACCCCCCTTCCCTCACCTAGTCTATGGGGTGAAAGAAAGCATGATTTCAATCGCTAACAAACAAACATTAAAGTCGAATTTTTCACACCCAGCGACTCTCAGAGTAGACTTGAACACAATGCACAAAATTGAATCGCTAAGCTGATCCAAAAGTAAGGGAAGAATCTTAATTTAAAAAATTAATTCTGTTTCCTTTTATCCTAGTCGACCCTACTTATTTTTATACTATTGCAAAATGCACATCGTGCGTTATATGATATGCAATGTAAAAATACATAAATAAGTACAACCAAACAAACAACCGCAAATTTGAATTAGTGTTTTAAAATGAAAGAGAAAGGTAAATTTTCAAAGTCTCAAGTGCTAGGTTTAAAAATTTTGCGAAAGGTTTAAAACTAGACTACAGTGGAGCCCCGATTTTACATCGTCTTTTTCACACTTGATCTCGCTCTCAACATCGCTTTCTGTTAGTTCGTGAAAATTGCTAGACAACAATATTCAAATATTCTAGAGTTTACGTTCTTCCTTTTCGGAAAATCCGCTAAATACGTTTTTTAGTAAACAGATCAAACTCATACTCCCTCTACAAGACTCGCATACTTTTTTCTTGCTCTTTTTTTTTCCAGAAAATTTGCTTCTCAGCCGTTTGAAGCCGTTCTGGCACTCGTTCCATTTCGTCTTATTGTCTTAACTGTCAAAGCACAAGAACCGAAGATAATTTTTATCTGCAAATGTAAACAAAGAAGTAAATTTGCAAAAACTTGCTTATATGGAATGTGCTATGAATGAAAATGTGTAAAAAAACAAATAACATAAACACACCAGTAGTGGCCAGTGCTTTACTAGTGGCCTGTTCAAGGTTTAAATGCACACAAATAGTGGCTACAGTGAAAAGCATATTTTTAAACTGCGGATCTCAATATTAATTACCCCTCTTAAAACTCAATGAGCGCAGTATAGCCCAACGCTTTCTAAATCGTCCCAATTTCTAAAAATGCCATAATTTCAATTTGTTCAATTTTTATCAACATTTTTCCTAAACCTCAAATTCTATTCAGGAGTGGCTACTCCAAAATCTGAAAGTTTCAGCAGCGGTCATTTGACAGTCTCTGATCCGAAGAATTTGCAGTGCTTACTTTAAATTCAAATAACTGATGAAGAAAAAATGATTCAATATGATAGTTACATTAAGTACCAACAGAAAAAACACATTATTATTGTTCATTTCTTTCTTCTAAGCAAATAAGTAAATTTGAAGTGGCCACTACTGAAGCACTGGCCACTACTGGTGTGTTTTCCTTAATCATTACAGATTTCTTTCTCTAGTCCAATGGGGTACTGTGTCAATTTCTAAACAACATGCCGCTTAGGTTTTTACCCTCCGCCCCCTTTTTACGTTTTCCCGCTTAATGCGTTTTTAATCACTAGTTCGACGGAATTCGTAACATAGGAGTTCCACTGTACTATTTTTCCTTTCACTTTTCAACCGACTTCAAAAAAGGAGGTTATGATTTTGTCTTGTTATGTATGTTTTCGTATTGCTCCAAGAATACTGGACCGATTTTAAGAATTCTTTTTTTGTTTGGAAGGGTATACTTTCCAGATGGTCCCATGTTAATTTTGTCTGGATATGATGAGGGATCTCGGAGAAATCTAAGAAACTTTAAATTTCATACGTTGTAGCTACGTAGACCAGCTTTCGTCACCTGCGGGAAACGTTACAGGTCACGTGGTTTTGGCTTGAGCGGTGCATTTTTTCGACGGAGAAATCATGTCTTGAACAATATTTAATTCTCACGCATTGGAATGTTTGATTTTCACGGCGCCGCCTGTTAATTTTAACTCTAGTCTTACTAATGTATTTATTACTCATATAACAAATCACTAAATTAAATGGATTTTGCTACGAAAATAGTTGAATTAGTTAATTTAGTATAAAACATTTTTTGCTAATAAATAACTTCATTTAGTCATTAAAGTTTTTTTTTTAACATTTCAGTTTTGAAATATAGTTCGTGTTCAATTCAAGGGATATGGAAGACAAAAATCCCCCCCCCCCCCTTCTTTCCCGACGATTAAATTTATATTCCTTGTTAAATGTATCGTAACTGGTGTCCGATTTCTGAAGTTTGACAAATAATCTAGATTTAATATTTCATAACGCCGTCAGTTTAATTTATAGTTATGGCATTGCTAATTAACAGACTTCGTTGGAACTTTTTTATGTTCTATGCTTCCCGATTACTAGAAGATACCAGGACCGATTAGGAAACTTCTTTTTCTGTTTGAATGGTATACTTCTCCCGGTCGTCTAATGGTCTTCAAGTCCGGGTATGAGGAATCCTGCGGTAATCGAGGGAACTCTTCAGATTTCATACTCACGCTTTGTTGTTTGTAAATTCATAGCGTCTCACTTAGTGAAGGATTTTTATGGTTTTTTTGTTTAATGGATAGGAGTGATCTAACTTAGGTCCCAAACCTTTGCTTCACCATATTTGTTCTTTAGAAAAAAATTATGGGTCAAAAACAATAAACTTCATTTAATTTCAACATTAAACGATTAAATATAAAATCCATTGTTAAAACGTGCCATAAAACAAAGGTACTTTCTTTACTCAGTGTTAAAAAAGTACCAAAAAACATTAATATTAATCAGGAGTGCCCCCTTAAGGACAAGGAGGGGTATTTTTCTTTTCTAGGGGGGCTCTTGCTTTGGAGGAGTACCTCCCCCCCTAAATATTTCCCCTGAATCAATCATTAGTAGTCACATCGCTAATTTTTAATATCGATTCCTCTGGAGCAAACTGGAAATTCCTTTAGTATCATTGCTCTAGTAGTATTTTGATCTTCATATATACAACACCACAACAGATACTCTGTCTCTAGTGTGGTATTGATCTATAACGGGGCCAAGTAAAGATAAATGTGACATTTTCACGAGTTACGTGACACGTATTATTGTGAAATGTAAAATAAATAGGAAAACCATTGACAATTAAATGGTTCTAATTAAATTAGCGAAGAAATAAATTCTGGAGAGGAACAAAGATCAGTTTTTAGTGCCAATCGTATAAAATGTTATGCGCATTAAGATTTTACCCTTTTTAACCGACTTAAAAAAAGACGTTCTCAATTCGTCGGAATCTTTTTATGTATGTTCCCCGTAAACTCAAACACGCATAGACGAATTTGGAAAATTTCTTTTTTTTTCTCGTTTGAAAAGGTATATACTTCCCAAGTGATTCCATAGTCATCAGGTCAGTATATCTGAAGATGAAATTCTTGAAAAATCATGAAAACTCTTCAAATTCTATGGGCATTTAAGCAATTTCTGTTGTTTTTCAGTGACTCGTGAATTTTTTTCGAAAGCATATTTTGATAAAGTCAAACTGATGATGGAGGCAATTTTCTTTCCTAATAATTGCGCATTTGAAAAAGCCTTTCTTCACAATCTTCGAAAGTCTCCAAGACGCTGTGCTCTATTTCTTTCTCTATTTTGCTCATCTTAGCTGTTTTCAGACTCTTGTGCTCGACGCTTTCTCACTCGAGATGTACGTAAGGAGTGTACCACATACTCTACCCTACGTACTAATTTTATATTTTCATCACTAAAAGAAAAAAATAAATCATTTTCAATTAAAAAAAGAACCGACTTCAAAAAGCAAAGAGGAACTAAAAAGTAAAAAATAATTGGTCATACTTACATGTGATTTCCTACCCAAACGTATACATCAACTTTATTTTACAATTCCAGTACAAAGATCAACTGAACTAAACACTCAGTTATAAAATAAACAATGATTTTAATCACTATACGATGAATTATTTTAATACCTAAATAATTATATACGATCTCTTAATTCTAAATAACCATTTGAAATCGGGACCTCCAATAAACTACTACCTAAAGTAACTGAGTAGGTTTAGTTTTAAAGACTTTCGCTTTATGTTAAATTAGTGTTTAGCTCAAGATTTGGTGGGTTCTCAGTTCCGTTACGTAGTAGTTTATAAGACGCCCTGACTTCAAATGGGTATTAAAAATTAAGAGATCGTATATATTTATTTAGATATTAAAATAATTTATCGTATATTAATTAAAATTAGTCTTTATTTTATAATTGGGTGTTTAGTTTAGTTGATTTTTGTACTCGAATTGTAAAATAAATTTGATGTATACGTTTGGGTAGGAAATCGTATGTAAGTATGACCAATTATTTTTTACTTTTTAGTTCCTCTTTGTTTTTTGAAGTCGGTTCTTTTTTTATTTAAAAATAATTTATTTCTTCTGTTTACTTTTTTGTAAGAAGAGCCCAGTATCCTCGTTTAGAGGAGTTGTGAAGCACAACAACACACTCGTCGCCACCCCTGATAGGTACAATAAAGCTATTCTACTGCTAAATTATGATTACTTGTGATTTATGATTAGTATTGCAACTGCAGGAATGTGTAGAGACTTTTCATCTTTTCGCTCTTCACTTAGAACAGAGGTCTTTCCCCTGAGTTTCGAGGAACTGTAGAGTATGTACCCGATTCAGACGTTTGTATTGTGATAAAGCAAAGATACAATTATATTTTTGTAAATCTGAGTGGAATGAAGCTTTTATATCCTACCTTCAGTGTTGCCAGATGGTTAAATCCAGATTTCCTCAATTCCCTTCCAACTTTTCCCCAAAAAGCGATGCTTTCTATCAAAATTCCCCAAATTCAAAATTTTTTTCTACTAATATTTTCATAAAATGAATCGATTTCCTCTTTTATTTTTGTCTCTTGAAAAATTTTTTTCCTCCCCAAATAGCCAAATTTTCTTACCGAATTCCCCAACTATTTTTTTCTTCCCATTTTCGCTTTTTTTTTTGTCTTCTTTATCTTTATCTTTCTTTATCTTTACTAATAATAAAGCTGAAAATCTCTCTGTCTGGGTATCTCTCTGTCAGGATCTCTGTGACGCGCATAGCGCCTAGACCGTTCGGCTGATTTTCATGAAATTTGACAAAGAATTTGTTTGTAGCATGGAGGTATGCACCTTTAAGCGATTTTTCGAAAATTCGATTTTGTTCTTTTTCTATTCCAATTTTAAGAACATTTTTCCGAGCAAAATTATCATAAGATGGACGAAGTAAATTACCAAGTTATCTTAACGTGGAATAGTAACGTGGGCAAGAAATTCATCATGCATTATTTGTAAATATACAGGGGGACCAAAAGATCTTTTAATTTTCTACTACGGGCAAAGCCGTGCGGGTGCCACTAGTCACAAATACAAGCGCCTGACCGAGAGATAAGAAATAGCCAAATATATTTTTTTTTCTGCTCGCATTTACTACTCTGCTTCTGTATGTACATTTAAACTAAGATTTTTGTATATATTTATCCAAGAACACTCTTCATCACACTTATTTTTACCTGTTTCACGTATCACCTAGTTACTCATGCAGGACATTAATGCGAATTCCGTAGCATAATATTCCACATAATATGAAATGCGAATTCCATAAAGTTGAGCAAAGCTAACCCAACGCTGTTTGATACAAACAATGTTCCCTCTACTTCTTGACGCGAATTTAGGTACGAAAAAAATTCTTTTTCCCGTGAGGTTTCCTCCCCCCCCCCCAGGTTTTCCCCAAGGAAAAAAACTTTTTTGGTTCAACTTATCGCTGCAGCTTCAATTTCGCTCAGAGGTGTTCAAAATATTTACCGTGCAATTGTCATAAAATCTACTATAATTCAGTAACTGTTACTATAAAATCTACAGTAATAAGAATTAAACAATTTTACAGTTGATGCCTATTAATAAAAGTGAAAATACTGTAAAAGCTGCTTTTTACCATTGAATTTGTGGTAAAATCGACTAATTTAGTCAATGTTGCTGTAAAATCTTTAATGAGTTCTACGTATTTTCTAGTAGAAACCTATAAATTAGAGAAGTTACTGTAAAAATCTTGAATGTTTTACTGTAGAATTTGCAGTAAAATCTACTGTAGTTCAGTCAATGTTACTGTAAAATCTTCAGTAAGAAGTACCTTATATTTTACAGTAGAAACCCACATGGTAGACTTTATCGTAACAAATACTGTAAATTGTAGCATAGAATTTAAGACAGAATATGCTGTAGTTCATTAATGTTACTGCAAAGTGTACGGTATAGTTTTTAAAAACTTTTTGTAAAATGTACAGGAAAATAGGCTTTTACGGTAAAAAGTACGTTAAAATGTACAGTGTATTTTTTTGTTTTTTAACGTAAAATTTTACAGTAACATTGGATTTTACGGTAATAGTAACTGGCAACATGGATGCCAGTAACTATTATCTGTTCTGAACAGTTTCGGTCGTTCTGAGAGGTGTCCTTGGAATACGGGTGGCCGAGTTGTGAGGTACGTCACAAAATAGAGAGAAAATGCTAAGGTTCTCTTTTATAGTTCCGAGTCTATTTCTGCCCACATTAAAAGGGCGGGGAGGGGGGGACTTTGACGTCGAAATTCGGCACCCCTTGCCATTTCATAATCCGGCGGTAAATGTTGAAAATTGAAACATGTCATAACTGTTGGCGAGGAAGGGAGGGGAGACGCGCGCAAATGTCACTCTCTTACTCCCTTAGACCTTTTCATGGATTTCGCTTTTTAGGAAGAGAAAGAAAGGGAAGAGAACGAAAACCTTATAAAAAGTGAAACTTTAACAAAGGAAAAAATCCTTGAAAAAATTGCAATGAGATAAAGAAGAGAGAAAAAAAAAGGTTAAAAGAATGGCCGTTCGCCTTTTTTGCTTCTGTCTTCTGAACTGACAGCGCTGATTTCTTGACATGAAATTTTGCAAGGGAGTGAGCAGAGACACAGAGGGGCCTAAGCCTCACCCTTTGAATAGATTCGGCCGCGTTCGAAAGAAGCTGCCAGAATCCATGCGAATCGGTCACCACAGATATAATAGAACGGTGAATGAAATTATCCTTTTCACGGTGGTTTCTCAGTATCAATAGCCTTTATTGGATTTGTTGATTTTTATTCACCCCCCTGGGGTAGGTGAAAGGCAGTGCTGGCACGTGTAGCAAATGTTGACACTGTGGTTAACGGTGAGTTTTGAGGTCCTTTGGAGGCGTAGCACGTCTCAAGCTAAAGCATTATCATGAATATTTGCGATCTGCTACTGTTCGTGGCTGTAAAATGCTGTATAACAATTTGTCACCGTTGTTGGAAAATTTTAAAATGGCATTATTGATGACGCATACATATACCAATATAGAACTTACACACACACATGTATATATATATATATATATATATATATATATATATATATATATATATATATATATATATATATATATATATATATATATATATATATATATATATATATATATATATATATATATATATGATGAACCTAATCGTAGAATGAACTTTTTTTATTACTTTTATTGGAAATACAAAACGAATTTCGTATTTATGGAATGAAGTTTGAATTTAGACATCCCTGATGTATGGACAAAATTACAAAGACAGGTAGTTTTGAGTGTTCTAAAAAGCAAAATTTGTTTGTTTCTTGTTTTGGACATTGCATTACATAACGATACAAATGCTTAGTAAGCGATTCGGAACGTCACATTAAATTTTTAGTCATGACATTAGGTACAAAACTTAAAAAAAGAATTTGGGAAAATGAAAGTTGTTGCTCAAAAAACTTCACGATTTACTGTACGTTAAATAACAACAAGTCTGAAGTCATAAAAGTCTGAAGCGACAGATATTGATCATTTAGAGTTTTCTCAAAAAAGAGACCACAAAAATGAACAGGTAGGAAATCTTCTGTTTCTGTATGTGTGAAACACATGATAATAAGGCGAGCCTGCTCACGAAAAAAACAAAAAGAAAAAAAAAACAACAAGAGAT
Source organism: Uloborus diversus (assembly GCF_026930045.1). Lineage (NCBI taxonomy): Eukaryota > Metazoa > Arthropoda > Arachnida > Araneae > Uloboridae > Uloborus > Uloborus diversus. The sequence goes on from NC_072737.1 coordinate 145,083,954, forward strand.
ATTAGATGGGAATTCAAATTACGATGCAACTCTCGAACTGTTTGTTCAACATGATTTACAGAAAGAGAAAAAGTTTCATGATGTGAAGCTAATTTCACGCGACCGACTCTTAAAAAAGTTCATAAGAGACCAAGGGTTGAGAGGGCCAAAAATGAGCTGTGACGGGTAAAAAATAAGATAATGTATTTCTTTCTGTTGAGAAAAAATTTAGTTAGAATGGAGTAAATGGTTTTGCTACTTCTGGTACGCGCGATCTCTGTGAAAGAAAAAAAAAAAAAAATCTCAAACCGTACATTTGAGGCGGCTTAGTAATGGTCTAAGGAAGTTTCACTACGGACAACAATATCAATATTTTTTTGTGCAGGGCAGAACAATTTCTGAGAGTAATGTTGTGGTCGTATTGTGCAATATTTAAAAAAAATTAAAAACACTGTTAGTTACAAGTTGAAACACTTTGTTTCAACAGGAGAATGCCTAGAAGTCCGGGGGTTTAAAAGCAAACTTTATCTCCGAGTATGTTAGAAAGATGGACGTTCTGGGAAAGTCCCCTGTTTCGAAATTGCAGCTCTTAAAACGCAGTTTTAGACAAACTTTGACGATTTTACGGGAAGGTGAGGTTCGAGGGCCCTCCCCCGGAATTTTTTCTAATTTGTAGTCTTAAAAAGGCATTCAAGATCTAGTCTATCTATGGTCTAGACCGGCGCGTCCCAAACTTTATAGCCAGCGGACCCCTTTCATGGACCAATGCTCAGTGCAGATCCCTGTCATTAGAGAGCATAGATACTTGTAAAATTAGAAGGTAATTGAATTTAATTAAATCAGCCATTATTAATTAGAGGAGGATATCACTCTTTAAAAAAAGTTAGGGTAGTTTACAATGCTTAACTTTTTTTTTAAACAAATTCTGAAGTGAAATAAAATAATAGTTTAAAAAACTAAAAACTAAAAACTAAAAAAAAAAAGAAAAGAAAAAAAAACCCTCGCTTTTGTAGCAAAATGAACAAAAAAGTAAAAAAATAATCTTTGGATGATAAGTATATCCCTTAATTAATAAACACTTAACACTTAATCAATAAACATTAAGAAACACTTAATCAATAAACACTTTATTTTAATGTTATACAAAAAAGCGTGGGGGTTGTCAATTTACATTTTTGCATGGACATCAAATGGAAGAAATTCAAGACAACTGATAAGAAGCCCCACGCTTTTTTGCGTTACATCAAAATTAAATGTTTGGTCAATTACTTTATATACTTATCATCAAAAGAAATTTTTTTACTTCATTTTGATTCAAAAACCTTTTTTTAAAATTTTTTTTTAAAGCTATTATTATTTATTTCTTATTTTTTCTGTTTAATTTGACTTGTTTACGAAAATATTTTCATTTCAACATAATTCAAAAACTTTTATATTCATGAAATTTGCTCGAAAAAAAAGTTACTAAAACTCTCGAGCAGCATTCGAATAGCGGTCTCTTGAAATCCAAAAAGAGTAATTATGCTCCTTAATGTGTAATAGCCGAGCACTAAAAACATTTAACTGCCCCAATAAATTGTCTGTAGAATAATTGTCTAATCCAGCTAATCCATCTCAGTCATGTGTGCGGAAATCATATTTATATTACTCTGAAAATTTGAGATGCATTAAATTTTTTTTTTTTGTTCAACAATGGTCTGATCAGCAATGAATTTCCAATTGAAGGCTCGCCTAAATTTCAGCATAAAATTAGTTAAAAACAATTATAACTCATGTTTTGATCACCTTGGAACATTGAAGCAAATGTTGTCTGATACAGAAGATGCAAAGGTTTTAGATATTTTTAAATAATTTTTCTGCGAGCATTTTTTAACATTAAAAAAAATTATTTCTTCTTCACATTGTTGGATTTATGACAAAAAAGAGTAAAATTGGAATAAACTAAAAATTAGTAATTAATTAGTTAATTAATAGGTAACAATTATTTAATTTGATTATAGAATATTGCATTGCCATCGGGTCTGAGGTCGCGTGCCAAATTTCAAAAGAATCCAATCGAAGGGAGTGGGCGAAATTTGAGTTGCAAGATTCCATTACAAGATACATACAGTGGCTCCCAAAGTGTTCGTACACTTTGAAATTTTTTAGTAAAACCAAAATAACGCAAAACTGAATTCGAACATGAAGTCCAATATTTTTTCACATCATTCCTATGTCATTCTAAATAAAACCCAGTAGTTTTTCAAAACATTCATGGAGCTTCTTTTGTAAATGGATAAAAAAACGAAGAGACAGAGAAAAAACAGGCCACAAAAGTCATCGTACACTCAAATATTTTCGAATAAATCCATGATTAAAATTATAATATGTCATTTTTTATTATTTTTGCATTGTGTTGACCCTTAAAAGTCATTTGGCATTAATTTTTTGTTTATTTATTCCCTAATATTTTGCTTATTACTTTAAAATGACTGGTATTTGTAAAAAACAACAAACGCCATTCGAAATATGAATTTTTTCCTCGCAGTAGCGGTAAATTGGTTTGAAATGTCTCAAAATTAGTTAATTTATTCCATTCTATAAAAAAGTGTTTGATAAAATGCTTTAAAGAAAAGAATCGGACCAAAAACAAGGTCAGAAAAGGTCAACCAGCGAAGTTAACAAAGCGTGATCGGAAGTTTACAGTTAAAAAAATTATGAAAAATACACATTTGAGTGCTGTAAAAGTTTCTGCAGAGTTTAATGAAACATTTTACATTTAATTTTCACCTAAAATAGTTCGCCAAGTTCTCTGATTAGCTGGATTGAATGGGACCTCTTCCGTCAGAAATTTTCTTGTTCGTACGAAAAACAGAAAGCTTACGCTTTGCGTCGCAAAATCATTGATAAATAAGTTCAAAACGTTTTGGAATAACGTCACACTTACAGATGAAAATAAATTCTACGTTTTTGGTTAAATTGTTGTATAGTTGTAAATAGAAGAAAAAATTAGGAACTTAATCTTAAGAACTTAGTTTGATCAGTTAATCAGGAAGGTGAAGGTGTTCTTGTGTGAGGGTGCATATCAGCATCAGGACTTGTTAGATTGAAATTTTTTGATGAAATATTGAACCATGCTGTTCATTTAAATATTTTAAAAAGCAATTTTAAACTAGTAGCCCAAAATTTGGTTATCGGAAACAACTTTATTTTTTTTTATCAAGATAACGATAAGAAGCACACGGTTGTCAACGTTTGCGTCTAATTCCTCGAAAATTGTCCTAAATTTTAGAAAATAGCCTTTCAATCTCCAAATTTGAACTTAATGTAACATATTTAGAGATATTTGGAGGCTAGATTACGAAAATACGACTTTGAATCGAAAAGAGAGTTACACTGTTAAAAAAAAACTGAAAATTCAGGTGGTTTTCTCACTGATTTTAACAGAATATTTCCGTAATGCTTCAAAACATATTTTTTCCTTATAATAACAGAAACATCACGAAAAGAAGTAACGAAAACAGAATTTTTCCATCTCTAGGGTTGCCGCTGTGCTGTACTTCGCTCTGATTAGCCTTCAAGTCATGATAAACATCACTTTTGATAGTGCTTATAATTCGCACTGTTACATTTTGCTAATTAAAAGCATATTTAGAATAACAACTCCGTTGCTGTAGACAAAATAGATAGCTTGCTATTTCATGTCTGGAGAGTAATAGTACTCGTATGTCAAAATTGTTTATACGCTTTTGAGCTTTGTAGGTTTGGAAAAATGTCGGCGCCATTTTTAGACTGGCAGATGTGTTTTGATCGTCTTGGTGATTTGATATGGGTTTTACTGAGTCAGTATTAGAATATCCGTGTGGTTTTAATATTTTGCTCACTACTTAGAACAATTCTATTCGTTAGTCATATTGTGTGTTCTAGAGCGGTGAGAATAGTTTTAGGATCTCGTGTTATCCATTTCAAATAAAGGCTATTTATTGGATTACTTGTATCCAGATGCAATGGAGATACTTAAATTTAGCACCGCTGGTCACATGTAAGTATTGTTGAATATCTTTGTACATGTTAATATACAAGTGTATTTTTCTTGTTAATCTGCATTTGATAGAATTCCGATGTTAGCTTATTTAGAATTTATAGAACTATTATAAAGTTATTTTTTATTGCTCTAACGCATTGCATTCTTGAAAGTCATCAACGCTAAATGCCGTATCTACCGGAGAGGTGTGCGAGAAAGATAGGAAAAAATCAATTAGTTTTTTTTTTTTTGGGGGGGGGGGGATTTCGCTTCACAGTTTGGAATACTGAAAGTCACTATTTTAAAACTCTAAATAAAGGTGTATTAATGATCTTTGAAAATACAATGAAAGTTTTGGCAACAATAAGTACTTAATTCAATTTGTTAGGCCCTTATCCAACAACTTATTTGAGATTATTGCAAGTTTCTTGGAAAAACAGTTCAGGTAAAACGAACTGATTGATATGGATATGCTTAAGTATGATGATTATGTACTAAAAATCTATGTTGCGATTCCAACGAGCGAAAAATTGGGATACCGTTGGGGGGGGGGGGGGGGGAGGCATGCAGCATCTGAATCAAAAATTCTTCACGTGCATGTCAATGATTCTGTTTTTAAATACTATTAGTGATGTAAAATACCCCTGTATTTATTTTCAGGGGTAAATACCCAGGGTATATACCGGGGTATTTATTTCAAAAATTTATATTCAACTTAAATACTTTTCTGTATGTATTCCACTATATATATATATATATATATATATATATATATATATATATATATATATATCTTATACATATAAAATCTGAGTATCTATCTATCTATCTAAGTCCAAGCTTCTTCTCCCGAACGACAGTGAACTGACCATCGAACCAGGTATCGATGGATTCGTCATCTTCCCGTCTTCATGTTTGGCTATTTAACATAATCCTCCGATAATAATTAGCGGAGATATCAATTAAAAATTATTAATTATAACTCTTAGATTTCAAAATAAAATCCATATTTTTCGAAGGCTTTCCTCCATTCAAATTATTATTCAGTGCTTCAACTCAACTTTCCGGATGAACGCTTTTATTAAAATTTACAGCGTGAAGAAAATCATTGAAAAGAAACATCTGTTGCAATTTTTTTTCTCGAATATAAAGAAATAAAATTAGGCTTTTGTTTTAAGGCTTTTCCTGTAATCAGGGTGTTTAAGTTGTTTACTTTTCGATTATTTTGCCGTAATCTGCAGCAAAATTTTGCTGTTTTTTTTTTTTTGTTCAAGCCTGATTGTTAAATACGCGTCACATGACATAACTTTCATTTTCGAGGAGGACCGTGCACGTCGTGAAGTAAATGAGTGATTTACAAGTTATTTGAGTTCTTTGAGGGTTTGTACCTGGAAAACGGATTGATGTAATTCTTGTACGACCACGTGGATAGAATCCATCCAAATATTTATCTGAGTGGTATGTTGCATTAATAAACACCCGGGCAACGCCGGGTAGTAGACTATTTTATGTAAAAAGCGGATTGTTATTGTGCATAAATATTTCCGATATAGTCTATCAGATGTAATTCAGTTTAACGTGAGTAAAGATTATAGTTGATAATGCATATATTTTCCCCTTTTGTGCTGACTGAAAATGTACTCATAACTTGTATAATTGATAACGATTATTAACGTTGATGAGGTGTTTTGGGAAAAATATGTTTTACTGGTGTTTTGCAAACCTTGCTTTACGCGCATTTATTTATTCCTTAACGCGTTAGAAACTAGTGTCAGTGTACTACAAAAGTATCAACTGGACTGCTCTTACATTTTTTAGGTAGCCCGTGCAACGCCGGGCACGCAGCTAGTCTTATACATATAAAATCTGAGTATCTATCTATCTATGTCCAAGCTTCTTCTCCCGAACGACAGTGAACTGACCATCGAACCAGGTATCGATGGATTCGTAATCTTCCCGTCTTCATGTTTGGCTATTTAACATAATCCTCTGATAATAATTAGCGGAGATATCAATTAAAAACTATTAATTATGACTCTTAGATTTCAAAATCAAATCCCTATTTTTCGAAGGCTTTCCTCCATTCAAATTATTATTCAGTGCTTCATCTCAACTTTCCGCAACAACGCTTTTATTAAAATGTATAGCGGTGAAGAAAATCATTGAGATGAAAGATCTGTTGCCATTTTTTTTTCTCGAATAAGAACAGGTAAAACTCTTGTTTTTGTTTTGAGGCTTTTCCTGTAATCACAGGGGATTTAAAATGTTTACTTTTTGGGAGTTTTCCGCAATCTGCCGCAAAATTTCGCTGGCCTTTTTTTTTTTGGTTCAAGTCCGAGTATTGAACTCGCGTCACTTGACATAACTTATATTTTCGAGGTGGACCGTGCAAAGCCGGGCGACGCAGCTAGTATATATATATATATATATAACCTGCCCAAAAATTATTTTTGATCACATATTTAAAGAATTATTGTGTGAAACAACTTAGCAATCTAATATGATATTCACATTAAATGTGTTGGATATGCCTAATCAATGCTCATAGCCAAATTTCAGATATAAAAAGCCATTCTACAAAAAGTAAAAAGCAAACATCAATTTTTTAAGGTCCTAGTATTTTATAACCCAGTAATATATCCCTACCCGTCGCACCCAGCCGTGCGGGGGGCCCGCTACGCGGACCCCCCCGGGCGGTGGAACCTAAGGCTCACAGCTAAGTGGTGGGGTGTGTGCGGAGAAAAGTAATATATCCTTACATGACATCAAAATGTAAGGAAATATCGCTCAATTTATTCTAACTATTTATTTACCTATATCTTCTGCAGAAATTTCCTCTAAACCTAGTTCAAGTGTTCAGGCGTATTCTGCAATTCTGCATCTCATATATATATATATATATATATATATATATATAAACATAATACACAGACATATTAAAAATACAAAAACAGAAAGAAACAAACCAAATATGTTCTGAAGAATGGAACTTGCTAACTAAGTGACTGGTCTACCCCGTGATAACGTATCAGTCCTTAGTTCGCTTATTTCATTTCAATATTTTGACTTTCTCTCTTTATTGTATTTCAAGCATATGTATTGAGTGTGAGAAAAAAAGAGACGTTACAGCTGTTTTACAATGTTTCAATTTAAAAAACAAACAATTTAATACTAAAAATAAATGCAGTACAACATAAATGTTAGCATAAAAATACTTGACCAATCCCTTTTCAGTAAAATGTGTTTGAAAATGTTTAAATTTTTTTTAAAATTAATTTTAAAGGAAAGAAACTGCTGAGGTTTGCTTCAAAATGATAAAGAACTGATAATGAAAAAGAAAAATTAAAGGTAGCTGCACTTGCAGCAGTAAAGACTTTTGATAGTGTCTCAAAAATCCTGTGTTATTCATGGAATGACTCTTAAAATAAAATCACAAAATAGTATTAAAAAAAAAAAAGAGAAATTGTCTAAAATAGTTCATTCTAAATTCTGACAGTTTTTTTTGATAAGATTTCATTAAGCCTTAAATTAAAAAAATTATAATGTATAAATTTTTCTATTTTTAATCTTTCATTTTACAGTTTATGTTTTAAAAAGAAAATCTAGAAATTACTAATTAAGAAAATTACTAGGGGATTTACCCTGCCTTTGGATAAATACCCAAAGATAAATACCTTCCATCCTACATCACTAATTGCATGAATTAAAAATAGTTTGAACAAATTTTCATCATGAAGTACAGGGAGCAAATGCAAATGAGCAAGGCAACAGAAAACAATATTTTTTTTCTTTCTTTTTTTTGCTTATTAATGTGAAAACTGTTTCTATATTTGCCATATTATCACTTAAACAGTAATAAAATAAATAAATAACATCATAGTCTTAATAACTTCTGAGTTTATTCTTCCAAACATCCCTCGTGCTTCCTTTGTTTTTGTTTTTTTTTTTTTTTCATTTTGGATTGGATATGACTAACCTAGACTGTGATTTTGAAATCCTGAAGTTCATCATTGAATTGCTTATACTTCTCCAATTATGACATTGAAAAAAAAAAGATTCACGATACGTTTCTTTCAAAATTTCATCAAGTCTTTCAATAAAAATTATTACAAACTGTGTAATAAATATGTATGTATCAGTTTTACCAATTATTCCATATTTAGATTTAAAAAAAAAAACCCCATTCACTTTTTGCATTTTTTCGCAAAATACCCAGTTTTTGGGTATTTACCCAGGCCTTGGGTAAATACCCGGGTAAATACCCAAAAAATATTTACCTACCCGCTGGGTATTTACCCGGTCCACATCACTAAATACAATAGATATGCGGTACTCTCTATCAGGTATATTATTAAATGATAACGTCAACCTGCTTTTAATAGTATTTTATTTGACATATTCTGCAAATAAAAATATCATATTTTTCATGTATGTTTTTCCATGCCACCCCAGACACTGTACGAGGAAGGGAATATCGAACAGTATCAGCAGGGATAATTGGTGTCATATTCAAATCCATCAATTTTTCTGCTAGTACTATTTGATTAATTTGATTCATCTGAAGTTGATATAAAAAGTTTTTGGTCACGGATGCTCGGAGTAAAAATTATGTTAGGTAAGTTCTCTGTCCAGTTGTTAATTTAAAAATTCTTTGAGTAACAAATGCAAATAAAAAAAAGTAATAATTTTAGAAAGTTAACTATATCTGTATTATATATCATTTTAAAGAACTAAATTTTTGATGAAATGAAAAGTCAATACTTGACATAACTTTTTAAATATTTTTTTGAAAATAAAATCTTTTTACTTAAATACGGGAAAGTGAGAAATGGAAAAAATATCACAATGAAAAAATAAGGAACGTAAAATTCTGTTAAAACACAGAAAGATCGTAAATGAACGGAAAAATAAGAAATGGAATTTTCGTTTAGTCACGGGAAATTTATAAACGGAAAACTACAACTACGGAGAAATAAGAAATGGAACTTCTGTTAAATCACGGAAAGTCATTGAACGTAAACGTAATATTTACGGCAACTTTGCTGCCGGTACTTTCTCCGTTATTTTCAGGAAATTTTTTTAACAGTGTAGAAACAGTAAGACTCGAAGAAAGGTTGAACACTTACTCGAAAATTATGCAAAAAAAAAAAAAAAAAAAAAAAAAAAAAAAAAAAAAAAAAAAAAAAAAAAAAAAAAAAAAAAAAGGAAGAAAGAAAGAAAAAAACAATGAAATATATTCTCTAACGTTTAGGAGCTGTTGCTGATACTGCATGATATTCTACTAAATAATAACTTCGTAAAAAGTTAGATTGTTCAATAATATATAGACATTTTGTAAAGTGTACGAAGACTTTTGTGAGATAAAATTTCCGGCACTTTTTGTTTTTTGACTTTAAAAAAAAATAAGTTTCAATATTTTATTAAAAATTTTCATGCAGCTTCGTTGAAAATTGATCATAGATCTTGTAAATAAATACCTATTCCGAAATATAAATTCTAACCAATGGATAAGGGCCTATTTCATTGGAAGTCGTATGTGTACGAACACTTTTGGGAGCCACTGTACATAACGTTGAAGCTAATAAAAGCGTGTTAAAAATCAAGTTGAAGAGACAGAAATTAGTAGGTAACAAATCAATAAAAATTCAAAATTGAAAATCGATTTAAGACAACTAAAGACAACACTTCCACTTCTCCCCCGAATGGTAACAAGATCTTCTCGGTTTTGGTGAGAGATGTGGAGTGACTTTTCAACGCCATCCAACCAAGAAACCCGGAACAACCGTTGGCTTGATTGAAATTTTGACAAAATACAGTAACAGCATCAAAGTTAACATTTTGTGTACATAATTAAGGTTGATTGCAATTTGGAAAAAAAAAAAATTAATTTGAATTTTGACCTCTTGAAATCAAATTATGTTTTTCGGAATCACGAGTGTGTGTGTGTGTGTGTGTGTGTGTGTATGTAGGCGTGTGTGTGGGGGTATGTGTGTTTGTGTGTAGGGGGTATGTGTATGTGTGTGTAGGCATGTGTGTTTGTGTCTGTGTGCAGGTATGAGTGTGTGGGTAGTTGTGTGTATGAGGGTATGTGTGTGTAGGCATAGGTGTTTGGGTCTGTGTGCAGGCATGAGTGTGTGGGTAGTTGTGTGTAGGTGTGTGTATGTGTAGGCGTCTGTATGTATGCGTGTGTATGTGTTTGTGTGTGTTTATGTGTACGTGCGTGTATGTATGCGTGTATGTGCAGGATATTGACTCAACCTGGAGTCGGTTTTCGCAATAGGAGCAGCATCGTGAGGAGCCGGTCGACGGTGATGCTGCATAGGGTGCTGTTGGGAAAATAAAATGATAGCAAGCCAAAAACAGTCAAATGAAAGCAATAAACAATCGTAATTGCTCAAAAAAAAAAAAAAAAAAAGAATTTTTTTTCTAAGTCCAATTTTGAAGAGAAAATGATGTTACTTTCAAAAACATAAATGATAAGAAGAATTAATTACAAAATGATTAAAAGTGTTATTTAACATTTTAGAAACAACATATTCTTCAAAAACAGTCTTGATTAAAGATAAGAATGATTAAAAATATACTGGTGTAGTAACAAAGTCATGATCAGTAGAATATCACAATTGGTAATATGGTCATAATCAGTAAATTGCTGGCTTTAGTAAATTAGTGGAAAACGTAACTCAGTTTTTTTTTTTTGAATTTCATTAAAGTAAGAGTTTAAGAAGAAAACAAAAATGATAATACCTGTTCACAAAACATTTAAACATCGATTTAAGGGGAAAGGTAAGGTTGTTTTAACTGACGCAATTTTTATATACAGTAAATTTACGATTATCCGCGGAATATGCTGGTACGGTAACCACGGATAAGCGAAAACCACGGATAATCCGAATAATAGGTAAACAACGATACTACTGTACAATCGCTAAAAATATGAATAACACTCATACATACATTTAAATTCTAGCTAAAAACATTGCTACCTTGCATCTACTAACATTGAATGTAAAAAATAGGGGAGGGTGGCCCAAAGCGGGTAGGCCTTCGCATTGCCCACGCATGGTGTGTCAGCGACGATGTATACGTATGTCCTGTTTACCCAAACACCCCCGAATTTTAATCAGTCCCAGTGAAGCAGCAGTGAAGCGGCATGGTGCAACCAGGCTTAAAATGAAAACAATAGTACATTTCTAAAAAAAAAAAAATGAAGTTTTGTAACTCGTGATTAGTCGAAGACCAGTTTTTTTTTTTTAAATTGTCAATAGTATTACGTTATTCTAACACCATCCACCTACAAACTACGATGGTCATTCCGTTTTTTTAATTATTAATTTATGGTTATAATTATAGAAATAAAAAACGTGCTTTTGGGCAAAGCGGGTATAAGATTTAATCATGTATTTATTTATAATTTCTTGACTTGTGTGCTGACTTAGATTTCTATTTCAATTGTATAAGTATAACTTTAAAAAAGTATTTTTTATGATAGCAGTTAATTAGTCTATTAAGTTAATCAGTTATTTCTTTATGCTTTATAAACAAATGTACTGACTTTAAATTGGATAAGTATAACTTTTTTATGTATATTTTTTTCCATTGGCAGATAGCTGGTCAACTAATTTAATCATTTATAACTTCATATTTGATTGACAAGTGTACCAAATCACAATTAGTTAAGCTTATCCGCTTTGGACCCCCTTGTAGGGCAAAGCGAGTTTCTCAAGTGTTTGTAATGTTTGATAATAAATAAATATTGGTTTTAAAATAATACGAAAATCACTTTTTATTTTGAAGTTCAAAAACCCTGCTAGGAAATAAAACCGAAATTGTTGCGATAAAAATCCAAAAACTACAATTTTCGAGCGTTCTTTGAAAACCTACCTGCTTTGGGAAACTCTCCCCTATATATGTAAAAAGTAAAAACGAACAATAACACAATCATAAGTTTAAAAAACATTTAATGACAGCTAAAAAAAAAAAAAAAAATGTGAAAAGATCCGCGGATAATCCGACCGCCGACAATCGAGAGTTTACTGAATTGGGTTTAGTTGTTAATAGCTGAAGTCGAATATTAGGATCAGCATAGACAGCTTCAGTATTTAATTTTTTGGCTACATAGATTGAAAATCCGGATTCGCATCGGTAAGTTGCAGAAAATTAGAAAAATGGATTTTACTTTTTCAACGATTGGTGTTTTTAGTTTTCCAGTTAAACCGAAAATGGGGATAAACACATACTGACAAAAATGGTAAAATCTTAAAATTTAGTGTAACATGATTTCTAAAATAATTTCTATTTAAAAGAACTAATCGTCAAGTTTCCAAGGTATTTCTTTTTTAGTCGGACCTTCGAGGTGAATATTCTGAAAGGTGGATTTTAAGGTGCAGTTTGAAGTTATGTCCATCAAGCATTCATATTCACATGTTGACAGACTGCACAGTTTTGCGAAAACAGAAAATAGTTCGACCACCTATTCGTGATCTTGCAACATTGTACCTTTAGATTTCGAAGAGTCAACTTCTCACTTCGAAAGTGAGAATGTTAGTTTTCAAATGCCAAATTTAAGTATCATTTATTTTTTTTACCTTTTTCTTTTTAGAAGAACCCCCTTTTTTTAACCTTTTTGCCAAGGACCCCTACTAAGGTCTGGCGGACCCTCAAGTGATACGCGGACCACAATTTTGAGAAGCCCTGGTCTGCAGAATGTTAAGGGTTGAAAAGGTTCGGGATTCAGTAAAGGAGTACAAGGTTAGTGAGTTAAAGTTGACCTTAGTTAATCTCTGATGAATTTTCAAAGTTTTCTGGTTAGGTTTTTGGCTGATATTATTCATTTTACACTGATCTGTATAAAATTCACTGATCTGTAACACATAAACACATATTAAGTACAGTTTTTTCTGAAAGATAAAATTTAGTTATTTAAAAAATAGATTTTAAAAATTGTAGCTTGTGGTTCTTCACTTTGGAGCATAGCACTAGCGCAGTCAGAAGTACCTTCTGGAGGTTTTTTTTTTTGGATGAAAAATACCTTCTGGAGGGTTTGTTTTGACGTAAAATACCTTCAGGAGGGGTTTATTTTAATTAAAAATACTCTCTAGAGGGTGTTTTTTGATCAAAAATGCCTTTTGGAGGGCGTTTTTTGACAGAAAACCTTCTGAAGGGGATTTTTTGAGCAAAAATACCTTCCGAAGGGTGTTTTTGGATCAAAACAGCCCTTTCATATGCATGAACTACTGCATTAGAATTTGCATTTATGTTAAAACCAATGGCTTTGGGGGGTGTTTTCACCCATCAAACTCCCCCCCTTCGCTGCGCCACTGTAGCAGAGTGCTTCGAAGGTGTCCAGTGTGTCAAAGTTACTCTTAAACTGCAAAAACAAATTATTGGTAAGCTATTTTTACTTCTAATAAGAGGAGTACGATGTTGAATAAGAAGCAAACTTTTTAAAAAGGAACTTACAAAGAAAAAATTACAATAAACTTTTTTTCGGTCCTACGCTCTCATTTCGATCCTGCATATACTTCCCTAAAACCGAAATCACTGCATACAATGGTAATCGATCACGTTATTCTCTTTAAATTCAGCCATTTGCACTTCTAATATATGTTTTGCAGTGCAGTTTAGCAGTTTATGATAAAAAATGAAATTAGTTCTCAGGCGGGCTGATGAGATGTCACGGGAGGTCACTGTGACCTTTCAAAAATTTTCTTATTCGGCGAATTTTGTCTGATCATTCGCCAAAATTATCATCATTTGGCAAACTTTGGAGTTTTATTCTGCAAACTGAGAATTTCCGCGTTCCCGAAAATAGGGTTGTTTCCTTCAGTCAATAGTAGTACTTTTTGTCACTGAAATTAATCGAATAAGAAAAAAAAAAAAAAATGGTTGGGAAAATAAAAATACTTTTATTTTCCCAACAGTTATTTTTTTAATTAATTTTTTTAAATGTCCGATTCTTCAAACAAGGCGTGGTCTTTATGACGTCACAAATGATGCACTATGGCGCATGTTTCTACAGCATTTCCTCGATATGATAATCAAAAAGCGAATTACAATTGCATTCTACGCTTGCTATCAACCATATCGTTGCCAATACACGTGAGTAAAGATGCGAATTAAATATTTTGAACCGTGAATGGCAACACTGAAGGGCATTTCATCATTTGTGATGTCATCGGCAGAAGCGTTAAACGATGAAAGAGCACCGATTTAAGTATTTTTGAAAAAATATTAAACTTAAAGAAATTATTTAAAAAATGGTCAGATTCTATGTTTTTAAGGATGCTCTTTCAGAAAAAAATACTTTTAAAATTTTGGAAACGACCCCATTCAAGTTCGGAGCATCTCTTTTAGTGCCACTTTTGTGAGTGTTCTGCCTCAGGAACACTGGCCATTTTCGGCTCACCTACCTTACATCAAAATTATATTGGATCAGACGTTTTTAATAATGTGTACGAACCGGATAAAATTTCTGTATTTTTAGTGAGCAGTAGCTTCTACTAGACTCTTTTTGAGCCTGTTTACATTGACCAAAAAGCCGGCTCATTGGAGGGACTTTTACGATAACAAAATTCCATTAGAAAAAAAAGGGTAAAATATACGGATCAATGTTGGTAGAATTTTAGACCTGCTCCTTACCAGGAGGAAAGCGGAGAGTATGAGGAGGTATTGGTCAACTGCTGGTTGTAATGTAAACGGTTGCTATTGGAATCCCGACTCCCGGTAATAATCCGGTCATTGCATTTCCTTTGTAAAAGTGCTTTTTATGTCATTTTATATCGGCCACTTCCTGTAATTTGATATAACTGTTTTTTACAGTACTTAATGGCAGTGTTTCCACAATTTTTCAGCAAAGTAAAATTGTGAAGAGAGTGATCGACTAGTTATCCTTGGAAGAGCTTTCTCATAAGTTTGTCCTGACAAAACAATGCCAGTAAAAAAATCAAACAATACAGTTTAGTTTTAAACGTTAGCTACCAAAAATTAAATAAGGAAATAATAATGGATAAATATAAAAATTAAAATATTGTATGCATTGAATGACACATCATTTGAAAATGATGTTCACATATAAAATTTACTTAATTAAAACATACTATGAAATACAACGAAATTGAATTACAACGTGCAATTCAATTACATGACAGGGGAAAACATCCAAGCTCAAAGGGAAAAGCAGTGTCATGCGTTTAAAACAATTTACTATTATTTACTACTATTTTTATTTCGCGCTTTGGTTGTCATTGGTGACTGTTGTCCCAGAATTTTTGGATCATACCTCGTATGATTACTTTTATACATAAGTATAGGTACACTAAAATCAAAACGCAAAACTCACCTACAGTTTGAGAATTTAAAAAACCCATCTGTTTTATGAGAAAGTAATCAATTGAAGATGGTAGTAAGAGGTAACCAAATAGATTGCCAAAAGAAAAGACATTATAGCCAATGATCCAACTTCTAACAAAAGAAGTGAAGGAGCCCTATTATAGACTTCAGAACTTATTTTAATGCTTAAGTGGCGTGAATTCGGCCAAAAATACAAAAATTTGAGTGAAATAAGCAATGAATATCATAACAATTAAGCCCTAATCAGCAGAAAAATATTTATATAATGAAGTCAGATGGTCACCAAAGGCTCTTCTATGATTACGCACAGTCATACAAAAAGACAAATGCACTGGGTCATCAAAAGCGGTTTGTTACACGTATATTATTAAAAGTCAGTAAGATTTTCATTGTTGCTGATAAAGTACACCATTTTTTTAGCTATTAGGCATTAATATAATCAAAATTTCAGTGAATGATATTATTAGATATTTTTATTTTACATGCACGCCATGGTCACTTTCAAAAAATCATGAAACATTTTCTCGGAAAAAATACGGGATGCGTTGTACATCCACTTGTTAAGCATTAAAAGGGGTTCAAATGAGCCAATTTTTATATTTAAAAAAAAAAAATGGGTTTTTTGAGTAATCTCACTTCAAAAATCGTTGATTTTTGAAAATTTTCAAAGTTTTAAAATTTATTTCCAAGACGGTATGTATCTAAGGATTATAATAAAATATGCTATAAAACTGTCATGTAAGGGCTTTAGTTTAGTAAAAATAACTTTTTTTTCCATGGAGAAAAAAAATCCTAAAATGGGTAAAAATGCAGTTTTTTTTCGCCACAGCAATATTTTTTTTCGAAATCAAAAAATCTAACTAAATTTTTAAAAACAATGTCTAGTTGTAAAATGGGTCCTTATTTATTTTTAGAAAAAAATTATTCAAATAGGTTAAATACTTTTGAAATAGTATCCATTTCAAATCGAGTGTTATGTTGGTTTTTTCCAAAATAGTCAATTTTGTGCAGAATTTTAGTGGGCTGTAACTGAAGAAAAAAAAAAAATTCTTGCAAAATCCTTTTGGGATTTTTTATATGTTCCTTAATTGTAACTAGTGTAATTTTTCAAAAAAATCGGTGATGGTCATGTAACACGCCCTGCCTGATCTGAAATGGAATAGTTCAATATTTAACACAAAAAAAAAAAAAGTAAATTAAGGGGCCAGTGTTGGTAATGCCATTTATTATACAAATATTTTTGAGTTGAAAAAAAAAAAAAAAAAAAAAAAAAGCCAATAAATTTTTTAGAAAATAGTTGTAGCTTTGCATCTCTAATGATTCATACAGATATATCTCGCATGCATTTACACAAAATATGCTGAAAGAACTGAGGTAGTGAGAAGCAAAGGGGTGTAGGTGAACATTTTGAGTAAATCGTGTTTAAAAATCAAGTCCTGGTTAAAGGTTGATTTTTTTTTCTAAATCATGCTGCACAGCAGCACCCACCAGGGCTACTAGTACAATCTCTTGTCCCAAAAGAGAAGACAGGTTCACCTACCATTTGTACTGGTTATCTCCAATTTTTTAATTTTGCCACTTACATGCCTTTACTTCTCACTACCTCAATTGTTTCACAAATAAGCTTTTTTTTTGTTTGAAAGGTGTCTGGATCGGGAATGTTCCAAGCCACTTTTGCCCAAATTATGACCAGCGGGTCATATGGGACTACGAATCTGCTCCATGCGGTATGGTGTTATTGTTTGAAATGTGACTTGATATAGCGTGTTCTTAGGCAGTGGTGCCCAACTTACAACCCGCGTATCAAATGGGGCTCGCAAAACTGATCTATGTGACCCGATATCTTCAATGTTACGATTCGAAAACTATGTTTTGAAATCTTCCAAAACAACCAATCCTCTTCGTCTTGTATTAAGAATGAATTCTGCATGTTTGGAACTAAATAGTCAGAAATTGGTTTTTGAAAAGCAGATGGAAATTTTATATTATAATTGGCATGCAGTTATGATAACGACAATTCTTGGTGATCAATTTTCACAAAACTTGGCATACATTTTATTTATGCCATGACTTAAAAGTTACGTGCAAAAAATTTCCATACTCTACCGCAAACTTGTAGTCCCCAAAGGGTCAAAGAATAAATTTTACGGGGGGAATTTAGGTGCTTTCGCTGCCAACCATGTAAAACTATCAGGAAAAAGGAGTCAACTTTTTTGTCCGATTATTCGTATCGTTCGAGCTTCAATTCGCTGCAATTTCGATTCCACTATTTGGCAAAAAAGCACGTCGCCAAAAAATTAAGCCATCATAACAAGTAACAGTCGCAGTCGTGTCTGGCATATCCATTTCAATAAGATGGCGTAGTAAAAATGGATTACCCCGCCTCCTCTTGTGGTACCGCAACACGCAGGTAACACAAAGGAGGAAACAAGAAAGCCACCTCTATAAGAGGGTTAAAAAAAGTACACGGCATGCACATACATATCTGTGTGTAGGGTCATCTAAAAAAATAATCCCTTATCGTCTGAAGTGGGTGACGGACAGGTAGGCTAAGCCTTTCGTTCGCGACAAAAACATGGAAACTATTTCGGCTCCTCCCCATTCGCTAAATCTTTTTCAAAACCCCAACGTACAGAGTTTTGAGTGTATTCTTTTTAACCATTCTTCTCTTGTTGCATTGATCCCCGTTTTGAGGTCCTTTTCAACTGTTTCTCACGGACTTGGTTCCTTCGGATGCCGAAAGCTTCGATGCCCAAGACCTCACGCTCTGTGTTGTTTCCCATGAGGGCACACGGTAGGGGTTTTTTGTCTCCATGACGGTAGGTTGACTCACAAACGAATAATAGATTTAAATGATAATTTCTTTAACTCTTACCCTCCCCCCCCTCCATATCGAGTTCGTAAAACTACCGAAATCTGGAAGAATCACTTTGCCGAAGGTAACAGTAGATTATAGATTACAAACGTTTCATATCAAGATTATGTAAAACTGCTGACATCTAAAAGAGTCATTTTGTGTAGCGTAACGAGAGATTTTAGATAACAAACTCTTTATGCATAGTTTATTAAATTACAGAAATCTAGAAGCATACTTTTGTCGAGTGTAGCGTAATAAGAGGTTTTAGATTAAAAGTTCTTCATATCGAGTTTGTAAAATTACTGAAATCTTGAAGAGTCACTTTGACGAGAGTGGTGTAATACGACACGTTAGATGCATAACAAATTCTTCATATCGAGATTTAAAACTTCTGATATCTTAAAGAGTTATTTTGTCGGGTATAATATTTATAATAAGAGATTTTATGCTACAAATTCATATCGAGTTTAGAATTACTGAAATCTAGAAGAGTCTTTCTGTCTAGTGTATTGTAATAAGATATTTTAGATTATAAACTCTTGAAATCGAGGAGGAACACTCGTAATGTATTGTATAGTTATCAAAAATTGAGAAATAATAATTTTGAAATCTAATGAAAATAATTATTATCCTAATTCAAAGTTGACTTGAAATTTAGGTTAACTTTGAGCCGTGTCAGAGATGGGACTGGAAATTAATTATTGTAATAAAAGTTGTGCAACTTTAAATTAGAAAAATAGAATTTCTAAATTTTTAAAACTTCGTTTTTACTTCACCACATCTTAAAATTACAAATTATTATAATACTGCATAGAATATTACATCATAGGAAGAGCGATTTCAACAATTCCAAAAGTAGCTTCCAAACAGTCACCTCAGAACTACTGAGTGATGCAAGGTCCTGTGTACGTTATTATCAACTTCTTTTCTAAATCAATAAGTAGAAAACCTATTTCATACCTTTAATTGTCGAGTACAGCAATGGGCGTTCTAATTTTTTTTTTAAATTTAAGTACACTTAAAAGTTATAAAACGTTATCCTAAATGACTGTAGTGCAACTTCGAACTAGAAAAGTGAAATTTAAATGCCTAAAACTTCTTCATTTTCATTTCTTAGTTTCACAAAATTCCTATAATCAACCGTATTGCATAAATATATTATTATAATGTAGGAGGCATGCGATTTCAAAATTTTGAAATCAGCATTCAAGAGTAGAGTAGCATGCAAACACAACTCATCTAATAACATTCAGAGTTACTAGATGAGTAGTGTATAGTGTTTTAAACTTTTTTTATGAAATAATAAGTAAAAAACTGATATTTATAACCTAGCCAGT
Organism: Uloborus diversus; assembly: GCF_026930045.1. Lineage (NCBI taxonomy): Eukaryota > Metazoa > Arthropoda > Arachnida > Araneae > Uloboridae > Uloborus > Uloborus diversus. The sequence continues at coordinate 145,103,482 of NC_072737.1, forward strand.
AACTTAGAGTGCAACATTTGGCCTTCTAGAATTTCCTTTAAAAGTTAAAATTTTTACCTTCATAGCATCACAAATATAAGATTTCTGTAATTTATTAAATTGCATAGAACATTAGAATGTTGGACGGCAGATTTTGATAACTTCAAATGAGCAATAAGAGGTAGATTCTAAACAATAACAACTTCAGAATTATTGGGTTACGCAGGATGGGTCACAATTCTCTCCGGGGTTTGAAAGGGGTTAACAAAACAAACATATTATCAAAACAGCGACAACGTAGACTTTACTGGAGAAAGGATCTCTACAAATTTTGTTTCACAAATGTTCGAAAAGTGAATCTTTCGTGACGCAGCAGATAGATCGATAGACAGTTTTTTAAAGTAAAAAAAAAACTATTCATGGAAGTAAATAGCTTGTTTTGTATGTTTTATTAAAATATTGAAACAAAGTTTTAGCTACCACAAAATTTTACACCGCAAGACTTGACTTCGATATAACACGGTAGACACTCCCTTGATTTACATTATTTCTAAGTTAAAGAGCTGATGTGTGCATAACATGACTTCCTTTTACTCCAATTTAATGTCATTTTACCACCATTGACAATTTTAATGTGATTCAATTGTTTACTCTCTAAATATCACCAACAGTGGCCAAACTGAAACCAAATTTAAAAAAAAAAAATCCTCCAAATTTGTCGCCAAAACTTGGCAACCAAAAGACTGGCGATATATCGCCAAGTGTCCGACAAATTATAACACAACTTGAGTTTACATCGAAATTAACAACGATTTCTCCCCAAAAACGGGCAAAAGACCCCCTTAGGAACATCCGAACGCAACCAAAATTAAAGGTGCACAACTAGACCCCACTAGGAGTCCACGTACCGAATTTAAACTTTCTAGGACATAACGTTTTTGAGTTATGCGAGATACATATACGCATACGCACATACATACGTACATACAGACGTCGCGAGAAAATTCGTTGTAATTAGCTCGGGGGTTGTCAAAATGGATATATCTGGTGTCTGTACGTTCCTAGGCATATATCCAAGTGTGGTCGGGTCGAAAAAAAAAAAAAAAAAAAACCTCAACATTTATTCGGGGGTGAGAAAAATGGAAATTAAGGCCGATTTTTGAGTGAAAATTTTTTCGCGAATACAATACTTCCTTTTTTGTAAAAGGAAGTAAAAATAACTTAAAAGTTAAATTCCTAACTAACTAACTTTATTAAGTTACTTAACTTATCAAGTTAAATTCCTAAAATATGCATGGAAGTAAATAGCTTGTTTTGTTTGTTTTATTGAAACATTGAAACAAGTTTTAGCTACCATGAAGTTTTATACCGCAAGACTTGACTTTGATATAACACGGTAGACACTCCCTTGATTTACATTATTTCTAAGTTTCGCAGAACACGGTTTTGATATAACACGAAGCACGGTTTTGATACAAAACGGTATATATTGCCCTGATTTATGTTATGTACATACGTGATTAATTTAAAAAAAAAATAATGTAAATAAATATTCTAAAAACATTTCGTATAACACCACGGTATGAGTTTACTGTGTTGTACGAGGGACGTTTGTGCACTAAAAAATATAAAGTTGTGCAAAGTTAACCCATAGGGTAAACCTACCCAATTTCGTGATATTAAGGATTCAAACAGTATAATCGATAATTTCTTCTGAATTTATTGACTTGATATTTTTTCCATAGACATAGTAAACTTTATTCTTAATTATTAAACCATCAAACAGAATTAATACATGATAATATAATGTAATTTAATTATTTTCCAAAAAAGTATCACATGTACCTAAATTCGTGATAGTCTACCTTATTCCGTGAGTCAGTGTACCTAACTTCGTGGTAATGACTTAATCACTGTCACTGTCATTTTCTTCATTACGTGCACATACACTACACATGAACACTGTTGGTGGATTTTTTAAGTCAACTGCCTGGCAACTTTCATGATACCAATTTAAACAAAAACAACATTGGATCCATGGGCTCTTGTTATGTCCTTTGTAGTAACTTTCATTACAGTTGGGGCATAACCATTCATCTTCAGCTTCACCTTTGCTCTTATTGGTGTTCTTTTTGGCTTTAACCAAACTGCTGGTACTGGCACTGACACAGGATTTGGTAGTGTCACTAGTACTGGAACTGGTACTGGCGGTGGAAGTATTACCACATGATTTCTCCCCTGGAAGATGAACTGCAGCTGATGGATCACGCCTCTTCCTTGCAGGTTTTGGAGCACGTGCTGTAAAATCAGGTAGTTTTAACACATCATCGATGCCTTCCTTTGTAGCAGGTGCATTGCTGACTGACAGGGAATTTTCATCCATACACCTGTTATCCACGTTTGTTGTCAGGGCTTCATCAGGAATTTTCATCTTGTTTAGTGGGAAAACACCAGCCTTGCAGAATGCAGAAATGATATTTTCTCTGATGAATGCTTCCAGAAAAGCGGGACTGAACATCCCATGGAAATCGAATCTTCCTGGTCTTCTCAGCGGATTACCTTCTTGAAACTGCCTCAGGTGTTTCTGCCAAGCCAATTTCAAAGGCCGGTATACTGCTACATCCAAAGGCTGTAGCAAATGACTTGTGTGGCTTGGAAATGTTACAATTATGATATCATTCTCTGAAGCCATTGCAATGACTTCAGGAGTTATGTGACTCGCATGTGAATCCATTAATAGCACCACAGGCCTTGCTGAGGAAATCCCCTGGACAAATTTTTGAAACCACATCAGAAATAACTCTGAGTTTAACCAGCCACTCTGAGACACTGCAACTGTTACATTTGGAAGCGCCCCAATTTTCAAACCATCAATCATTCTAGCGCCTTTGAAGATCAGTAGAGTAGGTCCAAATTCACCTGCGGCATTGATGCAAGGTAAAACGGTGTGAGTTTCAGCCTTGTCAGCAATTACTCGATTATAGACGAACCTCTTGCCTATTCTTGTAACAACTCGTCCAGACTTCACAACGTAGCACAGCCCCGTTTCGTCGCAGTTCCAAATTTGTTGAGGTTTGATGCCTTCTGGAAACTTTCCATAAACCTCAGAGAGTTTGTCATAGAAATCATTGAGTAACACCCTATTAGAATTGTTTGCCCGATATTGGGACAAATTTTCGGGTGTTCTTAGGCCTAAATTGTATCTGCGACGAAACTCACGCCACCACTTCCAACTGGCACATTTTTTCTTGTCGCTGAATGGAAACGGTTTGTTGTTTGAAGCACACTCCTTCTCAGCAAGGGAGTATGCTATGTGCCTGATTCGACTGACCGTCAAACCAAACTCAAGCTCCTGCATATTAATGACAAATTTCACTAACGAAGTTTCAGTTGCTGGGCCTAGAGCGAACGGTCTCCCCACTTTTCTCACATCCACACTGTCACTGTCACCTTCACAGCGTGTTATGTAGTCTTTCAAGGTGCTCCATGGGATGAAAAAATTTTTTGCAGACTTGTACACTGACCAATTTTCATCCACTTCCTTCCTCACTGCGAGTTGAAGTGTTTCTTTTGAGTATTTCTTCCGTTTGTTCCCACCTTTCTCTTTTTTCCCACCGGCTAGCTTGCTGTAAATAGGCGCCATCTGTCTGAAAATAGCAAAATTTCATAAGAAATAACTGTGTTTTTGTAAGCCTCCGTTACGATTATTACACACAAAAACAAGAAACTAATATAAATACCACATTCATTATAGTATTAATTTAAATATTAGTGTAAGAAATATTAATTTTCTTAAGAGATTACATATAAAAACTTACATTAATTATTGCAAGGAGTCACACCACGTGCACACTGTTCTCTTCTAACTGACAAAATGGCTACACAATAAACCAGTTGCCGGAGACCTCCAAAGCTTTGCCTGGGTTTGGACAACACCCTGCCATCTATGAGGAACATGTCAAATTAAGTGTACACAACCTACCTAACTCCGTGGTAAAATAAATGTTTCGTATCACAGAGTAAGGTATGTCACGAAATAAGGTAGGTTCACCCTATAGTTTCAGCAAGTCTCGTAACATAATGGGGCGTTTCCGAAATTTAAAAAGTATTTTTTTCTGAAAGAGCATGCTTAATAACATAGGATTTGACCATTTTTTAAAAAAATAATTTGACAAAGTTTACTAATTAAAAAAAATATTTAAACCGGTGCGCAGACTCATCTTCTGCGCATGACATCACAAATGATGAGCTGCCATTCACTATTGCCATTAGTAAGGCCGACGCATCAGCTTAAGTTTAGCCATTTTGGATCGGATTTTTCATTATTGCGCTGCTAGAGTTGCCACAGTAAACTTTCGGATTTCGCCAAATTTGCTGGAAATAATACCTTATTTCATAAACAATTCACGTGCCGCTAATAATCGCTCGCAGTGAACAATCACCAAACGCGATTACTCGCCGGAAAAGACAACCACTCAAACACGCGCTCCGATCCAAAATGGCTTATCTTAAGCTGATGCGCCGGATAATATATATATAGGGGTTTTAGCCATTAGGGCAGAGCGCAATACTTAATTCACTTCTTTACTCACATGTAGTGGTAACGATATGGTTGACAGCAAGTGTGAAGTGCAATATTTAATTCGCTTCTGAATTATCTTAACCTGGAAATGCGGTAGACAGCAAGCGTCAACATTCAGTGCGTCAGTTTAATGCGCCAAAGTGCATGATTTGTGACGTCATAAAGGCCGTGCCTTGTTTGAAAAATCGGACATTTTAAAAAATGAATTGAAGAATAACAGTTGGGAAAATGAAAGTATTTTCTGGGTCCATTATTTATTTATTAATTTTGCTCATTCTATCAACTTCAGTGACTAAAAGTAGTACTTTTGACTGAAGTAAGCAACCCGACTGCTTAGTACGGCACATTGTGCGACTCTGGACATCAACTGTCTATTATTCTTTGCTTCTTTACATCGCAAAGTCCATGAATACAGGGCTGCGAAGTCGGAAGGAAAATGGCCGACTCCGACCCCGACTCCGACTCCTGGATTTTGAAATGCCCGACTCCGACTCCAACTCCGACTCCGACTCCGGATTTTTTTTATTATTTTTTTTAATTGTATTTTTTCAACTCCCTCTCTCCCTTCAGGGGAAGGGTTGAAACCTCTAAACAGAGATTTAAATATTAATTCCTTTTTATGAAAATTTCGCATTTTGTTTTTTATTGTAAACCCAAGACGCATACAACGTTAGAAATTCAATTTAAAAATCAAATTTTCCAATAGTTACGAGTAAAAAAGTGAGATAACTTAAAAATCCCTTTTAAAAAATTTGAAAAGGATTATCTGTAATTTGCCCCCCTTTAATGTTTAACAAATTGATATTGATCAAATCGTGTGCTTTCAATTTTTGAAAGCTGTAACTTGAGAGAAAAATGCTTTTTTTCTAAATCCAAGTTCTTGAGAGGGGGTGGTTGCTCCGGGTGACACCCATCTGGTAGATGACACCAAAAGGTAATTTCAGAGTTTATAAAAAAATAGAAATATTTTAATTCTGAAAATTTTCGCGAATATATTTTAAATTATATTTCATCAATAAAATTTCAGCGAAAATAGGGCACATATACGTCAGGAGCTAATTTTACACAAAATGCGGGGTTATATAAATTTGTACGAATAGCTTTTGCTATACCTATATTTCTTCTTCGCTAAATTTTTAATTTAAATTTTATTGGCTGCTTTAAAATTAACCTTAATATGAAGATTTTAAGATTAACTGCAATTATTGAGTGTTGTAATCAAGAAATCATTTACACTTATTTTGTTCCATACTTTTTAGTGAGAACCAAGCTTATAGAAATAGTCTTAATAAAGAAAAAAAAAACATTTGATTATTTCATCGGATCTTTTGGATTCGTGCTTTCGCGCCATAACTTTTTTGAATTTGCCGATCACCCTTAAACGTTTCAACCTTAGCTACGGGCCTCGACTTACTATTTTTTTTACATTTCTTTTACTATTTTATAACCGAGATCGAACAAAACACTATATTTCTATTTTTATTTGAAGGTGATTACTTGAAAATGTTAGGCAACAAAATCGTTTGCTGACAGTTGCTATTAGTTAAGTTCAAAAGCAAGCAAACTAGGGGACGGCTACAGAAAATTCGGTAAGCACTCAAGCTAGCTGATTGCCATAATGGCTGTTATTTTCTCATTATTATCTTTTTATACATGTAATCGAACCAATTGGTAATCAGTTTTTAAAAAATGCAAGGAGAATCAGTGAAAAGGATAGAAAAAAAAGAAGCTCGGAGTCGGAGTCGGAGTCGGCATGTTTTTGAACAACTCCGACTCCGACTCCTTTACCCCAACATCTATCCGACTCCGACTCCACAGCCCTGCATGAATACCCCAAATAGCCCGGTCAAAATAGACATTCGAGTTCGGAAAAATTCCCATAAAGCTGAAAATTGGTACAGACCTTAAGAACATCATTATAAGTGAAATGTCAAAAGTCCTCATCGATCCGAGTGGAGCTAAAAATTTTATGCAAGGTCAAAAGTCAAAATTGAAATTTTTTTTTTAAATTGAAAACATTCGTACAGTGCTGAAAATTGGTACAGGCTTTAAATGCATCATTGTGATTGATATATGAAAAATTCCCATCGATTCCACTTGAACTAAAAGTTTTATGGAAGGTCAAAGGTCAAAATAAAAAAAAAAAAACTTAAAAAATCGGAAAAATTCACATAGAGCTGAAAATTGGCAGAGACACAAAATACACAATTATAAATGAAATATAAAAAATCCCCATCGATCCCACTTAATATAAACATTTTATGCACGGTCAAGGGTCCAAAAATGTTTTTTTTTTATTTTGCAATTATTTCAAAAACATAACTGTTATTATAAAAAGCGCATATTAATTTGTAAATTATACAATATGTTGAAAAGACGTTTTTATATAAAGTTCAACTTTTTCTGGTTCAAATTAGGTGAAAATGGTGAAACAAGTACAACATTATCCCTTATTTAACGGATATAAGATGCCTCTCAGTACCTATTATCCCTAATCAGATTCTTCAGGTACAGCAGCAACAATTTCTCTAGCCTTTGCATACAAAGGTTGATCAAAAGTAACAAGTAATGTTTTGTATTCTCCAAAGCACAAAGTAAAGTAGTGTATATACTATTGTAGAATTTTTTTTCAGGTTGGTGAATAAATGGTAAGAACAAAATTCTAGACATTGAAAAATCCATATTATTCTTTGTCAAACCTTCAATATAACCGTTCCAACCTGATAGCGATAAATTATTCCTTTTCCCATACAACCATAACAAATATATTTTCCGGAGTAAGAAAGAAGTTGTATCACTTTCATAAGCAAAGTTCTGAACAGTTATTTTACTATATCCTACTACACCATTATTGTGGTACTCTTGTGTTGGCACATGAGCTTTTTCTGCAAAATCTTTCGCTGAAATAATTTGTTTCATTCGCGATAAAGGATCTTCTGCTAAAACTGAACTTCTAGGAGTAATAATTTGGCTTATGCTCATTATGTGTAGAGTGTTATGGCCATCTAAAGTGTGTACGTTAATACCAGCATTGTCTGCTGCGTATTGAATAAATGTCCCGGTTTCTGGTGGTAAAATATGTGGCTGATGGTTAAAAACTGTAGCCGCCTCATACGCCATAGTATCATTATACGAAGCACTTAAACCAAAAGATGAGAAAATTTGTATCAAACGTTTAGATCCAAATCGTCTATGAAAAAAAACTGAGAGTCCCAATTGTAATCTCGAGATGAAAGATCTAGGACGAACAGCAGCCATAATACAGTGGCTGACACTAGTACATATTAATTTCAAATGTTCCAATTTAGATCGTTTTCTTTTTAAGATAATTTGCTCCAAAAAATAAGTCAATGACTCCGGAATGTCACTATTAATATTTTCAAACATTTGACATGGCGGGAGATAATTGTTAGTGTCGCACACGACAGATTGAATATCTTTTTGAATAATTTCTGCCGCAGTCTTTTGTACCCTAAATCTTTCCTCTTTTGCTGTTTTTTTTTTAATTTTCGTACCAAGCTTTGTTCAGTATAGTATCGTGCTGAGTGTAAACAAATCATTGCTAAACTTGCACGTTTCTCGGTTATAATCAGTCTATTGCCATACCTTAACTTTAATCTGTTTTTGATTGTTTTATCATCTGAGATTTCAGTTTTACAAATATTTTTTAGTTCTTACAGTGAAAACTGACAATCATCATTATTTTCAATATAATCAAATATTTCTGTCATCGCCATAGTAACAGCGGGATTTTTAGGACGACCTGCTTAAAGATCTACAGAACGCTTTAGAAATGAAGTGTAGCAATTAGAATGGTACTCCGCTTCAGCAGCAACTAAATCGTATTCATATTGTATGCGTGCAATAACAATTTTTGCTACGTCATCTGAATGATTATGTGCAATCTTTAGAATATTATCTTTAAAGGAAAGAGTAGCAACTTGACAAATTCTACGCCGTATATTCTGCTGTTTTTTCTTTTCAGTCTCTTCATTTGCTTCATCACCACAAAATATGCAACAGTTTTTAAAACAAAATGTTGTCTCACCTGATAGGACTCTAGTACGAGGTGGACTACTCAGAGATGTACTGGCCTCTGTCTCTTGTTGTCTTTTTGCTGCCGCAATGCCCACTTTCGGTTGTACATTTTGCGACACTACATGAACTGATCCACCGACTGCTTGTCTTTCAGGTATTCAACAAACCCATCGTTCCTTGCACTACTTGAATCAATAAAGATTTTATTCCGCGTTCAACAGTAACAATTTCACCGTCAGTCAAAGATTTATTGGAAATGAAGCAATCTTGCGGCATCTTTGAAGAATTATTTGTTAAGGGTCATATCAAAAAGAGTATCAATAAACCCGACTTTTCACAACAAAGAATCACTCCCTGTTAATAGGAGCACTTGTGCGACTGACTTTGCTCATACAAAGGAATCTAAGCGCATCCACTCTCCCCTGAATGTAATTTGATCTTTTCAATTTGAAGGGGGTGTGTGAATCGTAAGAGGGGATAGGCATAGGGGTCAAGTGTAGTTTCTCAAGGTCACTCGAAAGAAAGAAAAGGAGCTTCAGTACTATTTCCAAGTTTCAAAAACTGCGATACCTTATGAATGTTATCATTTATTGGGGGGGGGGGGCACAAATATTGGGCTTTTTTAACACCTAGGGAAGATCCAGCTTCTGGTTTTGGAAGTACTCGTTATCAGAAAGGGATCAAAGTCATTTTAGGGCACAAATAGGGGGTTTAAAGTCAACGAAATATGTCATCAAAATGCAGCTTTAATTTTGTCGCTTACGGGGGGGGGGAGGGCTGGGGGGGGGGGGGGGTAAGACCACCAAGGCACAGCCTCTAAATCTCCGCTTGTATGTACATAAGTGCATAGTTTTCAAACTTTGTATCCCTATTTTAAGACACTTACCGTTTAAGAGATATTTGTGAAAAATTGATTTTCTGAGCTTCGACCTTGAATAAAACGTTTAGCTCCACTGGGATTCGTTCTGAACGTTTGAAATTTCGTTTATAATGATGTCTGTAATTACTTCAATGGTAATTTCATAGTCACAGTGCAATATTTGGACAAAAATTGGGATTTTAGGGTGAATTTTTAGAAATTTGAGTCCCTGAACTGCAGTTTTAGACTTTATTTTATCGCTTTAAGGAGAGGGGGGTATGACCCCTTGACCCATCCACTGAATCCCCTCCCGTTTGTGCATAATTATCTATTAATTATTTATTAATTATCTATTAATTTTCAATCTTTGTATCCCCTACTTTTACAATAACACTTACCGTTTAAGAGATAGTTGCGAAAAATCGGTTTTTGATCTTTGACCTTGAATAAAATTTTTAGCTCCACCGGGATCGATGGGGACTTCTGACACTTCACTTTAGTGTTGTCCTTAACTATATTTGTGTTAATTTCATAGCCAAAGTACCAAATAGGGGTACAAATAAGGGGTCTAAGGGAATTTTTTTTTTAATATGTCTCCAATGCCATTTTAACCTATATTTAGTAGCTTTAGGGTGGAAGGTATGACCCCCATTACCCATCCTCGAAATCCCCACTTGTTTGTACACAATTGCATACCTTTCAAACTTTCTAACCTCCATTTTTTCGCTAACAATTATCGTTTAAGAGACATATATGAAAAATTGATTTTTTGACCTTTGACCTTGCATAAAATTTTTAGCTCCACTCGGATCGATGAGGACTTTTGACATTTCATGTATAATGATGTTCTTAAGGTCTCTACCAATTTTCAGCTTTATGGGAATTTTTCCGAACTTTCGCTTTTTTTTGGTCTATTTTGACCGGCCTAAAACATGCAGCACGGTGGCACGGATCGTCACCCTCACTAGCCTTCTTCCCTCACTCGTTCTTACTGCACTGTCAATGGAATAGTTAACGCTCTATGAGCGAAGAAATACTTTACGAGAAACCCAATTTCTTTTATCAACTTTTTTTTTTCATAGTGTCAGTACAAAACAGGAAATATTCATAAAAATGAAGATGTAATTTAGTAATATAGCATTAACTTTACAAACTCGTTTATTTGGTTTCCGCTTAAAAAAAGGCGCAAAAAAGACGTCTAATTCCAACATTTTCCTAATATAGTTAGTATTGAATCCAAAACGTGTTTCTTCAAATATCTCGAAAACTCATTTCTGCAGATACTGCCGTTTACCTGCAAACGGCAGTATATCTAGCTTCTTAGTTTTGGCATTCCAAGACGCATACAACTTTGACGTTCTTAATTGCCGTGAAAGAATGTAGTTTTTAATAAAGGTGCGCAAGTATTTCACATAGGGAATTATTTTTATAAAAGTTTTCTAACTCTCTGTGGTTAAAAAAAATATTGATGCAGTATGAGAGACAAGTGGCAAATGCAAAATGGCACTCTAAGTCAGGGATTCTTCAACACTGTTCTGACAGGGAAAAACAATAACCAGTCCTCGGAGACTTTTACCGGTCCATATAAACAAATTATAATTTTTTTCATAGAAAGTATTACTTTTCACGTTAATTTTACGATTAATTTCCAAACTTCTCTGATTTTTCCACAATGTTAATAATGGGGTCATTTCCTAAAACTTAAAAGAATTTTTTTTATGAAAGAGTATGCTTTAAAAACATAGGATTTGACCATGTTTTAAGTAATTTGACAAAGTTTGGTATTTTTTAACAATTATTTTAATTGGTGCGCAGATTCAATTTAATTTTTAACGCTTCTGCATATGGCATCACAAGTGATGAAATGCCATTCACTGATGACATTAGCGCGGAGAGCAATATTTAATTCGCATCGAAATTATCATAACCTTGAAACGCGGTAGACAGCAAGCGTAAAGGAAATAACCCCATTACCTGTTTTTATACTTAAATGCTGTTGCGAGTAAATCAGAACAAACTGTCACGATGAGCGTATGTTACAGTTTTAAATCCACAATTCAAATAAAATTTTGAGCCGCTGCAGTATCTGGCTAATAGCGGCTGAAAGAAAAGACCGACCCACTACAAAAGATATGACCTGTCTGGCTAATTTCTTACTTCACCACAAGGTGGAGTGATCAAGCTCTAGAGCTGCGAATACTTAGCAAAATGCTTTGTTAAAAAAAAAAAAAAAAAAAAAAACTCACCATTCAAAGAACGCAGCCAATGACAACGCGTAATTAAAGTAATTCATAAAATAAATGAAGTGAAGCGAAGACAAACATGGCAACTGCTACTCGACGTTAAATTCCGGTTATCACAAATTTGCCATTTCAACTGCGCTTGCGCGCGGACTTAGCTGATTTCAAAACTCTTGCTAAATTAATTACAAACATTTTAAATTTGGTAATAAATATGAGATGGCAAGAGATAAAAATTAGAAATCACAAAGTTTTTTCTGATTTAGTTTTTAGGCCTCGGTAAAAATTGAATTTTGCGTCTTAATTATTAATGGATTCGGTGTTTGAATCGTCTGTCCTTTTTCAGGACCAAATTTTTAACCTCAGAAGAGCGTACTAGAATTTCAGCATCACTTCTAATACAAAGCCGAACCCTCAACCTAAATAAAAATGTATAATACTAAGCTGTTTACGCCTAACGTAAAATATCCGCAAAAGACGGATTTCTGTACTAATATTCCAATCATTTTTGAAGTACACAACGTGTTTTACACTTATGTTAAATAAATATTTCCAAACTAATAAATATTGAAGTGCCATTTTTCTCTTAAGATCATCAATTATTCATATCCGTAGTTTCATATAAGAAATATATCACGAAGTCGCTCTGAAAATATTCTAATCGCATTCATTAATTTGGTGGGACTCTCGCTCAGCTTAAATATAAACAAGCAACACGAAATCTTAAAACAGAAAGCCCAAAAAGCTAAGTCCGCGCGCAGCGCAGTTGAAATGGCAAATTTGTGATAACCGGGATTTAACGTCAAGTGCAACTGCTCTGTTGAAATTAAAAATAAAAATTCTTCAGATTCGATTTGACTTTTGCAATGGATGGTATCTGAGCTGTCACTGGTGAGTTTTGTACACATTTTACATGTAAAATTAATGTTTTAAGTATGTTTTGTCAAAATCTTTTTTTAATGAGATGTGAATATGAAGCATAGATATTTTATCGGAGTCCGACTGATAAGATTTTGAAGTATCTAAGCAATGGATGATAAGGGGAAAGGGGAAGGTATTTTATCGCAACATTGAAGCTTGCAATTTGAAATTTGATCCTAAATTATTTTAATTGGAGCTAAAAATGAAAACTTTTTGAAAAAAAAAAGTTTGAAATTTTATTTCGTAAAAAAGAAATGTTTTGATTATTGATTATTGAAAATGGGTACAGAGACATTCAAAAAGTTAAAGAATTCACTTACTGCATTGTATTCTATTGCAACTACGTTGTTTACCTACTAAAACCAAAATTGTTGTTGACGAATCTTGTAAACGTGATACAAAATGTAAAATAAATTAGCATTATATCTTAAATGAACAACTAATGTATAATCATTAATTAACTAATGTATACTAATGTAAAAACTTTAAAGCTGAAATCGAAGAACGTTCCACCTTCGACAGATATTGAAGTACGAAACGTCCGACAGTTACAATGGGGTTGTTTCCTTCAGTCAAAAGTACTACTTTTAGTCACTGAAACTGAAGGAATAAGCAAAAAAAAAAAAAAAATTGAAATTTGACATCTTGAATTCAAATTATGTTTTTCGCAATCACGAGTGTGTGTATGTAGGCGTGTGTGTTTGTGTGTGGGGGTATGTGTGTTTCTGTGTAGAGGGTATGTGTATGTGTGTGTGGGCATGTGTGTTTGTGTCTGTGTGCTGGCATAAGTGCGTGGGTAGTTGTGTGTATGAATGTGTGTGTGGGGGATATGTGTATGTGTGTGTAGGCATATGTGTTTGTGTGTGTGCAGGCATGAATGTGTGGGTAGTTGTGTATATGTGTGTGTATGTTTGTGTGTGTGTGTATGTGTAGGTGTCTGTATGTATGCATGAATGTGTGAGTAGTTGTGTGTGTGTATGTGTAGGTGTCTGTATGTATGGTGTGTGTATGTGTATGTGTGTAGGTGCATGTGTGTGTATGTATGCGCGTGTGTGTGTAGTTGTGTATGTATGCGTGTGTGTGTGTAGTTGTGTATGTATGCGCGTGTGTGTAGTTGTGTATGTATGCGCGTGTGTGTGTAGTTGTGTATGTATGCGCGTGTGTGTAGGACATGGATGCAACCTGGAGACGACTTTCGCTATGGGAGCAGCATCGTGAGGACCCGGTCGACGGTGATGCTTCAGAGGGTGGCGGTGGGAAAATAAAATCAAAGGACATTAAAACAGTCAAGTGAGAACAATAAGCAATCGTGATTGCTCAAAAAAAAAACACACATAGACCCAGAAAATATTTTTATTTTAACAACGGGTTTTTTTTTTAATTCATTTTTTAAAATGTCCGATTTTTCAAACAAGGCGTGGTGTTGATGACGCCACAAATGATGCATTTTGGCGCATCTTTCTACCACGGTTCCACGTTATGATAATCAACAAGCGAATTAAAATTGCGCTCTACGCTTGCTATCAACCATATCGTTGCCAATACACGTGATTAAAGATGCGAATTAAATATTTCGGCCTGTGAATGGCAACACTGAATGGCATTTCATTATTTGTGATGTCAACTGGCAGAAACATAAGCAATAAAAGCGCACCGATTTAAGTAATTTTTTAAAAATATTAAACTTAAACAAATTATTTAAAAAATGGTTAGATCCCATGTTTTTAAGCATGCTCTTTCAGAAAAAAATACTTTTAAAATTTTGGAAACGACCTCATTATAAATAATAGGTACTATAAAAGTTGCTTTTGAGAGAAAAATCTACGAATTCACACAAAAGAAAAATAAAATAAAAACGAAATGCAAATTTGTCTCACTGTTCCCCCAGTGAGTGAGAACAGTAGGAATCAGTAAGTGGGAACAGTGAGGCACACATTTATCGAGCTAGTAAGCATTGAAAGCATCAATATTGACCTGAAAACATTTGGATGACTGTCAGAATCAGGTTTTCCTTTTAGGTTCTACGATGCACATGATAAAATTAGAAGGTCCTCGACCCGAGGACCGCAGTTTGGGAAAACCTAAGTAAAAACACTATCGATAAAGTACCTATCAAACAAAGATAAATTATTTTCAAATAAAAAAAGAACCGACTTCAAAAAACAAAAAGGAACTGAAAAGTAAAAAATAATGGATCATACTTACATACGATTTTTTACCCAAACGTATAAATCAAATTTATTTTACAATTCCTGTACAAAAATCAACTAAACTAAACACCCAATTATAAATTAAACACTGATTTTTATTACCGTACGATGAATTATTTTAATACCTAACTAATTATATACGATCTCTTAATTTTTAATAACCTTTTGAAGTCGGAGCCTCCTATAAACTACTACCTAACGTAACTGACAACCCACGTGAGTTGAACACTAATTTAACTAAACCCGAAATTACTCTTTAAATCTATCCTCGATTTTTTACTTTTCAGTTCCTTTTTGTTTTTTGAAGTGGGTTCTTTTTTTATTTGAAAATAATTTATTTTTTGCTTTTTAGTGGTGGAAAAAATATAAAATAAGTACGTAGGGTACACTGTTAAAAAAAAACTGAAAATTCAGGTGGTTTTCTCACTGATTTTAACAGAATATTTCTGTAATGCTTCAAAACGTATTTTTTCCTTATAATAACAGAAACATCACGAAAAGAAGTAACGAAAACAGAATTTTTCCATCTCTAGGGTTGCCGCTGTGCTGTACTTCGCTCTGATTAGCCTTCAAGTCATGATAAACATCACTTTTGATAGTGCTTATAATTCGCACTGTTACATTTTGCTAATTAAAAGCATATTTAGAATAACAACTCCGTTGCTGTAGACAAAATAGATAGCTTGCTATTTCATGTCTGGAGAGTAATAGTACTCGTATGTCAAAATTGTTTATACGCTTTTGAGCTTTGTAGGTTTGGAAAAATGTCGGCGTCACTTTTAGACTGGCAGATGTGTTTTGATCGTCTTGGTTATTTGATATGGGTTTTATTGAGTCAGTATTAGAATATCCTTGTGGTTTTAATATTTTGCTCACTACTTAGAACAATTCTATTCGTTAGTCATCTTGTGTGTTCTAGAGCGGTGAGAATAGTTTTAGGATCTCGTGTTATCCATTTCAAATAAAGGCTATTTATTGGATTACTTGTATCCAGATGCAATGGAGATACTTAAATTTAGCACCGCTGGTCACATGTAAGTATTGTTGAATATCTTTGTACATGTTAATATACAAGTGTATTTTTCTTGTTAATCTGCATTTGATAGAATTCCGATGTTAGCTTATTTAGAATTTATAGAACTATTATAAAGTTATTTTTTATTGCTCTAACGCATTGCATTCTTGAAAGTCATCAACGCTAAATGCCGTATCTACCGGAGAGGTGTGCGAGAAAGATAGGAAAAAATCAATTAGTTTTTTTGGGGGGGGGGGGGGGGTTTCGCTTCACAGTTTGGAATACTGAAAGTCACTATTTTAAAACTCTAAATAAAGGTGTATTAATGATCTTTGAAAATACAATGAAAGTTTTGGCAACAATAAGTACTTAATTCAATTTGTTAGGCCCTTATCCAACAACTTATTTGAGATTATTGCAAGTTTCTTGGAAAAACAGTTCAGGTAAAACGAACTGATTGATATTGATATGCTTAAGTATGATGATTATGTACTAAAAATCTATGTTGCGATTCCAATGAGCGAAAAATTGGGATATCGTTGGGGGGGGGGGGAGGCATGCAGCATCTGAATCAAAACTTCTTCACGTGCATGTCAATGATTCTGTTTTTAAATACAATTAGTGATGTAAAATACCCGGGTATTTATTTTCAGGGGTAAATACCCAGGGTATATACCGGGTAAATACCTAAAATGGGTATTTAACGGGGTATTTATATCAAAAATTTATATTCAACTTAAAAACTTTTCTGTATGTATTCCACTATATATATATATATATATATATATAACCTGCCCAAATATTCTTTTTGATCACATATTTAAAGAATTATTGTGTGAAACAACTTAGCAATCTAATATGATATTCACATTAAATGTGTTGGATATGCCTAATCAATGTTGACAGCCAAATTTCAGATATAAAAAGCCATTCTACAAAAAGTAAAAAGCAAACATCAATTTTTTAAGGTCCTAGTATTTTATAACCCAGTAATATATCCCTACCCGTCGCACCCAGCCGTGCGGGGGGCCCGCTACGCGGATCCCCGGGCGGTGGAACCTAAGGCTCACAGCTAAGTGGTGGGGTGTGTGCGGAGAAAAGTAATATATCCTTACATGATATCAAAATGTAAGGAAATATCGCTCAATTTATTCTAACTATTTATTTACCTTTATCTTCTGCAGAAATTTCCTCTAAACCTAGTTCAAGTGTTCAGGCGTATTCTGCAATTCTGCATCTCATATATATATATATATATATATATATATATATATATATATATATATATATATATATATATATATATATATATATATATATATATAAACATAACACACAGACATATTAAAAATACAAAAACAGAAAGAAACAAACCAAATATGTTCTGAAGAATGGAACTTGCTAACTAAGTGGCTGGTCTAACCCGTGATAACGTATCAGTCCTTAGTTCGCTTATTTCATTTCAATATTTTGACTTTCTCTCTTTATTGTATTTCAAGCATATGTATTGAGTGTGAGAAAAAAAGAGACGATACAGCTGTTTTACAATGTTTCAATTTAAAAAACAAACAATTTAATACTAAAAATAAATGCAGTACAACATAAATGTTAGCATAAAAATACTTGACCAATCCCTTTTCAGTAAAATGTGTTTGAAAATGTTTAAAATTTTTTTTTAAATTAATTTTAAAGGAAAGAACCTGCTGAGGTTTGCTTCAAAATGATAAAGAACTGATAATGAAAAAGAAAAATTAAAGGTAGCTGCACTTGCAGCAGTAAAGACTTTTGATACTGTCTCAAAAATTGTGTGTTATTGATGGAATGACTCTTAAAATAAAATCCCAAAATAGTATTTAAAAAAAAAGAGAAATTGTCTAAAATAGTTCATTCTAAATTCTGACAGTTTTTTTTTGATAAGATTTCTTTAAGCCTTAAATTAAAAAAATTATAATGTATAAATTTTTCTATTTTTAATCTTTCATTTTACAGTTTATGTTTTAAAAAGAAAATCTAGAAATTACTAATTAAGAAAATTACTAGGGGATTTACCCTGCCTTTGGATAAATACCCAAAGTTAAATACCTTCCATCCTACATCACTAATTGCATGAATTAAAAATAGTTTGAACAAATTTTCATCATGAAGTACAGGGAGCAAATATAAATGAGCAAGGCAACAGAAAACAATATTTTTTTTCTTTCTTTTTTTGGTTAATAATGTGAAAACTGTTTCTATATTTGCCATATTATCACTTAAACAGTAATAAAATAAATAAATAACATCATAGTCTTAATAACTTCTCAGTTTATTCTTCCAAACATCCCTCGTGCTTCCTTTGTTTTTTTTTCATTTTGGATTGGATATGACTAACCTAGACTGTGATTTTGAAATCCTGAAGTTCATCATTGAATTGCTTATACTTCTCCAATTATGACATTGAAAAAAAAAAAAAAAAAAAAAAAAAAAAAGATTCACGATACGTTTCTTTCAAAATTTCATCAAGTCTTTCAATAAAAATTATTACAAACTGTGTAATAAATATGTATGTATCAGTTTTACCAATTATTTCATATTTAGATTAAAAAAAAAATTCCATTCACTTTTTGCATTTTTTCGCAAAATACCCAGTTTTTGCGTATTTACCCAAGCCTTGGGTAAATACCCGGGTAAACACCCAAAAAATATTTACCTACCCGCTGGGTATTTACCCGATCCACATCACTAAATACAATAGATATGCGGTACTCTCTATCAGGTATATTATTAAATGATAACGTCAACCTGCTTTTAATAGTATTTTATTTGACATATTCTGCAAATAAAAATATCATATTTTTCATGTATGTTTTTCCATGCCACCCCAGACACTGTACGAAGAAGGGAATATCGAACAGTATCAGCAGAGATAATTGGTGTCATATTCAAATCCATCAATTTTTCTGCTAGTACCATTTGATTAATTTGATTCATCTGAAGTTGATATAAAAAGTTTTGGTCACGGATGCTCGGAGTAAAAATTATGTTAGGTAAGTTCTCTGTCCAGTAGTTAATTTAAAAAATCTTTGAGTAACAAATGCAAATAAAAAAAGTAATAATTTTAGAAAGTTAACTATATCTGTATTATATATCATTTTAAAGAACTAAATTTTTGATGAAATGAAAAGTCAATACTTCACATAACTTTTTAAATATTTTTTTGAAAATAAAATCTTTTTACTTAAATACGGGAAAGTGAGAAATGGAAAAAATATCACAATGAAAAAATAAGGAACGTAAATTCTGTTAAAACACAGAAAGATCGTAAATGAACGGAAAAATAAGAAATGGAATTTTCGTTTAGTCACATGAAATTTATAAACGGAAAACTACAACTACGGAGAAATAAGAAATGGAACTTCTGTTAAATCACGGAAAGTCATTGAACGTAAACGTAATATTTACGGCAACTTTGCTGCCGGTACTTTCTCCGTTATTTTCAGGAAATTTTTTTAACAGTGTAGAGCATGTGTTCACGCTTTACGTACATCTCGAGTGAGAAAGCACAGGAATTTGAAAACAGCTAAGATGAACAAAATAGAGAAAGAAAAAGAGCTCAGCGTCTCGGAGACTTCCGAAGACTGTGAAGAAATGCTTTTTCAAATGCGCAATTATTTACAAAGAAAATTGGCTTCATCATCAGTTTGACTTTATTAAAGTATGCTTTCCGAAAACCATTCACGAGTCACTAAAAAACAACCTAAATCGCTTTGACTTTGCCCATAGAATTTGAAGAGTTTTCTTGATTTTCCAGCTTCAGATACTGATTTGATGACCATGGGATCACCTGGGAAGTATATACCTTTTCAAACGAGAGAAAAAAAAAAGAATTTTCCAAATTGGTCTATGCGTGTTTGAGTTTACAGGGGACATACATAAAAAGAATTTGACGAATTGAGAACGCCCTTTTTGAAGTCGGTTAAAAAAAGGAAAATTCTTAATGCGCATAACATTTTATACGATTGGCACTAAAAACTGATCTTTGTTCCTCTACAGGATTTATTTGTGCGTTAATCTAGTTAGAGCCATTTTAAATGTCAATGATTTTCTTAACTATTTTATATTTCACAATAATACGTGTCACGTAACTAGTGAAAAAAATCACATTTCTCTTTACTAGGCTCCGGTGTAGATCAATACCACACTAGAAACAAAGTATCTACTGTGATGTTGTATATATGAAGATCAAAATACTACTAGAACAATGATACGTAATGAATTTCCTGTTTGCTTCAGAGGAGTCTTTATTCAAAAATTGCGATATGACTACGAATGATTAATGCAGGGGAAATAGTTAGGGAGGAGGGTACTCCCCCAAAGGAAGAGCCCTCCTAAAAAGAAAAAATACCCTGCAAAACACCCTCCCTCGCCCATAAGGGGGCGATCCTGACTAGTATTAATGTTTTATGGTATTTTCTTTAACACTGAGTAATGAAAGTACCTTTGTTTTATGGAGGGCACTTTCTTTAACAATGGATTTTATATTTAATCGTTTGATATTGAAATTGAATGAAGTTTATTGTTATTTGCCCATAACTTTTTTCTAAAGAACAAATATGGTGAAGCAAAGGTTTGGGTCTTAAGTTAGATCCCTTCTATGCATTAAAAAAAAACAACATAAAAATCGTTTCTTTAAGTGAGACGCTATGAGTTTACAAACAACAAAGCGCGAGTATGAAATTTATTTTATAATAAAATTATTATATAATATAATTTTATTTTTATATAGAGATTTTAATTACTATACGATGAATTATTTTAATACCTAACTAATTATATACGATCTCTTAATTTTTTTATAACCTTTTGAAGTCGGGGCCTCTTATAAATTACTACATAACGTAACTGACAACCCACTTGAGTTGAACAATAATTTAACTAAACCCGAAATTAGTCTTTAAATCTATCCTCTCCTTTGATTTCCCCAGGATCCCTTATACCCGGACTCGAAGACCATTAGACGACAGGGAGAAGTACACCGTTTCAAACAGAAAAAGAATTTTCCTAACCTGTACAGGATTCTTCTAGTAATCGGGGAGCATAGTACATAAAGATATTGCAACTAAGTCGGTAAATTAATATTTCCCTAACTGTAAATTAAGCTGACGGCGTCATGAAATATTAAATCTAGAATACTAATCAAACTTCAGAAATCGGACGCCAGTTACGATATATTTATTAAGCAACATAAATTTAATTTTCGGAGGGAGCGGCGGGGGGGGGGGGGGATTTTTGTTTTAAATTCCCCTTGAATTTAACACTAAATATATTTCAAAACTGAAATATTGAAAAAAAAAAACTTTGATGACTAAATGAAATTTTTTATTAGCAATGATGACTAAATAAAGTTATTTATTAACAAAAAAATTATAATAAATAAACTAATTCAACTATTTTCGTAGCAAAATGCATTTTATTTACTGATTTGCTACATGAGTAAGAAATACATTAGTAAGACAAAGTTGAAATTAGCAGGCGGCACCGTGAAAATCAAACCCCGATGCGAGAGAATTATATACGTATTGTTCAAAACCAGATACCTCCGTCGAAAAAATGCACCGTTCACGCCAAAACCACGTGACCTCCTGTGAAAGCTGGTCTACGTAGCCATCACAACGTGTGAAATTTAAAGTTTCTTAGATTTTTCCGGGACTGCTCAACAGATCCGGACAATATTAACATGGGACCATCTGGGAAGCATTACCTTCCAAGCAAAAAAGAATTTTTCAAATCGGTCCAATATTCTTAAAGTAATACGAAAACACACATAAAAAGCCGCAAGCCGAAATCATAACCTCCTTTTTTGAAGTCGGTCAAAAAGAAATCAACATCGGTTCATTCGTTAGGGTCCTGCTGTGCCAAACACACACACACACCACACACGTCGCATCCATAATCCAATTCCTCTTTGCATTGGGGTTAAAAACGGAAGCTATATAAATTAAATATGAAATCGGAATAAATTCGCCATACAATTTATGTAAAATCTACCAAATACATCGAGATTATTTCGATATAATGGCCATTACTCCATTCAACGCCGTTGTTCTGTTGGTACAGGGTTTTCAAACTTATCTTGTTACTATTTTCGTCAACAGCTTATAGCTGTAATTAAATTCCATTCACCACATAATTTTTCTATTTCTTGTATAGAAGTACCATGGGAACAGTGCGACACGAGCTCATGTTGTTTCACTGTTCCCTCATTGCTATGTATCTGAACTAAGTAATTTTCATACAAAGTTTCTTTGTATGAATAACCATTTTCATACAAAGAAAAATAACAAAATCATTTAGTGCTAAAATAAAATTTAAATAATAGGCTAATAAAAGATTATTAACACTAGTTTTTAAGGTATATCAAACAAGGCTAGAAACTATAACAACAAGCAATGTAAAAAATTGACTTTGATGGGGTTAAATTAAGATGACGTGATTATTTTTCTCGCCTTAGATCTGAACGAGCCTTTCTTTCTGATATTATGTTCACAGCATGTTAATGACTTTACAAAAGTGTTGAAAGTCAGGAAATAGAACAGAAAATGAACTGTACCTACTCTTCCCCTACGACGATGATACTAGTTTATGGCTCGAGTTTTGGAACCGATTTTTAAACACCGTACATGAAAATCGTTTAAACTATTTGTCCCATACAGATAAATTTTGTCATTTAAAGTCATTGTTGGAAGAAAATACAGCAAGCGAAGTTTCTGCGTTTACAATGACAGAAGAAAACTATGAAAATGAAATTGAATAATTGCAAATGCGTTTTAGCAGAACGCGATTTGTAAAAAAAAAGTAATAACTTTCATAGGATTAAATTATTTTTATGATTTAATCCTATGAATGTAACAATTGGCTTATGGTAGCTATAATAAGCAACGGAATTTTTGCATTGTATGTTATCTAAAAATCTTGCAAAGGCTGCATCAAGTACAGTTCCGTGACTTGTAGTGGCTTCTTCTGGCTTACTAATCAGTTGTAATTGTAATTTGGATTGTAGAAACGATACTAAATTTTTAGCTCGATCAGAAGCAAAACTAACATTAAAATCTCCGGTCAAAACTAAAAGAATTGTATAATAATCTTCATTAACTAAAGCAGAACCTTCTTGTGTATAATTTAAAAGCTGTTTATGAACCAATTGAATAATACTTGAAATACTTTTGTTGGACATAAAAATATGTTGGCAATAACAATTTGTTTCTTTGCTTTATTGAGACATTCCACTATACACATTTCACCAATATCGTTTTGTGTATTCGTATTAAAGCTTGTAACATTATTAACATATAATGAAGTGACAATATTTATGCAATCAAGATCATTCTGATAAACTGCTACGCTACGCCTCCTGCTCTTATATTTTGACGCTTTAATTGTACAATACGTTTTAAAGATGGAATAATTTTAGTATCACCATTTTTGCCCCCCCCCCCTGCAAAAATCACCAGGGACCCTAACCGCACAATTTATTGAATCCCCCGCCCCGAATAACTAACTTTTTAACCAGTGATTATTTTCAAGTTAAAGTCAGTTTAGATTTTATTTTGTGATGCATAATTTAAATGTTTATTTATTATTTTTTGTTTTCTCGGTCGCCCCCAATCACCGCGTTGCGGAGTCTGCGGGGATGAAGTTCGTTTAAAATATGTGCACCTTATTATATCTCAAAACCCTAAATGAAGCGAGATATTTTTAGTACAACTAATCGCAAAAATATTTTTGTTTTGAAAATAAATTTAAATATTAAATGCTGTTTTGAATATATATTATTTACAATCTTATTGGTATTATGTTGTATTATTAAACTCACCTTTCGTTAAGAGATTGCGTTATGTTGCGATGATCATCCATCTTCTGTTAGTTTCATTACTTTTTCTACTATCACTTAACGCTTAAAGCTGACCCAAAGAGTAAAGAAACAAAATTTCTCCGACCATGCGCGCTTTTGTCGTATGCGCGAACGAAAATAATGCCAGACGAGAGTTGCGCCGTTACGCGCGTTATGTCACAAATCGGTTTACCCTCCCATAAGAAATTATCGCTCAAAAATAGCCTATAGCCTGCCTCAATAAATGGGCTATTTAACACAAAAATAATTTTTCAATTCGAATCAGTAGTTCCTGAGATTAGCGAGGTGAAACAAACTAACTCTTCAGCTTTATGTTATTAGTTAAATATTAAGAAAAATGAGACAATGATACGTATATACGTTTTCTACGAACCCTTTTTAGCATCGTTTAGGATTTTCTCTGAAAAGTACTCTCGAGACTTGCCTCATCGCTGACTCGAACCTACGCCCACTGAATCGCAAAGTCCGCACTTTTAGGTCAAGCCACCATGGCTACACATATTCTGCGTTCCATACATTTTATATTATAATGTAAATTCTCCTATTTTCATAACATTTTTTATTGCTGCTCCACTCCTATTAGTCATATCGTGATGTTATATAGCCTATAACCTTCCTCAATGAATGGACTATTCAACTGAAAAAGAATATTTCAATTCGAACCAGTAGTTCCAGAGATTAGCGCGTTTAAACAAACAAACAAACTCTACTGCTTTATATTATTAGTATAAATAGACTATGCTTAGTTATCTGAACGGAGTCGAAACTTAAAAAAAAAGAATGAACACCCTTCAATTAAGGTTTTGCTGCAGCAAGGGGCGTTTCCGAAAAATTGATTTTTAGACCGTAGGTCTATTTTTCGTCATGAGCCGGCCCGGTAAGCTTTAATACAGAGGTGGAATTTCTTCAAGAAAGAAGAAAGATCTCGCATACCGACAAAGAAATAATCCACAGAAATAATATCTAAGATAAGATATTGAAGAGAAGTGTTTTTATTTTTGAAAATTTATGCAATTTTTGTTATCGCAGGCTGCTTGAACTGTTATGCTGTGCCCGATTAAGATATCAGGAGCTCTAGGCTGTACGCTTTTTTGGGGCCCCTTAGTAGTCAACATTCACAATTTTAGGCATTCTCGAAAACTGTTTTAGTTATTGATTTAAAAAATGGCCATTTGGGGGCCCCTGAAAATTTGGAGCCCTAGGCCACGGTCTAGTTGACCTATTCAGTAATCAGGCCCTGCTGTTATGGCTTAGATGGCAACACGTGTTTATCATTTAACAGCACGGTTTAATACAGAATCAATTGAACTAAGTTCGTTTTTTAAGCGTAACTTTTCGAATGTAGCAAAAATGTGACTGGCTATTTGTTTTTTCCGAAAGAGAGAGAAAAAAAATATTTTACCCATCGAGTTGTTTGTAATTTTAATGTTTTGCTTCGTATTCTAATAAATATTCATAGGTTAACTAAATTAAAAGCATAATTTATGTTTGGGGTAGTAATTATTTTATTTGTACAAAGGGTCAAAAATTGTCATCGGAAGAATCTACATTTCAGTATACAATTTTTTTTTCTGAGCAAAAATTATTCTATTGCAGTCTGAAATCTTAAACCTGATATACTTATATTTTCGCTTATATTATGCTTCAGTTTTCTGATCAGAGTCCTAAGTGTCAAAAACAGAAGAGAAAAAAAATCCTTACAATTAAGCAACAATTTAGCGACAAGTTGCATCAAGTTTTCGTAACAGCAAGAAGCATTCCAATCTCATTTATTTCATTGCCTAACTTGTGTTATTTATTGTAATACTTGATTTGTCTGGTTTTTCGATACAGATATTCCGGGCTGCGCCCGAACACCAGGGTTGCCAGACGTACCGGATTTCAAGGGACAGTCCCGTATTTTGAAAAATTGTCCCGCGTCCCGGGGAACTTCCATACGGGACGGCTAAAGTCCCGTATAACAATATTGTACAAAACGTGACACTATTTTAAAGGAAAAAATATAAAAAACAAAAAATGTGTTAAATAAAGAGTAGTAAGAAAATCCAAGAGCAAAAAGTTCCGAGACGGCTGACTCTATAGTAAACTGCTTGACTCTTTCTAAAGCTTTGATTAAGTCAGACTTGGATTTACAATCAGTTTTATCATTTTCAACCGACAATACCAACGTTAATTTTGAAATAAAGCGGTCAACTTAGAAAGCAAAACAAAAATTTACGTCAGGGTGTTTAGCTCATATAGTTGACACTGCATTTCGCCGTGCTGTTGATGTTTTAGAAATTGATGTCAAAACTATTTTTTAAAAATTTATTCACATTTTTCTCGATCTGCAACTAAACGGAATGACCTGGAGGAGGTTTTTTGTGTTTGCTAACCTAGAGTTTAAAGAGCAACTAAAACATATCCCGACCCAATGGCTAAGTTTAGCTCCTACTGTAGATCGACTCATTAAATCTTGGCCTTCTCTCATGAATTATTTTATAAGCGAGGGAGAATCCATCCCTAAGCCTATCAGAAAATTATTGCTTTTAAGTGAAGAAAGTACAGTTGAAACATGTGAAACCAATAAGGTTGCATTAGTTTTCCATTTTCTTTGTCCCCCGTTTTTGAAGTTACCCGTAAAAACTTCAAAGTGAATCTACAACTGCAGCTGATAACGTTCTGATATTATGACACATTTGGTGAAATAGCTAGAGAGCATATTTGAAGATAAGTTTTATGAATTGATCGTCACTAAAATTTTAAAACATCTAGACAGTAGAAAAATACAATGTCTGACTGAGGGATACCAGAATTTTTTTGAAACATCTCTGAATTGCATGAGAAAGTAATTTGATTTCATAGATAAAACCCCCCTTTTTGTTTTGAGACGAATGGCTTTAATGGATAAAGTAAAGTAGTTTTCTGACTTGACAGCTATTATAGAACAGTTACATATTGAAAATGAATTATCAGTAGATGATCTATACGATAAGTTTTCAACAATAAAGGAAATTCTTAATAGCTTAGTTGCATTAAAAAAAAAAAAAAAATGAATGTAAGCGATAAGTGGCGAATGGTGCATTAAAATTATTTTATCTATTCAGATTTCTCCATTGGCAGGTATATCATTAAAAAACAAGTTTTGCTATACGATTTCTTGCATTACTATTTTAGATAAAGTAGTCATATTTAACAAGAAAATTTTTCGATTGCACCGTTTAACTTATAGCGAACGCAAGTTAAAAACTAATTAGCACCCGTTTCTATCAACGTCGATATGTTTACTGAACTTCCTTCTATTGCTTGCTCTATTATTTGAGTTTGAGTTCCTTCAAAAATGTGCTCACCCATAAACATACTGAGAGAAATCTTCCGAAAGCTATTAAAACATGGTTGTTTATCACCCATTAAAAATACATAACTACTGATTGCTCTCAATCTCAAAAATACCCCCCCCCCTTCACTCCTCGATGTCTGTCCCGTATTTACTGTTCTTAAATCTGGCAACCCTGCCGAACACTCATTCTTCTGGTTACCAGTCGAACGCTCTGCCGATCGAGCCATTCAGCTCTGTCAGTCACAGCCTAAGTTAAACTGATAAAATTAACCGAAAACCTCAGTGCTTTAAAACCGGTTTTTTTTAAGAAAAAAAAGAACGTGGGTGTATTTTTCGTCAATAGCCTGCACGATAAGTTTTAAAATGAGGGGTAAATCAAAGAAATCGATCAAGAAATAAGGAAGTGTAGGAACAAAAAACAAGTTTCAGAAATAATACATAAGGATTATTGGTTAATTTATAAGAAAAATATGTTATTATTTATTTATGTTAAATTTTTTTTTTTTTTTTTTTTTACAAATCATTTTTAACAACGTTTAGGATTTTCTCCGAAAAGTACTTTTGAGATTTGCCTCATGGATGACTCGAACCTACGCCCACTGAATCGCGACGCGGTTCGCGATGCCCACGTGTTCCGGTCAAGCCACCGTGGCTACGCATATCCTGCGTTCCTAGCATTCTATACTATAATACAATTTACCCCGTTACGCTCGTTACGTCACAAATCGGTTTACTCTCCCATAAGAAGTTATCAAAAAAAAAAAAAAAAAACCGGTTTGGGAAAGGGTTGACTCTTTATTATAAGGTATTTTTACTTTCATTCTCTGAAAAATCTAGCGAACTTGAGTGATTTTAAATGTTTTAGTTGCTATTGAGCATTTTGCTGGAGTTTTTAGATCAAAATAATCATCATAAATAAAATCCTTTGTATGTGTCACTCAGTAAATTATTATTTTGTTCCGTGCATCCAATGAAAAGTCATGGGGGAGAGTGTTGTTCCTTGGGACACTGCTAATTTTTAAGAATCTATTTTCAGCAGCCCTGCTTTTTATAATCTGGTAATAATAACACTTACCACTAAATGGCGCCATACTAACAATCAGCATCAAACGAGTTAAATTAATGATTTTGTGAAGAGAGTGTATGTAAAGAATAGTACATATGAGGCAGTGAGAAACAAAGGGATGTAAGTGGACATTTTCAAGTTTTGAGTAAAAAGCGTTTAAAGATAACATCCTAGGTAGGCTTTCTTAGAAAGTTTTTTTTAAAGCAACTACCAGGGCTACTAGTATCATCCCTTGCCCCAAGACAGAGGAGAGGTCACCTACCATTTGCACTGATTATCTCCAAATTTTTAATTTACCACTTACATCCCTTTGCTTCTCACTGCTTCATATGTAAAGAAGAGATAGAGAGCAAATTTGTAATCCTCAAGACTTCATTACATCAAATGTACCAAAATTTTTAAATCGAAATTAAGTCTCAATGCTAAAAAAATTAAAAAAATTCCAGAAACTGAGAAAGTTTAAAAAAATCCCTTAAAAAGTTTTTAAAGATCTTTTTCCTGCTTGAATAACTTACGCCCGTGTTTTGCGCTTTGAGTATTTTCTTGTGTAGTTTATTGTTTTGTAATACTGAAAAGTATTTGCATACACAGTTTATCGATGTCATAATTATATCATAATTATAATGAAGTGTAAACCCTTAAAATTATTACCCGACTAAAATATGATTCCACGTATCTTTAATAAAGTCTTTTAAACTTTTTGAGACAATTAATCATTTGAAATTTTCAATGTCTGACTTAAATATAAATGTTTTACAATGTTCCTCTACGCACAAAGACTATTGCATGTTAAATTTTCGGAAAAGACCAAAGAAACTATTCAAAGTAGGGAGACTGTGTTTAATGCATTTCCAGAATAAAGGAGCACTTGAACTACATAATTACGTTAACGCAATCAATATTTATAATTTTTTTTCATATACATATTGATACGGATGCCAATTATTAAAAAAAAAAAAAAAAAAAAAAAAAAAAAAGAAAATAAAAAAAAGAAAAAAATAATCATTTTGTAACATGTACAAGGAAAATAAAACTTTCCACGATAATAGGAAATGATTAAGATTTTTGAATTTGTCATTGCAGTCAAATGTCAAATACGTGATAAACCTTTAAAACGTGACAACATCACGACAATATATATTTCTTTCAAGTTTGAACTAAATAATTGGAAAAAGCTTTCTGGTTACCAACTTTTAACATAGAAGCGGTTAAAAGGAGATTTAATATTATCAGCAAAAACATTAACACAACCATTAATTAAGGCACTTTTGAATAAAAAATGCGGGAAACTACAGAAAACACTAAAGAAATTTTTTTTCTGGTTTATTTATCACAAATCGAGTGACAAGGTGCACATCGTTGGCATAAACTACATCTGTGTACTATATTTCATGTTTCTAGGCCTTACCTTTTTTCAGGAAGTGTGGCACACACACGCACACCTCATTTTATTTTATGTATAGATTAGCGGTACTCGCACGGCTATGCCCGTAGTAGAAAATTAAAAGGCCATTTGGCTCGCCTGTATATTTACAAATAATGGATAATGAATTTCTCGCCAATATGCTATGTCAATTGGCTCGCCCATGTTATAGTAATTCGCCCGTGCATGTTATGGTAATTCAAATATGTTGTGGTAATTCGTTCAGTATTGCTGCAGAGGAATTGAATAAACTAAAGGTCGCTTGAAATTGGAATAGAAAAAAAACAAAGTCTATTTTTCAAAAAATCGCTTCAAGGTGCTCACCCCTATGCTACGAACTAATTTTATGCAAAATTTCATGAAAATCGGTCGAACGGTCTAGGTGCTATACGCGTAACAGACAACCAGAGACAGACTTTAAGCTTTATTACTAGTGAAAATAAAGATAAATTCATTTCTCGATATACCCAAGATGAAAATGGATTTCAGAAAACTTCTTCTAAGCCCACAACATAAAACTATCAACAGGAATTTTGATGAAAAAGATTTTCGCGTCATAAAGGATTCAAGGATATGATGTGGACTTCTTTCAAACAAAATTATACAATTTCAAAAAAAAAAAAAAAAATCAAAATAAGCTGGAATTCTTTACAGTAAATATTTTTCTGGAGTGAAAATAGAATAAATATTGGGAAAGTCGGAAAAAAACATCATTACTAATATTCGAAAATAATTGACTGGACGTAATGTTCAGTGAACTTTTTTTTTTGATCGAGAAAGTATGCAAGGGGGAAAAAAAGACAGCAGATGTTTTTTTCTCTACCTCTATTCACAAGCAATTCCTCCTGGAAATTTCATTAGCTAAGGGGACCACTTTAGTGATGAATTTTTCTAAAGTTGTATTGTGAAACGTACTTAGTCACGAAAATTCGTCACTAAATTGGCACTTCACAGCATAAAACAACTACATTGAACACGTAGCACTGTTGTTTCCGGGTTCTGAAAATCGTGTCACCCGTAGATAACAGCGTAGCAACGCAAAGAATTGTTCATTTTAAAAATGATTTTATTTTTTATATATTTGAACTTGTGAACTTTTACCGTATAAACAATAGCTTAGCTTTTTTATGGATGTAATTGAAACATGAGATACTTGCTGAAAATCATTTTTTTTTGCGAATGAATATTGCTTTTAGAATCACAGATGTGCAACTCATGTTTAAGAACTAGGCACAATATTTATCTCGCAGGCTAAAATCAAAGAAAATATTGCTGTTTAGAGGAAACGCCAAGCCGCGTTTTTATCAGCCATAGCAGGAAACTCGCCATTTTCATAAAAAAATGCTAATTTTGATGCAAATTACACGAGCAGAGAAGTTTTTCCATGAGCCTGAAACGGAAGGAGAAATTGCCTTGAAAATCCTTTCTATAAACCCTATCATGAAGAAACTTCCTTGTCAACTGTCTGTCACGGTTTGATATCGTGGTACTTCTTCATTAAAATCACATTGGGCACGAAATCAAAACGGGAACAAAAAGTTCAACAAAAACCTTCGCTGCTATCGGAACGAAAAACGATGATAAATGATTGTTTGAAGGGCCACCACTACCACAGAAATGGAATAAAAAAATCCCTGTGTTGATTTCCCCCTTACCTGAGCTGCCCATTTTTTTGCGTGTTTGTATTCTGTGCGTCCCCCTCCTAAGTTGTCACTTCAGCAAATAATAGCTCCAAGTTGCCCAAATTCGAGTAACCTTTCTTGGGGAAGGTGGATGATATCATTTATAACCCACAGAGTGGAAAACCGCCAACAAGTCAGACTAATTTCTTTTTCTGCAATGCGGGAAGTCTCAGGGGCACAGAGAAACCAGGAGAGGGGCTTTAGTAGGAAGACCAACTTAACATCCACACACGTATGCTTTCAAGGAATCTTGTATAGCGATTCTTACAAGAAGGGCGTGGGATTCTGGTTACCGGGCGGGCTTTAGGCTGTCAGCGGCTCAACGGTTTGAAAAATGGTGCGTGCGGCCCAAGAAATCCGAGAGATTTTTGTGTCTCAGCCCCCTCTATTCTGTACTATAGCTACCACACTGACTAACTTTTATCATTAAGTATTGGTGTTCCGCTGACTCCTCCCCCAGTCTAGACTTTTTTTACTCATATGCGAAAAAGTACAATTCCTGTTTTTTTTCAGAACAAAAATTTCGTTTTTTTGGGGGGAGACTTACCCGGTCAAATTTAGAACTGTTATGCCGTTTCGGGTCTGACAGCTCCGGATTTGGTTCTGTTACAAATGATGCTGCGTACAATATGTAAGACCAGGTGCCTACAAATATATAGAGTTGTCTATTAGAACTGGATCTATATCTGACTGTATTACGTACAAGTGTATTCTGATATTTCCTCTTCCTGTTTAATAATGTTATTTCCTGCTTTTTCTTTACGGAAATTTGCCGTTATATGGACCACGAATAACATAATCGTGGTGAGAATGTTACATGTGGCATAGATTACGTGGTTGGATTTCAAACGAAAAAAAAAAAGTTACCTATTAACGGACAAGGATTGACACTTGTTCAAGGGAAATGGTGTTACTGACCTTATAAAACCCAATTTTTCTTTAGATCTGTTAGTTTTTGTAAAAAAAAAAAATCTATCAAACATAAATGTAATATATTTTGTTGAAAGGAATACTAATGCGAAAATTAGCTACACATTTTTTTACTTGCGTAGAATGTGTGTGTAAATTTTGAGAACTGAATGAAGATTGAATTTTAATTTTATGAATTAAAATTTCCTGTCAGAAATATTCGCCTCTTTATCTAATTTAGCAGTTGTGTTTTGAATGTGAAACGAAACTTTTCGAAACAAAGTAAATTTTAATTCTTAACGTGGATGGAATAGCAGCAGAAGCTTTTTTAATTGTGTTTGTAATTGACATCTAGTGAAAACTTTTGCCGGATGCCTTTACATCCAAAAGCTCACTATTTTGTATTGAAAAAGGGTTCTCTGAAACCTTGAAACACGTGTATGCAGTAATCTGAAAATTTGGTCGATAAAACGCTGTTGATTTCCTTTCAATACGTTCGTATAGTTTCATCGACACCTAGGTTTTGTCTACGACTCTGCTACCAAGATAACCACTCTAGCAGTGAAACAAAAATAATTTTTTTTTAGAGAAGGGGGAGGAAGTGAGTAACAATCCTTAAATTTATAAGAACTAACTGACACCAAGGACGCTGGTTAGGTAAAAATCTTTATGTAGACACATGTAAAGATTTTTGTTCTAGACTCTGCTAATTTCTTGATGCAAACAAGTTTTCTTTTTAATTTTTGCTTTTATATATTTTTGTTTTTTTAGATAAAAATGTTTGATTTTCTCACCTAGATAAAAAGCTAAAAATTTTTGAATGGTTCAAAAATACCCTTTAAATGATCTAATCCAGAAATCCTTTTTATTACATGTTGTGAATTAAAAAAAAAAATCATTTACCTCTTAAGTTTGGTCAATGGCATTTTATCTGTTTGATCAGGATTTATGAAAAGTTCAGAGTACCCCAAAACAGTTTTATGTTGCGACCTTTTAAACTACTAAGATTTGAAAAACTATTTAAATTAGAAAAAAAATTGAAACAGGTGAATGAGGTGATCTGGGCAAGATTTTGAGAGCATGAATTGTTATTTCGGAAGTGCAGAATAGTTATGAAAGGGGGAAGACGGATGGAGAGAAATCGCGACAAACGGATATTTCCACCATATCATATCTCTCATTTCAAAATTTTTGTCGTCAACTGTTTATTGAAATCATTAATTTTGTTTTCTGTTACATTATTGTTTATAGGAGCTAGTTTTAAGAAACATTGAGCTTTGTTTTAGACTTCGATTTATTCATTAATTTTTACTTTAGTGTGAAGAAAAAGGAAGCTAAATAATATAGCTTTTGTATTAGTTATATGGTGTTAGTGCAGCTTGCAATTTTCTTGAAAACAGTTTGTTGCGAAATTATCTTGCGTATGTTTCTTTGCCACTTTGCCATGCTTAATTATAAAGCAAAATGAAAAAAAATACTCGTCAAAACAACCCCCTAAACATTTCAATGGCGCAGTCTGCGCCATGATCCCACCCTCAGGTAGGCACCCCAGTAGTAATTTAAAACCACTGGTAGTCAATCTTTTTTTTCCTCTTTTCTTTAAACTAAATTAATTTCTTCTCTTAGAACATTAATGCTTTCTCTAATAATAAAAATATTAATTAAGTTAAATTATTAGAAAAAACATCCAAATCATCAAAGTATAAACATTTTTAATATCGGGCATGGAATTTTACAATATGTACAGTAATACATTAGTATTTAGCTAACTATGAGTTAACTAACTATTGTAACAGTGTATAAGTGTTGTGATTACTGTAAAATGTGAAGCCAGGAGGTGAAGAAACTTCTGAACATTGGTTATTTAGCATTGATGAGAAATAAATTTATTTTCTTGGTTTTATTATTGAAATTCGAGCATAAAAGTCTATAGCAGTATCAAAGTTAATATTTATTTATTCAATTTTTTAATCATAACTTTCTGAAGGACTGTCGTATCAGAACCAGTTTAATCCCTTTTTTAAAATTTTTCCGGACAAACAAAAAACATTAACGGTTTAAGCTGTTTCTCAAAGAAAACCGGATTTTGACGGTAGTAGTTAGTAGTTTTCGATCTGATTGATGTTTTCACGATGCTTTCCAACTTGCTTTCTAGGTGGATAGTATGCAACAAGAACTATCAAGTTATGAAATACTAGTGGTACCCGCACGGCTTTGCCCGTAATAGAAAATTTAAAAGGTCTTTTGTTTCGCCTGTATATTTACAAATAATGTATGGTGAATTTTCTCGCCAATTGGCTTGTACCCATGTTACGGTTCCACCTTATGATAATTTCGTATCTCGCCAATTAGCTTGTGCCCATGTTACGGTTCCACGTTATGATAATTTCGTAATTTACTCGTCCATCTTATGATATTTTTGTTCTTAAAATTGGAGTAGAAAAAGAACCACATCGAATTTTCAAAAACTCGCTTCGAGGAGCACACCCCCATGCTACAAACTAACTTTGTGCCAAATTTCATGAAAATTGGCCGAAAGGTCTTGGCGCTATGCGCGTCACAGAGATCCATACATCCAGAGATCCTCCGGACAGAGAGAATTTCAGCTTTATTATTAGTAAAGAAGAGCTTTAGAAAATTCATAAATTGAGTTGGTTTTAGTTCTAAATACCAGATTTTTAAATTATCATTGTACTAAAATTTGACATATTTGACTAACATTGCATTAATAAAGACAAAGGCATACCTTTAAAAAGAAATACATAAATAAAGAGATTTAATACGGGAATAAAAATAACTGAATAAAATAAAAAAATTATAGGTTGTTTGATTTGAAAGAGACATTGCAACTTTTATGTGACCTTGAGAAATAAAAATCCCGGCAAATACAACCTTGCCACATTTAGAATTCCTTCGGAAAGAAAAAGTCTACCTGAAATCCCGACAAAAAATAACAATAATAAAAAAAAACTCAATCACCAGAATAGGAAGAAGCAGAGAGGAGTATCAGATGACAGTGACTGTTTAGTCACCTATTCTTCGACCGCCAGGAAACTAGGACTCTCCAAGTCTCTTCTCCACACAAGACATGGAGTGTGTTTTGCTCATCTTCTCTCTGTGCGCGAGCGGCACAATGCCGAAACTTTTTTTTGAAAAAAATTCTTTATTCGGCACAAAAGAAGACAAAAGTCAAAAGATGTAACTTTAGCTGAGGTAGGAAAATGTTTTGGTGTTTCGTCGGATGGTAGTACGACCGGAACTATTACTTGTGTTGACTTTGCTCTTTTGAAGACTGGGTGCTGGTTAATAGTTCCTGTCCATAAGAATCATGGTGAATTATTTTGGATGAACTCCGAAATTTCCTGCGTGCTTTATTGTGTTGTTTCAACGTTTTCATCAAATAGCAGTCCCCTCCCCCCCCCCAAAAAAAGAAAAACTAAACCGGAATATTTTAAGGAGTCACTATAATAAGATCCATTTTTTGACAAATTTCTCAACATACAGTGGCTCCCAAAAGTGTTCGTACACTTTGAAATGTTTTTGTAAAACCAAAATAACGCGAAACTGAATTCGAATATGAAGTCCAATATTTTTTTACATCATTCCTATGTCATTCTAAATAAAACCCTGTAGGTTTTAAAAAATATTGACGGATCTTCTTTTTGAAATGAGTCAAAAAACGAAAAGACAGAGAAATAATACACCACAAAAGTCATCGTACACTCGAATATTTTCGAATGAATTCGTGATTAAAACTATCATATGCTGTTTTTTTATTATTTTCGCATTGTGTTAACCCTTAAAAATCATTTGGTTTGAATTTTTTGTTTATTTATTTATTAATATTGTGCTTATTACTTTAAAATGGCTGGTATTCGTAAAAAAATACAAACACCATTCGAAATTTGAATTTTTTCCTCACAGTAGCGCTAAATTGGTTTGAAAGATCTCTAAATTAGTTATTTTATTCCATTCTATAGTAAAGTGCTTGATAAAATGCTTTAAAGAAAAGAATCGGCCGAAAATAAGGTAAGAAAAGGTCAACCGGCAAAGTTGACAAAGCGTGATCGGAGATTTACAGTTAAAAAATTTATGAAAAATACACATTTGAGTGCTGTAAAAGTTTCTGCACAGTTAAATGAAAATTTTTACATTTAATTTTCCCCTAAAATTGTTCGCCAAGTTCTCTGATTAGCTGGATTAAAAGGGACTTCTTATCGCAGAAATTTTCTTGGCCGTGCGAAAAACAGAAAGCTTACGCTTTTCGTCGCAAAATCAATGATAAATAAGCTCAAATTGTTTGGGAATAACGTCTTATTTTCAGATAAAAATAAATTCAACATTTTTGGTTAAATTGTTGTATAATTGTAAGTAGAAAAAAAAATTAGGAACTTAATCTTAAGAACTTAATTGGACCAGTTAATCAGGACGGTGAAGTTGTTCTTATGTGAGGATGCATATCAGCATTAGGACTCGGTAGTTTGGAGTTTCTTGATAAACTAATGATTAATGCTGTTCTTTTAAATGTTTTAAAAACCAATTTTAAACTCTTAGCCAAAAATTTGGTTATCGGAAACAACTTTGTTTTTTATCAAGATACCGATAAAAAGCACTCGGTTTTCAACATTTGCGTCTAGTGCCTCAAAAATTGTCCTAAAGTTTAGAAAATACCCCTTCAATCTCCAGATTTGAACTTAATGTAACATATTCAGAGATATCTGGAGGCTAGATTACGAAAATATGGCTTTGAAACGAAAATAGAGCTAGAAACAGTAAGACTCAAAGTGTGGTTGAACACTTACTCAGAAATTACACAAAAAAAAAGACATAAAAAAGAATGAAATTTATTCCAAGACGTTTAAAAGGCGTTGTTGATACTGCATGATATTCTACTAAATAATAACTTAATAAAAAGTTAGATTATTCAATAATATATAGACATTTTTTTAAAGTGTACGAAGACTTTTGTGACATAAAATTTCCGCCACTTTTTGGTTTTTGATTTTTAAAAAATTAAGTTTCAATATTTTTTTTAAAAATGTCATGTAGTTTTGTTGAAAATTGATGATAGATCTTATAATTAAATACATATTCCAAAATATTAATTCTAACTAATGGACAGGGTCCTATTTCAGTGAAAGTCGTAGGTGTACGAACACTTTTGGGAGCCAGTAGGTACTTTCTAAGGTTTTTTAAGTGTTTACATCAAACTGCAATCTCAATGAAACAAAAACGGAATCTTTCAAAAAGCCACCAAAAAGAGATCTAATTTCTTGACAAATTCTTCAACATAGGTACTTTCCAATGTCTTTAAATGCTTTCATCAAACTGCAATCGGATCATTCCATGTGAAATCGCCTAAATTAAATAGTCGGCCGTGCCGTCATGTCTCCAATTTTCTCCGTTATTTTTTTACGAATAGATATCTATGAAATAAGCTCAATTTTTAAAATAGATTTTTTGAATGGAAATTTCGCTTTGGAGATTTTTTTTCAAAAATTTGATTTTTAATCATTTTTTGGAGTTACCGTTTCGGCATAAATTTAGAAAATCTCTTTAATTTCCTTATTTTTCAATCAATTAAGCTGAATTTGGTATCAATTTCAAGCTAATACTTTTCTCTTTTAGTGTGAACAACGGAAAGTATTCTCTGAATAGTTGGGTGTTGCCACTCTTTATCTAAAGTCAGTTTTTATACCTTTTCATTTGGGTAATTAAATAAGTCATATCTCCTGAGTACCTACTATGATCTGTATCAAATGTTTTTGTAGCATATTTAAATCATTTTCTTATTATGTAGAAAAAAGTAGAAGGGTGTTTTTTGTTGTTTTGAAATAAAATAATAAAGTGTGTTTTGCAGAAAATACAAGTTTTCTGTTGCTTTAAATCCCTTTTAAGCTTAAAAAAGCCCAAAAACTTTTCAGAATTATTAATACTGGACTGTCAAAGGATAAAAATTGATTTGTATCAATACTTAATCTCTAAAAAGCAGTTCACTTATTAAAAGAATTGTGCAAAAACCTCAGTTTCAGAGTTCAAGGAAAAAAACACTTTTGAATAATAATTTGAAGAATAGTGTAAAATTCCTTCTAATGGCATTATTTTGCTTTTTTTTCGACATTTGGGAATGAAAAAAAAATTACTATTGAAAAGTTTCCATAGCATTATCTTGTTTGGATTGCGTTACACCTCACAATAATCTTCCACACTTTCAATGCTCATGCAGCGCAACTCTAGATTTCTCTGAAGAAGATTTTTTTTCTGCTTGAAGTATATTTTAAAATCTCTTTGAAACTTATTGATAGAAATTCTGATTTTCTCATCTTTCGATACAAAGGAAATAATATTTTTTTTAATTAAATGCAGTCCGCACAAGCATGCCTTTCGTTTCACATTTTATAATCGTCGATAGCAATGTGTCGATTCACTTTCAAAGCGAAAGACGAATCATGCGTATTGCATGAGTGTTTTAAGAGTAGAAGATTGTCAGGTTTTATGTAATCCAAACAAGTTTATGCTGTAAAAACTTTTCAATAGTAATTACTCTTTTTTTTTTCACCTTTTAATGTCGAAGAAAATGCAAAATAATGCCATTAGAAATATTTTTTACACTATTCTTTAAATTATTATTCTTAATATTTAGTACACTTTCAATCAAAAGTGGTTTTTTTTTTCTGAAACGGAGGTTTTGCACAATTCTTTTCCAAAGTGAACAGCTTTTTAGCGATTAACTATTGATACAAATTAATTTTTATCTTTTGGCAGTCCAGTATTAATTATTTAAAAAAGTTTTTGGGCTTTTTAATGCTTTAAAGGGATTTAAAGCAATAGAAAATTTGTATTTTATGCAAAACACACTTTATTTTTTTTATTTCGAAAAACAAAAAACATCCTTCTACTTTTTTCTACATAGCAAGAGAATGACTTAAATATGCAACAAAAATTTGTTTATGCAGATCATAATAGGTACTCCAGAGATATGACTTGTTTAATCTCCCAATTGAAAAAGCATAAAAACTGACTTTAGATAAAGAGTGGAAACACCTAACTATTCACAGAATACTTTCTGTCGTTCACACTGAAAGAGATAAGTATTAGCTTGAAATTGATACCAAATTCAGCTTAATTGGTTGAAAAATAAAGAAATTAGAGGGATTTTCTAAATTCATGCCAAAATGGTGACTCCAAAAGATGATCAAAAATCGAATTTTTGAAAAAATTCTCCAAAGTGTAATTTTTATTCAAAAAATCTAAAAAAAAAAATAATTTCAGCTCATCTCATAGATATCTATTCGTAAAAAAAGAATGGACAAAATCGTAGATATGACGGCACAGGGCATTAGGCGATTTGACGTGAAATGACCCAATCTCTATGGAACGAAAACGGAATATTTTAAGAAGCCAACATAATAAGATCTAATTTCTTGACGAATTCCTCAACAATGTTTTTTTTTAACTGTCGGTTTTGATTGTCGGACCAAATTCAGACAACATTTAAGAACATTTTGACTTACAAAGTTGCAGTAAATATAGCTTAAGTTAGTCGAAAGACTTGTGGACATCAGACTACTTTATTTCTTCCAACTGATCTTTGGTTTTGTTAATTTTTTTCAGATATTCTAAACTAATTAAGAAAGCACGTAGAAAGTTATAACAAGCATGTTATTTTCGGCCTTGGGAGAAGCAAATTTGTGTTCAAATTATCTTCCCCCAGAAAATGATGCATTTATTTTCTGTTTTAATGCTTTCTATTCTCGTAAATGGTGCATATAATATATAATAAGAAAGGAAGATTGTACGAATTTCGTTAATGTCCAGCAACCGGGGTTTTTAAAACGTGATGTTGTCGGATCAATATAAGCTCCAGAGAGGAAAGCACGAACAAACTCTAATCATTTGAACTTGCTACAAGATAGGGATTCGACACTATCCCAGGCCTAGTGAAATCCAGCGACTTTTCCTTTGAATTCCGCAACATGAAGAAGTCCACTTTACCGTCAGCTTCCAAACTGCAGAATTAGACGATTTCTTCTGCATTGCAAAAACATATTCATAAAAAGAGATTTAACATTAGTTGCAGGTCAAGGGATGACCAGTTGAACTGTTAAAAATTGAACGAATATTTGTTCAAATCAAAAAGTGAAATATAGGAATGAGGTGTCGTTGCCAAGATTTTTCGAACAAAAAAAAAAAAAAAAAAAAAGTCGGAATCAGACTATTCTTCTCTCAAATGCTATTGGGAGGAGGGGGGGGGGGCAGACAGACCGACAGACAGAACGACAGACCAACAGACATTTTCCCCCATCTCAATACCCTTCTTTCCAATTTTTAATTTTTCGATATTTAATCATTTTGTTTATTTTTGACTTTTGTTTTCGTTTTTTCGCGATATTTTAAAGCCCATTAAGCCTTCTTTTATGCTTTTTTTTTCTTTCTCTGACTTTTACTTGGAAAGTAGGCTAAAAACAGTGTTATTTTATTTTTCTTTCGCCATTTTTCTGGAATAATTGTGTTGAGTAGTTAAAGGTGTTTTTACAATATTTATCACGAGTGTAAGTTAGAAGCCACCTGTGATTACCTGTTGCCATAAAAGTGAACGACTTACCCTTTTTATTTTTAATTCTTTTTTCAAATGACAAATAATTTCTTTATCGGAATGATTATGTACCCTACAATGTCCTTTCTTGGATTCTCCCATGGACGTTGAGGACCTTTCCGAGCTGAAGTAAACACTAATGTCATTGGCTTAGAGTGTGATACTCCATATACCCAGTAACGGGAAACATGGAAAGGTATAAGCTCCTGATAAATATAAAAATGCTCACAAAAAATGGACTGGAAACGCCAAAATATGAATAGATTCACAAAAAGGCTAGTATTATTCATAATATCTTCTCCTGCTCTTGTTGGTTATCTCAGTTCCCCTTACCAACTTGATGAAGTACCTCTTGATTCCAGACAATGGAGAAAGAAGGAAGTTTGGCTTTTTTTGTATTCTTCTGTACCATCCCATTGTGCTCGTCTCTCTCAATGTCCCCAACTCGTCTCTCTGTTCATTTCGGTTCATATTCTTGTGCCCTGTTTTTTTATTCATTGCTGTGAAAATGATACCGAGTCACCAAGGGCCGGAGATGATCCCAGCACTGGTTGGACTTCGGCAATAAGCTTTCCAATCTCCGTGAATGATAAATTCTTTTCAGAAATGTCAGCAGTGGTGGATTAATAGTTCGAAAGATATCATGGGTTTCTTAAAGGGTGTAGGCTGCAGGGCAACCAACTTTAGTTCTTCAAAAAAGGCGATGTTTTTAGTTTTGTATTTTACAAGAAATGGTCTTTGATTTATGATGGTATTTGCATCTTCAGCTGTTACATGAAAAATGATTATTACAACAATGCACATTTTTCGATATATTTTTTTTTCGACTCAAGCAAAAATTTACCGAAACTAGAAAGGAAAAGTGGAAAAAGGTTTATTAACCTTTCCTGTCAATGAAATGTGTTGTGCAGCATTAGTATTTTTGAAATAATTGAAATAAAAAATAATTATTAGTATAATTTAAGTGTGCCTGATGAAAATAAATAAAATAAATAAAAACTCAATCCTTTCCTCCCTCTCAGATTTCACAATAAAGGTTTTTAATTTTTTTAATGTAATTTTTAGAATATTCAAGAACATAAAACATGGTGCAGAGATT
Source organism: Uloborus diversus (assembly GCF_026930045.1). Classification (NCBI taxonomy): domain Eukaryota; kingdom Metazoa; phylum Arthropoda; class Arachnida; order Araneae; family Uloboridae; genus Uloborus; species Uloborus diversus. The sequence continues at coordinate 145,145,311 of NC_072737.1, forward strand.
TCGTAACAACTGAAGATACCAAGTAATTTTTGTCAGTTGGATTTTTTTTTTTTAAATTTAATGTTAATTAAAAATATCTTTTCAATAAAAAAATGAGATTGTTTACCTTCGGCTTTTAGTTTTTTCTCATGTATGTGTTTTCAAAAGTTATGTTTATCAATTCCGGACATGCTCAAAGCTTTCTCAATACATACTAAACTTAAATGTTTTAAGCACAGAAAACGATTAATTGCTCAGTCGAACAAAAACGCATCTGTTTTTAGCCTACTTTCCCAGTAAAAGTCAGAAAAAGAAGAAAAAAGCATGAAAGAAGGCTTAATGCATCTTAAAAATATCCCGAAAAACAAAAAAAAGTCAAAAATAAATAAAATAATTAAATAAATATCGAAAAATTAAAAATTGGAAAGTAGGGTATTGAGATGGGGAAAAATGTCTGTCGGTCTGTCTGTCGGTCTGTCTGTCTGTCGGTCTGTCTGTCTGTCCCCCCTAATAACTTTTGAATGAATAGTCCGATTCGAACAAACTTTTTTTTGTTCGAAAGATCTCGGCAAGGACACCTCATTCCCATATTTCGCTTTTTGGTTTGAACTATTTTTTGTTCAATTTTGAACAGTTCAAAAAAACTTAACATTAGCTCCTACGGGGAAATTCAAAGCAATTCCGAACTGTGAGGCGAATTTGCTTCAAACAAACTTTGTAGGAAAAAGCTTTTGATGAAAAACTTGTATATAAAATATCTTTTTGATTTGAACAATTTTCTGTTCAATTTTGAACAGTTCAAATCCCTTAACATTAGAGCCTACGGGGAAACTGAAAGTCAATGTAGATTCCGTACTTGAAGGCGGGTTTACTTCAAACAAATTTTGTTGGAAATAGCTCTTGACGCCGAACTCCAGACTCCAACTCCGAGAATTTAGGGGCACCTGAATCCGAATCCGACTCCTGTGCCCGACAATTAATCGGACTCCGACTCCCCGACTTCGACTATGACTTCCTAGCTTTGGCAAAAATTTATACACGGACAAATGACTGACTCCGATTCTTGGATATTAGACTCCGACTCCTTCATCCCAAAATTAGATTGACTCCGACTCCGACGCTATGGTTTTAACTGTGAAATAATTATTGTTGATGTGATTTGTTTTTATTTTAACGCTGAAGTTTTTATTTAGGTATTCAGTTTTCGGTGAATAAACTCGAAGTCATTTATGTTTCTACATAAAGATACGCGCAGACGATTTTTTTTTTTTTGACAATAAAAAGTATTTCTTTACGTTGACATTTTATTGTTTTTATTTATCTTGATAAGTGCATTAATTCATTTAAAAAATTATTTTTGGCAATAGGGGAAAAAGAAACGATTTTTTTTTTTGATAGGATGTATTTATTTTAATGAGCTTATTAATTTTTATTATTTTTTTTTCGTTTTGAAAGCTGTTGAAGAATTTTTTTTTAAATGGAAAAAAGTGTATTAGCTGCTTTGTTTAAAAGTTGCTGCTATTTTATTTGTTCGTTTTGTTTCTTTTTCTTTTTTTTTACGCATCTAATTTTTTTAGATGAGTGAGGAATATTTTATTCCTAGAAAGTAGCTTAAAATATTGGAAAAATATGTTTGAAACAATTTGCGATTTTAGCTATTTTGAGAACATTGATCAGGTACTAGAAAGTAGTATGGGTATACGGGAAAGTAGGCTCGTCTAGTTCTAGACAGAACTTCTTGTTATTATTTCTGTAGAGGTTTTGTATTCTGTGTTTAATTTCGATTCGCATACACAACTTTTTCTATTGCCATGAATAATTGTTGCTGATAAAACAAAAAGCATTGTACTAAAATATCGGAAACTTTCCTTGTGTACAACATAAAGTGTGCATCATAATGTAAATAAAATGAGTAAAGCTGTTTGCCATTTATAGTGCAAGATTTCGTAGAGCAGTAAATAAATTCACTGAGCTATGATTTCCTTTACATTCCTGCATAAATGTTGTAGATTCGTTTTTATTACTTTGTTATTGTTGGAATGTTTCAGTTAAATTCTTCGTTCAAATATACACAGACAAAGAAAATATCAGAATTAGAACACGAAAAAAAAAATAAATAAATAAATAAAAAAAAAATGAATAAATAAATAAAATAAAATAAAAAATAAATAAATAAAAATAAACATTTGTTACATGAGTTACGGGAGTTGCCACAGTCATTTTTCACGAAAGGTCGCTTTTGTCCCAATAGTGAACCTTCACTGATCACTTCAAGGGAGGGAGGGGGGATAAAATGAAGAATGAAAAAAAAAATTGAATTAATGAATAATGATGGGAAAAAAAAACAAATGAAAGAAATAAAACAGATAAAAAATAAAATAAATCAACACAAACAAATATTTTTTCTATCATTTCGCGTGTTGCCACTGAAACAAAAATTCTTGCTACAATCTCAACATCTGTCTTCAAAAAAGAATTAACTAAATATTTTGATCAAAAAAGAAAATATGTTTTTCAATGCTTTACCCCATAGACCCACTTTCCCCCGCCTGACTCTATGGTATTTTGATTTTTTATAAAATACTTTTCTTGTATTTCTTGAAACCAAAAATTGAGAATGCATGTAGAATCTGAACTTTTTTTTGTCACAAAATACCTTTTTTTTTGTTGCCGTTGTTCAAAAATTCCCTCTAAATAGCTTAATCAAAAAATCTTAACCAAGAGCTTTTCACAACATAGTTTGTTTGGTGCAAATCCGTCTTAAAGTTCGAAATTTGACTTAAATTTCCTCGAAGGCGCTAATGTTAAGTTTTTTCCTAGCTGTCCGAAATTGAACGAAAAATTGTTCATATCATAAAGTAAAATATGGGTATGAGGAGTCTTTGCAAGAGATCTTTCGAACAAAAAAATGTTTGTTCGAATCGCACGATTTATTCAAAAGTTACTAGGGGGTGAGGAAGGGGGGGGGGCACATTTTCCCCATCTTAAAGCCCTGCTTTCCAATTTTTAATTTTTCAATATTTTATAAATTATTTTATTTATTTTTGATTATTTTTTAAAATTTTTAGCGACATTTTTAAGATGCATTACGCCTTCTTCCATGCTTTTTTTTTCTTCTCCCTTGGAATTTTACTAGAAAAATAGGCTAAAAAATGATGTCGTTCCATTACGCACATTAATTCAGTTTGTTATTGGTAAGTTCTGTCACTGAGAAAAATCACATGAAATTATTTCAAGTACATATGAGGCAGTGAAAAGCAAAGGGATGTAAGTGGCAAAATTAAAAATTTGGAGATAATCAGCGCAAATGGTAGGTGAACCTCTCCTCTGTCTTGGCGCAAGATATAGTACTAGTAGCCTTGGTAGGTGCTGCTGTACAGCATGATTTCGAAAAAAATAAATCAATGAAAGACTACCTAGGGTGTTATCTTTAAACGCGTTTTACTCAAAACTTGAAAATGTCCACTTACCTACATTCCTTTGTTTCTCACTGCCTCATATGAGGCAGTGAGAAACAAAGGGATGTAAGTGCCAAAATGAAAAAAATTCGAGATAACCAGTGCAAGTCGGTAGTAAGAGAACCTCTCCTCTGTTTTGGGACAAGAGATTGTACTAGTAGCTCGGGTAGGTGCTGATATACAGCAAGATTTTGAAAAAAAAATCACTGAAAGTCTATTTTGAATCTGAACTTTAAAACGCGTTTTTCTCAAATCTTTATAAAGCCCATTTGCATCCCTTTGCTTCTCACTGCCTCATATGCAGATATTATTCGGGAACATTTATTTTCAACTGCAAAAAAAATTCCGTTTAGTGCACACCATGTTTTCTTTATTTAACTGTGTAATTTTTATAAGTAAGTTGTGGCAACAGCTGAATTAATTTATTGTTTGCTTGTTCAAAATAAAATTTAGTGCAGTTGTTTTTCGTTCCGAGTGCAGTACGAAAAATATTTCATGCACTTTTGTGTTTGTTTGTTCAGCGAATTCACGTGAGGTTTACAATGCAGTCCATTCTAATAAATCGAATTTTATGTATTTTGGAAGAAGTTATGTTTTAGCAAAAATTAGGAATTTATTAATTTCTATCCATCCTGCTATTTTTTTATGGACGGAAGCAGAATTTTTCGTTTATCAGCCACGGCAAGAGCATTCTATTTATTACTGGGTAAAAACGGGTCTTCAATCTTTAATAATAAGACGGCGATTAAAAGTAAATAACCGAAGTTAAAAGAAATTTTAAAATATTGATGCTGCGGATTCCACAAAATTAGAATCCTTTACAGCTAAACTTAAAATAAAAACTAGTATTAGATATTATTGTTGAGATTAATAGTATTTGCGACTTGTCTGAAGAATCAGCACTTATAATTCTTTCATTACCGAACAATAGAGTCAATGTGATATTATCGATGAATTAATTCCCGTAGTATCTATAGCAATTTCTAATAACAGTAGCGTTGTGTTGAAAAATACATTTAAGTATTCTGAGACAACTAATATCAAATTGGAAGAATTAAATCTGACTTGTTTCAGTGGTAATTTAGAAGAGCTGTTAATCGTTTAGCGCTGTGATGTCTAATAATGAGAAATTATCTGACTGGCTAAATTTGCAGAATTTAGTGTTCTTTAAAGTGAAGCTTTGAAAATGTGCAATCGCTTCTAATTTTGATACAGATTTTAATATTGTGTGGGAGCTATTTCCGGAAAGACGTTTGCTTAAAAGAGAACTTATGTATGATTTTGTAAGAAAATTTTTGTATTTACTTTATCACAATTAGAAAATACTTCACGATATTTAAGTTTGACAAACTGTGAGAGAATTCACATATTCGATCTTTCGAGACTGTACAACACAAAATAGAGAACTTTTCGGACTCTTTTTTTTATGTTTTATATGTGCAATTTAAATTAAATTCAGTTTCAAGAGGCTGTTGGGAACGTGCAATGGGAGACAATATTTCGAAACTTGATGAACAACTAGAGTTTTTTAAATCTCAACAAGATAGGTCCCTTAAACCTGTGCGACTTTATTTCTTCTTTTATTCTCTCCTGTTTTTACACTCTTGAACCTGTGCGCTTTTTTATATTTTTTTTGCGTCCTCGAACCTGTGCGGTCTCGGTTTTTGTTTTGCGTCCTTGAAACTGTGCGCCTTTTTTACGTCATTGAACCTGTACGCCCTCGGTTTTTTTCGCCCTTGAACCTCAGCACCGGCTTATTTTATTTATTTTTTTTGCGCACTCAAGCGAAAAAAACATTTCTTTTCTTTCCTTTTTTTTTTTTCGCTTTCGAAACTTTTTTAAAATTTACTTTCTTTCCCTATATTTGCGTCGTCAAACGTGTAGGCTTCTGTTTTTTTTTTTTTTGTGCCCTTTGGGGGTCAAGGTTAGCGCCGTCTGTGGGAACTCAGTCCACCCCTGGTCTAAACATCAAAAACTTTACAAAGCATAGTAAGCGATTGGTTAATAACAAATTCTCAGAAGATGTTCGCGTTTACTTCAGATCTTTGGGAATTCATAAGCAATGTGCTTTTTTTCTAGGTTAAAAACCCAAGAATAAAGTAAATTTTCATTTTAAGTGTGCCGGACCGAGTACATTTTTCAAAGAAAAATAAACTATGCTTCAATTACTTATTTCCAAACCACAGAATGTAGCTATGTAAGAATCACATACTCGTATATTATTTCCAGAGGTGTTTTGTGTGAGAACGCCATAACTTCCTTAATACGTCGCCAAACTTTATAAGTAAGGAATCATTTTAAAGATATTCTTCTTCGCTTTCTTGATCAATTAAAGAATTTCTATTTTAAATGAACAAACAATTGATATTTTGGCTGTATTTTTGAAAAACCGGTTTTTCCGTTTTCTATTACGCATTACTTTAATGTGCAGCAGCTCAAAATGGATTAGTTTTCAGTTGGTCAGAGCGTCGTGCTGACAAAGCGAAGATCTGGTTTTGAATTCTCAACGATAAAAAAAACTCTTATTTTAACGACTTATTTTCCTCAGCAGAATGGGGTGGTTTCCTTCAGTCAAAAGTACTACTTTTAGTCATTGAAATGGATAAAATGAGCAAAAATAATAACATGGACCCAGAAAATACTTTCATTTTCCCAACAGTTTTTTTAGTTAATTTTTTTAAATGTCCGATTTTTCAAACAAGCCGTAGTCTTTATGACGTCACAAATGATGCACTTTGCCTCATCTTTCTACTACGTTTCCACGTTATGATAATCAAGCAGCGAATAAAATATTGCGCTCTATGCTTGCGATCAACCATATCGTTGCCAATACACGTGAGTAAAGATGCAAATTCAATATTTTGCACTGTGAATGGCAACACTGACTGGCATTTCATCATTTGTGATGTCATCGGCAGAAGCCGTAAACAATGAAAGCGCTCCGATTTAAGTAATTTTTTAAAAATATTAAACGTAAACAAAATTTATCAAAAAATGGTCAAATCTTATGTTTTTAAGCATACTCTTTCAGAAAAAAATACTTTTGAAATTTTGGAAACGACCCCATTCTGATCCAAATTTTTATGAATATATCGCGAGGTGAATGCTACATTAAAAGCAGGTACCTAGTTCAGAATCCTAGAAAACTGAATTTCTTCACATTTTTTGGTATTTAAGTGACGTTTTCGTAAATATTTCAGTTGTTTGGGGCTTCTCATTGTTAACCTTCCCGAACTCTATTTATAAATGGTAGAATCTGTGTCAATTCAACAAGGGGCGTAACTCGATGGTCCTGGATTTTTTTTGAATTTAACATATGTTAAAATTCATAAAAAATTGAGAAATGCGCTAAATTTTGTTTTGCTTAAAAGAAAATACTTCCTGGGCCGAGATTTAGGCCTTCAAAGATGGCAGTCCAGTTATGATTTCGCACTTGGGATTTTTGTCAAAATCTTTAAAGTGCATTATGTCAGGAAAGGTAGAACCTATTTTGTTGCAGTTTGTTTTAGTTAAAAGGATATTCTTTCTTATTAAAAAAAGCAACATTTTGAAATATGTATGTGCTTTAGATTTTCTCCGTCAGTCTTTTGAAAAAAAGTTTAAAATATTTTTTATTTTTTATTTTACTCGAAAATGCCAATTTCAAACATTTAAATTTTTTTTACAGTTTCTTAGTACCACTGAACACTACGTTGCCTGAAAAGGAGAGCTTCCACTTTTTCGTTTAACAGAATTTAGAGACATTTGAAAAACTAAGGGTTTTTAATGAACTTTTACATAAAGGCAGACCTGAAAATTCAATTTTCTTTTCGTGGTCAGAAAGTACTTTTAATTCAGTCATATAGCTAAATTTTCATTTTGAGTCGCCATTTTCTTCAGGAAATTAAATTTAGTGAGAACAAGATGGCATTGCGCTTAACGATTCTTTTGTGAGAAAGGTTGAAAGGTTGTGTGGGGAAATGCATTAAATCGGCTGGAGACTGTGTTTTTGTTTTCATAAAAAATAAAACTCCTGGATAGAGTGGAGACTCAAAATGAAAATTTCGCTATATAGCTTAATTAAAAGCGTTTTCTGGCCACTTGTTGCGAAACATTTCTTTGAATTTTCAGGTCTGCCATTACGTAAAGAGTTCCTGAAAAACCCCATTCTTTCAAATGCCAGCAATGTGATGTAAATTTTAAAATCTATATATGTGTCAAATAAATTAATTTAAAAAATATTGAGTTTAATGACTGTTTAGTAGCAAAACTGTAAACGATTTCTGCACATGCGTTTCAAGGTTTCCTTTTATTGAAAAGAAATGAACATACTTCTGTTCAAGTTCGAGTTATGTAATACTTCTTTTTCTGATGACGTTTGTATTTACATTTCCAGATATTTGAAACCGAAATTCCTTTTTTTCGTATTTTTTTTAGCCTTGAAACTTTAAACCCTCCACAGTAAATTAAATTAGACGCTCGACCGAAATAAAATAAGTTGACTAACACTTGATTAATTAAACTTTTTCCCAAAGACGACGAGGATTGGTTACAATACTACTTCCAGCAATGTGATGCAAATTTTAAAATGAGTATTTATGTAAAACATGTCATTATGTCTTTTAAAAATATTTTATTTTACGACAAGATGTGTTTAATAAACTATAAAATAGGAGTTATTAGTACGGCAGTTTAAAATGTAAATTAAATACGTGATTTAATTTTTAGCTGCATTAGGGAACTTATTTCTTCCTTGAGACAATTTAACTTTTTAAAAAGCACTCTTTATTTCAAAGTAAAATTAAACCAATTTGACCAGCAGTTTCTCTGAACTCGTGTTTTGATTTAAAGAAAATCACATTATTGAAAAAATTCAACTACAACTGAAACTTTTTATACTGAAGTGGTACATTCAACTCAAACAGAATTCGATTGAATAGAATACGATTGTATCTACCGATAGTGCAGCAAAAAATTCGCCGTCCCTCATCCAGTTGAAATTTCTCCCTTCGCTACTGGTAGATAGCATTCCATCGAATTGAACACGGTCATGTTGAATGTGCCATTAAAAGAAAGTAACGTTGACTAACTTTTAATCAACCTTATAATCGGATTTTCACAAAATTTTATTCCAGAATATTTTTTCCGAAATATCATACTGAAATAACAAATTAGAAGCAGTACCTAGTGAAATATTTGTCGCTCAATTTGACACTAAGTGGTCGTCCATTCATAACATCATTTCAGGGGAATATTCAACTCTAACATAATTGAAAACTCGATTCGATCGATGTCTATCAACCAAAAGTGCAGCCAAAAATTCCCTTTACTCCACCCAGAAGAAAATTTCTCGCTACATGACTGGTAGATAGAATTCGGTCGAGTCGAGCATAATCGGGAAAAATATGCTTCTTAGTCGTCATTGAAAATTACATCGATTTGGCTCAAAAAAGAAAAAGTGTAAACGCTTCTTTGGAAACCTCTGTGCGCATGGAAATTTATATTTCAAATTTAGATGCAATTTCTGTAGTAAATATGATTTTGTACTATAATTTCCTGCTACTTTTTTTGCTCGTTTGTCATTTTGCTGTAAACTATTAATATGATTTTGAGATGCCATTAGATTTGCATTAGATTTGAATAATGCATATTAATAATGATATTCAGTCAAAGCCTAAACCCATCATTAAGCTTGCAGTCTCAACAAAAGTGAATTTTGTACTTATTTTTCCTTTTTATAAGCTTCTTTCATACTTGTGTTGCACGCATTCCGGGAGGCTATTAGTGATCCATAATTGTTCCAAAACATATCCTAAAAACTGGACCAAAACGTACACTGCAAATAATCAAACACTTTTTGAACACTTTTTTCACACGTACACTTTTTTCGGAACATTTATCAGAACCGCTGTAAGAACACTTTTTAAAACATTTTTTGAACACGTACAGTTGTCCCCTTTTTTTAGAACACTTTTTTGGATTGGTTTCCAAAACACTTCTAGAAACACAGTTCGGAACATACATTTAGTTCAGCATTCTTTTTAGCGCACTTTTAAAGCATTTATAGGATAGCATTAAAGACACGTTTTTGAACAATTCACTGAACATTTTGTGGCACACATATAGGTACAGTTTCTAGAATGCGTTTTAGAACAATTACTTAGCACTAATATCCTCTGAGGATACCTACCGCACAAGTATAAAAGAAGCTTTAAGAAATAATAAATATGCACTAAATTCGAGTACATTTTGAGACTGAAGGCTAATGATGGTTTAGGCTTTGTATGAATCTAATTATTAATCAGCATAGCTTCTATAAAAATTTAAAATACAAAGATATTTCCAAAAAAATTGAATAGCTTACAGCAGAATTGCACACGAACAATGTGTACTAGTAAAAAGGTTGCAGGAAAATGTAGTACACAATATTACTTAGTACAAAAACTTACATATACATTTAAAATATTAATTTCCATATTTACGTTTTCGAAGTCAATCCATACTGTAAAAAGTAAACAAAAATGAACAAACAAAGGCTCACATAACTTCAGTTTGTTGCTTTATAAATTTCATTTTCAAAAATTTTAATTTCTCAGGAACAAAATCAATATGCTTTAATTGTTTGAATTCGTGCTACTTTGCTATTCAGTGATCTATTGCTTGGTATCTGATCAATGACCTTAAACATTAGTTGTGTTCTTTTAAAAAATGTAAGTGTAGTGGAAATCTTTAATGACTAATCATTTCCTTGAATATTAACTAAAGAGATGAGTGCTGGATCTGGGGGCAAAGGGGGGTAGTCGGGACCCTTGTCCCCGTGAGGCAACTTTTTGGGGACAACAAATTTGTTCTATTTCCGAGGGGGGAGAGAGGTTTCGTTGAAACTCAATATAAAACTTGAAGGAAGATGAGTAAGAGCATCAGTTTCAAGATTTGCCTTGACTCGGAAAAATCGTATATCCGGCACTCTGACAATTATCCATTAATTATTTTTTGTGGCTAGCATACACTTTCAGTTTAGTAGCCATTTTTTTGCAATCAGTACCACTTTATTCAAACTATTTTATTTATTTATTTTTTGAATGAAAACAAAAAGTGCTGCATTAAAACATGAGATGTGGAAAAAGGTATTACCGTATGAGATCTAACTGCAGTTCCATTCATTTGCCTTTTTCTCTCCCCCCCCCCCCTCCGCCAAAGATGAGTACAAACCTTTTGTATAAGCTTCCAAGTTTGCTTGCTAGTTTTTGAGGGGAAAGGCAACATGTAATACTGAGGTTGGTATTGCTCTTACATCGCAAACTAATTACTTCAAAATAGAAAGGATTTGTGTATGAAAAATCATTTGTGCAAACAGTGTGTAGCCGGTTCAATTTTTAAGACGTGGCTGGTTGAGTACTATTTGTAGCTTCCAACGTATGGCATTTAGTCTCCAGATGGTGACTAAATACCATACATTCAGATCTAACTCAATCAGGCGGTTAACATCAAGTTCATTAACTAATGCAGTTAAAGTTAAAATACGCATGGGATTTATGTTTCAAACTTACGTACATAGCAACACTAAACTGAGTTTATCAAACATATCTAGTCATTAAACACAATATGTTTAAAATTAATTTATTTAACTTTATACATACACATTAAAAAATTACATAACAATGCTTGAAACTATCTTGCTTTCTGCGAGCAGGTAAGAAATTACCTTAAAAAAAATAAGAAAAAGCATTTTTTTTTACAAACATACTCTTATATACAAATACAAATACATAAGTGACGACCAGCAACATGCTCTGGGCCCAGCTAGACTGGTCCTAGTCAATTTACAATCCCCAGTGAAGATCAATGGCCCTCTTAAAACTATCTACTCCTTTGCTCATTACCACCTCTTCCGGTAAGTTGTTCCAAGGTTGACTTAATTACGAGAACACAAGCAATACGTTATACATTTATTTGCAGGCTGTAGGGAAATGTGGGGCAAAGTGAAAGAGTGGTGCAAAGTGAAATAGTGGTGCAAAGTGAAATGGTGAAATAATTACTTTTAATACCAACAATTTCATAATATTTTAACTACACTGGTGTGCAAAAATTAAGGACGAAGTCGAAAAATTAGCATATCAGCTGAACGAAGAGGCAGAGCGGACATAAAGACCAATCAGGAGATTAAGTAAGGTGATGTACGGTAGCACATGCGCAGATATGCAGGCAGACGTAATGGGGGAGTGTATGAGTAGTATAAAGCATGTTGTCGGTGTAAGATCAGTATTTCTGGCAAAGAGATTGCACGCCGTATAGCAGTTAAAATCACACCGAGTTGCTGCCTCAGCGAGAAATGGCGAATAATCAATCTGTTTGACGACATCTAGATGCTTTTACCCGAGGTCGAATCATTGGGAAGTTGGAGGAAGGCCGCAGTGTGACAAGTGTGGCTGCAGAGTTCGGAATAGCTCACAGCATCGTTTCACGACTTTGGAGACAATTTCAAACTACAGGAACAGCTATCCGGGGGTTCAGTAGTGGTCGTCCACGAGGAACCACACCCGCAGATGACCGGTATATTGTCTTACAGGCCAAAAGAAACAGGCGTGGCAGACAGCGGGAGAAATCGCTAGACACACGACACAGGCGACTGGACGACCGATATCGCGTTTTATAGTGGCCAGAAGACTGCACGGTGGTGGTCTGTTTGCACGACGCCCTATCCGGTGTGTACCTATAACGCCTGCCCATCGGAGAAGGCGTTCTCTGTGGTGCCCGGTACACCGGAATTGGAGAGACCATGAATGGGGACGAGTACTCTTTAAAGATGAGAGCAGATTCAGTCTGAATAGCGATTCTCATCGCAAACTCATCTGGAGAGAGCGGGGGAGCCGCAATCATCCCTCGAACATCATTGAAAGGGACAGGTATGGAGGTCGCGGTGTTCTCGTTTGGGGAGGCATCATGCTTGGTAGTCTACAGACCTTCACATTTTCGACGCAGGTTCAATCAACGGGATCCGTTATTGTAACGAGATTCTTCTTCCATATGTGCGTCTTTTTAGAGGCGCTATGGGTCCGCAGTTCCTTTTCATGGACAACAATGCACCATGTCATCGCACAGTAGCTGCCGAACAGCTCTTAGAGAGTGAGGATATTGAACGTATGGATTGGCCGGCACGATCTCCGGATCTCAATCCCATCGAGCATGTATGTAATTTTCTAGGCAGACTCTTGGCAGCTCGTACCTTACCACCAGTAACGATTCGGGAGCTTCGATTGGCGCTGCAAGACGAATGGGCCAATGCCTCAACAACTCATTGACACCCTCATTCTCAGCATGGGCAGACGCTGTGAAACCTGCCTAGCAGTCGGGGGAGATCATATCCCCTTCTAAAGACCGGATGTTTCTTGATGGACACCCATCACAGGGATGTTTCGGCCTTCAGTTGCATTGCGCTTAATGCTACTTTTTCAATAAAGCTTCTTTTTATCCCTCTGATTTCTCTTTTAGTAAGTGTTGCTTACATTACACATGTCCTTACGTATTGGGGATCTTACGGTATTAAATGTGTTGATTTGGAAAGCTTTTGTACAAAGTTATATTGAAAAAACCGTCTCGTCCTTAATTTTTGCACACCAGTGTATATAGTAGCACATGTACTCTATTCTAGTCAGGAAAAAAATACATCTGGAGTTGAAAATTAATGATAATAATGGCAATTTTCACAAAAGGACATTCATATTGTAATATTTTGATATAAGTCAAAAAATATTTTTGTTATTATAAAATGATAAAATTACTGATACTAAAATTTTAAATATTTATTAAGATCTTCTAATATTTGATGCAGTACTTTTTATTTTTTTCAGTTCATTTTAAGCTTACTTATATTTCTAATTTTTTGCACAATTAATTATGTACATACAGGGCAAGGTAAATTGGGCAAAGTGAGATAGTTTATTTCGTTTACTCACTGAATTATTTGCAAAAACACTTATGGATTCATTTATTAATTTATTTACATTCCTTCATTCATTAATTCACTTATTTATTCATTCATTCTCCCCATTTTCTTATTCAATCGCTATTTTATACGGTCATTTATTTTTCCTCATATATTAAGTATTTTACTTATTTAAGTATTCGTTCATTGTTTCATTATCTTTTTATTATTCATTCTACCCTTGTTTTACTCATTCGATCACATACATTTTTTATCCGTGAATAGAACATTTTTCATTTCGAAAAATATTTTATTTTTCACTCTCTCTATAAAAAAAATGAAGAGAAAAATTTCCACTTTTTTTTTTTTTTTTTTTTTGAAAGCGTAAATTTACTACCAAGAATTAAAAAAAAGTTTCATTGCAAGTCTTGTTATAAAATAAAATGTTATTTCTTTGTGAAGAGTAATTTTCAAAAGAAATTTCCAATTTAAAAAACTCAGCCATCTTAGCAATTTCACTTTACCCCACGTTCCCCTACTATCTTTTCTATAATAATAATTTTTCCAAAAAGAGCCCCTACACCTATCCTCCTCCTTTTCTCTTTACATCATCAAAGATAGCTAAAATGTTTTAGACGCATCAGTTTTTACAATTTTCTGGAGACCAACACCCCCCCCCCTCCCTCCAACCAGAGTTTCCTTCCTCTAATGTTACCAAAGATAGCTTTGAACTATACTTTAAAAAAAAAATTCAAAATATTGTGGTAAATAATGCTCTTATTCATTCACTTAAGTTACCTCACAAAAATTTTTTAACACTTTAGCTTCCAAATATTTTCAGCTGAAATGATTCCTGGAACATAAAACCCAAAGTTCCTTAAAAATACCCTAAATTTACAGTTTTAAAACTGCATTTTTACATTTTTTCCTAGAGGTATCCTTCCCCCTCTCCATATTTCCCCCCATCTTTACAAAATCAAATACAGCTTAAACATATTTTAAGATTAGATAAATCTTCGAGGGAGATCTCCCTACACCCTTTCCAGAACTGTAAAAATGGCTTAAACTTGCATTACTAATATTTAAATCGGCATTTTTTCTCAGAAAAAGGTCTGATATTTCCTGTTTTCTCAATCTGTGGTCACTCTTAATCTATCTCTCAATGTGATAGAACATATAACTACTAAATTACAATTGAAATAGTTTTACACTGCAACAGACATCACTTTTAGTTATCCAACAATTTTTACAAATAATTTCATCGTATTTAAAAAAAATATTTTTGAATTTTGTGTTTACGTTATCAGGTTGTACCTGTTTTACAAAGAAATAAAGGTTTTTTTTTCAAATCTGAAAATTTTTATTCACACGTTTTTTTTTATCACACAGCAAATTAAAAAGTGGAATTTAAAAAAAACTATTAAGAATTATTTTCTGAACTAGCGGTTTTCCTATTTTTGTGTCATGACCCCATTTTTAAGAACACGAGACCCGATACATGTATTGTACGTACGCAAAACACACATTTATATAAGGCACCCTGTTTGTTCTAAATTGCTTTAATGATTTAAGAAATTAGATTAAGATACTTAAAAGATTTGTTGCTAATATTTTGAACTCAGGCATTTCATTCGAACAATACTTTGCTGAGCATTTCTAAAAAACATCAATCATGAAACTGAAATTTCATGATTTTTTTAACTGCAACAGATAATAAAATTAATTATCCATAAATAACATACTAAATGGTACGCAATATTTTATTCTTAAAATTCAAGATGAAATTAATTGATATGAAACTTTAGACAATATATGTTGTCAAACATCATTACTTATAAGAATCTTGATCCCTGGACCTAGGTTCGAATCTCATTCATACTATTGTGGTAGATATAGATCATATTCAAGTTTAACCTAATCTAAGCCGTAGAACCTCCAGCGATTCATTCTTTTTCGGTTTGTTAAACCAAAAAGTGGTGCACAAGATGATCGATCTTATGGGTTGTTTACAAGCATAAGTACTAACGTATCAAAAAATTGCTAACCAGAAAAATAAAATCACCTGAAATATTTGTAAAAACTAAAGTAGATGACAGAACTTATAAAAAACATTTAGATGAAAAAGATGTTTTTTTTTTTATTTTTAAATTTAAAGATGGAAATTGAGCAGCGTAAGAAATGCCCTTCGACCTTCATTAGAAATGTTTTTGGGTCATAACCTGTTGTTTAGGAGCCCTTGTTTAAACCTCTAATTCCGATGTTCTTAAAAAAAATCTAAATCTAAAACTAAGGACAGGAGCCCTAAATCAATCGTCAATTCAGGATTAGAATCTTAACACGTTAATCTTAACGTAACCACACAGGTCTAAAACACAGGATTTAATTTTATTTCAAAGCTTAAGCGGTATGGTAAATTATTAGTTTATTTAAAACAATTGTATGAAGCTCAGTAAATGTACAAATACAAAAATTATCTGTAAAGAACATGAATATAAGTAAGTGGCGTACCTTTTGAGCATTCAAAAGCATGACGGAAATGATTGCGGCCCATCCAGATTGTTTACAAACATGGCGTAGCAAAGAAAGCAGTGATTTCACAACCACGTTCAAATCTGCACACGATGTGTTCTCAAGTGTATTCCCAAACTTCGGTTGAAAAGAGATTCCCAGCAAAACACATTCGGTGCTCTTTTGGAACGTTTTCTTCATAACGGAATGGATTAGTAAAACATTTCAGCTTACTTTCGTTGTCCAGAACACATTCAAAATACATTTTAGCACATATTCAGGCAACTGGAACACCTCAAGTGTTCCAAATGTGTACCGATTATTTGCAGTGTAAGCCACAAAATGTTTAGTGCAAGTGTTCAAAAACCATTCTAAAAAGTGCGCTAAAAAGGAAATACATGTTCCAAATAGTGTTTCTAGAAGGATTTTGAAAACTGACCGAAAAAAGGGTTTAGAAAAAGGGAACAAGTGTACGTGTTCAAAAAATACTTTGACATGTGTTCTCAAAACGGTTCTAATGACTAGTACAAATATAGTGTTCTCAAAAAGGAGACAAGTGTACGTGTGCAAAATGTGTTCAAAAAGTGTTTGATTATTTGCAGTGCGCAAGTTTTCTTGTAACGTCTGTATGTACGTATGTATGTGCATATGTATGTATTTATCTGGCATAGTTCAAAAACGGTATAACGTAGACCCTTCGTGGGGTCTAGTTGTGCACCTCCTCTTTTGGTTGCTTCCGGATGTTCCAACCTGAGTCTTTTACACCTTTTTGAGGAAAATCAAATTTTGGGTTAATATCAATGCAAACTTAAATGATGTTATAATTTGGCGATATATTATCTAGGTTTTGGTCGACAAGGTTTGTCGCCAACTTGGCAATATATCGCACAAATTTGGAGAAAGTGTTTTTCTTCGAATCTGGTTTCAAGTTGGCGCTATTGGCAATATTTAGAGAGCTAAATATTGAATCGCGTTAAAATCGTCGATACTGGAAAAATTAATCTCTGTAAAACACTTTTTTTTTGTTGCACCGACAAACAAGTGGTGAAAACATTTAAAGTGTTTCTATGCTTACTCCAAGGCACTATTAGTGATGAAGTAGCCATATTTCGTCTTTTCTTTTTCCTCTAATCGGCGCGAACATAAGTGTACGCAAACATTTTTTTTGAGTAATTAAAAAAAAAAAAAAAAAAAAAAAACATGGATTATTTAATAGAGTTAAAAGGAAGTTGTGTGGTGTCCACATCAGATTTTTTAAAATTGTTAACAATAATAATGGAGAAATAAATGAATATCTTTCTTAACGAAGTAAATGAAAATCAACATCGCTTAAACTCGCAAAATTAGCGGATTACTGCATACACGTGTTTCGGGGTTTCAGGAAACCCCTTTTTCAATGCAAAATAGTGAACTTTTGGATGTAAAGACATTCTTTTGAACTGTTTTATTCTCTCTGTCCTGTGTTATATTTTTTAGAGGCATACTCATGACTTGGAAAACATCGTCATCCAAAACCCTAACTTCTAAAAGCGCTTGAAATTTTTCTACGCATCAAAAGCTACTGAATCTGCTGAGAGTAGTTCGATTTCACCTTTCCCCTTGTTTCATCGCTTTTATTGCTATTTTTTCATCTGCATTAGTTTGAATTTGAGCTTCAACACTATAATATTCTCTGAAGTATATCGGAAGTGCTGCTAACGTAGGCGTCAACAAATATTTATTTTTCTACTCCTTTTTTTTTTAAACACTTCTTTTCAAGATCTTTGACTCATCACTAACTTTCGTTTGAATTCGGAACGTTAGACATTGTACCAAGAAAATTAAAGTCGAAAATCAATAGAAATCAATAAAAATCAATAGATTTTATGAATGACAAAATTATTGCAAGCTCTAAGTGAAGTTTGCTCGTTCAAAGCGAATTTTGCTCCCTAGACTGAATGTTGTACCAACTAAATATTTATTCTTTCCTTGTTAAATCCAGATTCTTGTTAACTCAGGTCTCGTTATAAGCAAATTTGACTGTATTATATTGCATGTTGCAATATTTGATTTTGTTAAGTATTTAATTTACTAATACTGGGAAAAAAAAGATCTTGACAGCAAAAAGGGTGCCGATTCCTGTCCTCGACGATAGATAAGAATGGAAGAATATTTACATTTTCAAATAGGAAAGAACAAGCCAATCGTTTAAAGTAGAATACAGCAGATTAAAATAACAAAACAGCGTCAAAAAACCGGCAAAACAAACTCTGAAATAACAAAGCAAATAAAAAAGTTGGAAGAAAAAAATATATCAGAGATGCATAAAAAAAATCGCAATTAAATAAATAAATTTTTTTATAATAAATAAAATAAAAATATAAATTAAAAAATATGACATAAAAAACAGTAAGACAGAAAAAAAACCGTAGTTAAACAGGCAGCAATCAAGAAAACATTCAAAAAATCAAAAAAGTTTAATTTGAAAAAAGTAAAGCTATGCAGCACATGTGGAAATGATGCTTTCGCACAAAACTGTGCGAAGTAAAAAATGAGAAAATGGAAAAGTAAGAAGTTGGTGAAAACATAATTATAAAGGGAAAAAAAATTAAAACACTGACAACTGTCATGAAAAATTTTCAATGAACTTGGGAACTTACTTATAAGTTATGAAAAGATCTATAAGTTTAGGGAATCATTTGAACATTATCCTCCAAGAGTGCTTATATAGTTAAATGTAGAAAAAAAAAACCACATTTTGTTTTCTATGTTTAACTATACAATTCTTTTAAGTTTTAAAAATGCGATGTCTCTCCTTAATTTATTCTAATTTTTAAAACTCTAATAATTTTAATAGCAACTTCAAGCTGAAAACTTCAAAGGGTTTTCAACGGCAAAGTTATGCAGTTTCTAACCATAAAAAATCGATGATTATATTTACATTTGCAAAATCTCCAATCAGACTTTAAAACCGTAACCGTAAGAAAAATACTTGATGCGCGCATAACCATGCAGTACAATTCGCATATCAATCAGAAAGCCTATTGAATAGTGAGAAAGGAAGCTGAAATTCCACAGCCGATTGACGTATAATTAAACCATAGTCATAACGCGTATAAATTCAAAGTGATTAATAATGGAATAATGCCTAATTTTCCAATGTGATTACGAAATATAATTTCTAGAGGCATAAAAAGGTATAATGAATGCCAATGAATTTTTTATTATTTTTTTAACGATCGCTCACCGCATACAACCGTGGTTTGAACGGTTACTTCGAACACACAAATAAATAAGACATGATATAAAGTTAATAAACTGTTAAAAGGCCTCGCATGAGTTAATAACCTACCAACTTTCTCCCGTTTGTAACATTTAAAGCTTTTGGGTGGTCTGATGAACATTCTCCAGATGTTAAAAATCATCAATCATTTATTGAAGCGAAACACGTGCCTAAATTTTTTGGCAGATCGTGCAAGAAAATGCATTATCGAAAGAAAGTGCATCGATCTTTTCGTGCCGCACGTGAAGTAGTTTATTATTTTTTTTAACGAAAATATAAATAATTCAAATTTAGATATATTTAATTCACAATTATGTCGTATTCGAAATGTATGAATGAATTCTATGTGCGTGCTCTGTAACCATAGGCAAACCAACGGTAAATGATTACTCAAGCGTCTACGGTTGATCGAAAAAAAAAGTATATTTTACAAAAGAAAAGTAATTTTAGATGTTTCAGAGTTACAAGATGTCTCTTTTTTACCTAGTTTTCCGAAAGTATGTATTAAAAAACAACTAGATAAATAAAGAAAGTAAATGAATTTAAAAAAATTACTAATAAATAACAAATGAATAAAATGAATTGGAACAAAATTAAACGAGTAAATGTAAATAAAACAAAACAAAATCAAATAAGTATATGAAATAAAATAAAACAAAACAAAATTAAACAAATAAATGAAATTGAAAAAAAAAAACATTAAAGACTAAAAAAAGAAAAAGCTCAATAACTTGCAGATTTTTTTTTATTTATAAAATGTTTCAAACAAAAGTAGGTGAATCAAATGGAGAGCTGTAGCTATCTGCTTGTCTATAACTTCTCCCCCGCTAAGTTTAGGGGTCCACGAGTATTTTTTGAAATTAATTGCCCCATTCGAATAAAAAAATTTTCTTCGGAAAAGCTTTTGAATGGATCCGTTTTCATACTCTTATTTTTTTCTTTAAATCCGAGCACTTCGTCCAATTTTAAGTGGTTTAAAAAACTTAATTTTGAGTTCTATAAGGAAATTAGCATCCTGTATTAATGATCCTAATCTAACAGGTGGTTTGATTTGTAAAACTCGAACTTTTGACGCAGACGCTGAAGAAAGAATTTTTCTAACATGATTATTTTAAGGCAAGTTTCAATTAAAAAAAAAAAATAATAAAACTTTCATATTAGTTTTCACGGAGAGAATACACAACCGCAAAATAATTTTTGGTTCTACGAGACAATCTCAGTCTTGCATAAATAATTCTAATCTAATAGGCGGTTTACTAACAAAGTTTTCAATAGCAAAAAGTTTAACACAGGATTTTTTAAACAAATTTATTCTAAAGCAATTTTAAACAAGTATGGAAAAAAAATCAACTTTAAAGAGTAAAAAAGAAAGTAAATTTAACCGTAGACTTAAGGTATTCGTACACCAGGGCGTGAACAGCTCATAAAATTACATGTGTGGCTTTGCCGTCCTTAAATGGTGTATTCGAATTTAAGGCGCAATTACCCCAACATGTCGGGCGTTACCGCTCAATATATAGTCTAAATAAATAATGGAAAAAAAAAAGTTCTGTTACCGCTATGCAAAAATAGTTGATTGCAAACTGTTCTCAAAGCGTTGCAGTTATAATTTTATGATTCAATTTTTTTTTTTTTTTTTTTTTTTTTTTTTTTTGCGTAATTTAGACTAGCTATTCATGTTTTCCCTTAAGTGAGCCTGAGTTAGCCTCTATTTTCCCTTAATGTTTTACGTCTTATTGACAGGAAAATTTTGTTAAACGAGCAAGTTTCAAAGAAGTTTAATTTTCTTAAGAGGAAATGATAAAGGGGTTTCAATAACAGTAAAATTTTCAAGCAAAGTTGAACTCCATTTCGTGTCTAAATTGCTGCCTTAGAAGTTTAAGGGAGTTGAACAAAGTTAGAATGATACAACTTTTCAGAGAATTGTGTTTAAATAAATTCTGTTGTGTATAATTTTACAACATTCAGGGGACGAAAAAATAAATTTTTAAGAGGTTTATTTATTACTAGTGGTACCCGCACGGCTTTGCCCGTAATGGAAAAATTAAAAGGTTTTTTGGTTCGCCTGTATATTTACAAATAATGTATGGTAAATTTTCTCGCCAATCTGCTTGTACCCATGTTACGGTTCCACGTTATGATAATTTCGTAATTTACTCGTCCATCTTATGATATTTTTGTTCTTAAAATTGGAATAGAAAAAGAACCACATCGAATTTTCGAAAAATCGCTTCGAGGTGCGCACCCCCATGCTACAAACTAACTTTGTGCCAAATTTCATGAAAATCGGCCGAACGGTCTAGGCGTTATGCGCGTCACAGATCCAGACATCCAGACATCCTCCTGACATCCAGACAGAGAGACTTTCAGCTTTATTATTAGTAAAGATTTGCCATATTTTTTAAATATTTAAAGTGCAAATGGTTACCATTTCACAGACCATGGAGAAAAATGGGGCTTAATCGGCACAAACGGGTGGTTCAACATACAAATAACTAAGAGAAAGAAGATACAGCATGAAAAAATTGCTATCTTTAAGTCTCATGGCTCCACTTCTCAGCACTGTGAAAAGTGTTCCTTGCTTCTAGAAACGCGTACACTTCTCCTTGCATCTTGTATTTTATCACGTTGAATTTGTTAAAGTAAAAAAATCATGTCGAAATTTTAACTTACGTTAATCTATTTATTCTTAAAAAGATCAGTAAATGTTCGTTGTTCTAAAATTAAAGATGACAGGCAAGTCTTTGAAAATGACTATACTGAACAGGATAACTGAACAGAATACCGAAAATTGGAAAAACTGTTATTTCGATAGGAACAAAAAACTGGAACTAAACCGAAAGAAAAAACCTGTTTATTTCGGTCCGATATATTTTCAGTCATTTTGCTACTGTATACATATTAATGCTTTCTAATTCAACTTTTAACATATAATTATCGTCATCACTTGAACATTGTTACATTTACGGTAGAATTATATTTTTAGCAGGAATAAAATTATACATAAAATAAAATTATTCATTTGGAGCTGAACCGAAAATCGTTATTTTTGGCAGAACGAAAACCGGAGCTAAACTTAAAACCGCTATTTTTGGCGGAACGGAAACGGAAACCAGAACTGAACTGATTTAAATGTCTTTTAGTTGAACCGCACTGTAAAATTGCTTCATTTTATTTACTAATGATTTTCCGTAAATTTACTGTACAATTTCCCCTTATAAATAGAAAAGTTCCGTTCTGGATTGATAACGGAACTTTTCATGGAATTACTGGAAATTTTCTTTTACTTTAGCGCACTAACAGAACATGTCCGTATGCGATCGTTAGAGGGAGCCTTTATCCGTGAAAAAACGGAATATCTCCAGCGTAGAAGATTTTTTAAGTATTGAGTGATAGTAACAAATGAGTAATGGCGGCGAAGCACGTTGTTTATTTCGTGCATGGAGATAGCTGATACTGAACATTTTTCGAACTTTTTCCTCTTCTCCATCAACATCAAATTGTTTTGAACAACAGCAGTGATTACTGCATTAACTGAAACGCTTAGAGCGTTTGTTCGTAGGCTACGGTTAGTTTGTTTATCTTGTAGCAATGGCGGATGCTGTAGCGGTCAGAAATCGTTATCGCCGAAGACGAAGTTTTTGTATCTTCTCATCCCGGATTGATTGCTGGTAAGTGTTTACATTTTTACTACAAATAAATACTTTTTGAATTCTCTAACGATGATTGCTGCTTAAAATAAAGTTTTTATCTAGTTTTAACCAGTGGTTGGAAAAACTACATTTTTTTTGTAGCGAACTACAACTACAACTACTTTAGCACAAATGTAGTTAACTACAACTACAACTACTTTTTTCAAAATGTAGCAACTACAAACTACTTTTAAAATGTAGTCGCTACTTCACTACTTTTTAAAAATTAAATAAATAAATAACATACACATACACACCGTTTGAGATTGAAGGAAAAAATTAACAAAATTTTCAGATTGATATATTAGCTCATTTGAACATGGAATATTGCTATAAATTATTTATTCTTTCTTCCTTTACTGAAACGATTCGTCAATCGAAACATTTTTTACCAATTGCACGAATATTCCCTGCAAGAAAGGATTTAAAAGTGGAAGGAGTTCAACCTTCAAATTTTTAATCCTTTCCTGACAGTAAATAGTATTTCATTCAAGAAGAGCAACTCGGCTACTTGAAATTGAGATAAATCCAATCGTAATTTAATTAGAAATTTTACATAGACTAGACATACATATACATAAAATTGATTTAGATGATGAAGTGCATCAACAAAAGAGAAAAACTTAAATTTTCATTATATGAGTTAATTTTAAAGGAACTTATATTTCATAGTTAGGGATTCATAGGATAACATTAGTTATTTCATAGGAATTGATTGCTTTTGAGCTTGAAGCTAGGGTTCCAGACCTGGACACCATCTCTTTTCTTACGCCCCTGATAAAATGAAATAACAGCATTTTTCTATTTTGCCAATAACCTCAAAAACTCACAACATTTAATAATTGACTTTTAATATGTTAATATATCAACACTCAATCAGTAAAAAAGACAAAATAAAGAAAAATGAAAAATATCCCAATCGGTACTACTAATTATCCAAAACATGAAACATAACTAAAAATGATTACTTTACTTCAATGTGCAATTTTTAACAACAGTGGACTAGGGCTACAACGCAATTCGACTAACGCGAAATGTCTATATAGAGCGAGTTTTACTCGAGGAACGAATTTTGCAGCTGACACGAATTCCTCACCCGCTACACGAAAATTTTCTTAACGGAAGCGCAGGGCTTATATCACCTTCTTTCTTGGGTACTAAATATTAGTTCGACTGCATGTGCAAATGGCATTAATACCGAAAGCTTTTTGCTTAACGGGCAAAGTTTGCAGGAAACGGGAAAAAAATCGTTTCTTTCTTTTTAAGCCATGCTCTATTCAAGGCGAATATTGGGAAAATGTGAAAGTTTCTATGCCAAGCAAAGTAATGGCGTCAAACAGATACAACACATGACGTCAAAATTATATGTTAGAGGTCAGCTCGAATTTTTCAGTCTTACGAATCTGATTGGTGCAACTTTTACTCGCGTAAGAGTTGCACCAGTCAGATTCGTTTGAAAATGCGTTTTTTTTTAAACTTGATTCAAAAGTAGTTTCCAGAAATCGCTACAAACTACTTTTTTTTGTAGCTAACTACTCGCTACTCTACTTTTTTAAAAAAGTAGTGCGCTACACTACAAACTACTAAAAAATGTAGCTACTACAGTAGCGTCGCTACTTGTAGCGCGCTACTTCCAACCACTGGTTTTAACATTTAATTTCCCGTAGATCTTTGTTTAAACATTAAAACATCGTGACAAGTTTTTAAAATTAAAAAACTTCTAATAATATTAAAAACTTTTGTTTGCTAAGGGGATATTTTACAAAATTGTCTCGAATAACTAGGTAATTGTTATATGGGACACCATTGAGTCTTGATTGTTTTATTGTTAATGAAGAATATTTTCTGCCTATATGTAAGGTTAATGTAAAGATATTGCTTATTACTTAAAATACTACTGTTTTTTTAATTTTTTTTATTAATTTATTTTAATTTCTATGAATAACAACTATGTCTGTATAAACTTGCTTCTTGCAATGGATTAGATTTCAATTAACAAGTTGAAGCATCTAGTTTTAGTTAACTACTTGGGTTTTCAATTCTCTCCCCCCCCTCTCTTTCAAACTTTTAAATGCTTGTTATCTACATTAATGAATATAACACATAATTTTTTAAGGAAATGAATATAAAAAAAATGTATCAATCATTAAAAAAAGCATTATTTTGAGAACTTTGAATCATATTATTCTAAGCACTTTAACATTCCAGATGCTGTCCACTTTGAACCCTTTCAGCACTGGAACCTTCCAAAGTGAGCCGGAGAATTTATTGATGGAATGCGGATTCAACTGTGCAACTAAGTGAACAGAACTCCTTGAACAGAAAAGGGAAGTTTGCCGCGAATATGCAAATTGTAAGTATAAAACATGTTGTTTTACATATGCATTAGGGCTGGGCGTTGGATTGATACATCGCCAAAAACCAGTGTAAACCCTGCATTGTTAAATCGGTTTCTAATTTTTCTCTTAACCAATGCATTGGTTCCACACTGACTACGAATCGAAGCGCCAAGGTACGGACACCGGTTTACTATTATTGCCGTTGTAATATCTTTATTGTTTCTGATTTTTTCTGATGATTCTGTAAATTTGGACACTTCACTGCAAAACTGTTTGAAATTTTTAAATAGTGATGTTTAATGTCTCTTCTCATTAGATGCACGTTTGTGTTCATGCTCGTATTTTATCATTCGGTAAAATTCAGAGTATCGTTCGGCAAATTAAAAAATCATCCCTTCCCGAACATTTAAAAGCGGGGTTGTCTGTAAAGAAGTATCATAAGTGAACGAACAACTTTCACTTTTCCCAAAACTTGCAGTAAATGCAATTGTTTTTAAAAACCTTTTTCAAAAAAATATATTGATGAACAAAGTTGATCAGATAATAACTCTACAAAACAAAGCAAAATGAAATCTCAAAATAGGAGCAAAGGTTGTATGCACGAATTTTATTGCTTTGAGTTACCTCTTTCCAAATGCAAATGATATTGCTTCCACAAGCTTGCATCTGTTTGTATTGAAAAAATAGGTTCATTGTAGTTTCAAAACAGATGACTAATATTTATTGCTACCTTGTACACAGTTTTTTTATTTTTGACAATTTTTTGCTGGTGCTAGAACGTGTTTGTAGCATTTATATTTTTTCATTTAGAATATATGTATTTTTTAAAATTTAAACAAGCAATTATAAGTGAAATGAAGAAAGAAAAAAAAAATGTACATTTTGATGCATCATAACATCGTGATGTAAGGTTGGCGATGCATCACAATGTAGAAATCCCTACAATGCCCAGCCCTATTTGGAAACATAAATATGCAAGTATAATGAATATAATATGCATATGCAGGAGTTCGACAAAAAATGTAAACTCTTGAGAGGTAAAAATAAATTGTAGGTTACCCACAAATTACATGTCCGAGTTAATTAGGAAAATCTTAGCTTCTGAAAGAGTCTTGCTCTAAAACAACTTGTCGACATTTTTTTTTCTTTTTTTTAGTCACCTCTGTGACCTGTTGGATCCAGTATATTTGTAGATCTGGTGCCTGACCTGTTACTTTGAGATTTTCGATACTGAGGAGCGGTGGCATAGCTACATCATCAAGTGGTGTGGGTAACTGAATTTTGCGAGGCCCCTGATTGTAACTAAAAATTACATTTGAAGCAAATAAAACCAAATATCACATTTACCGGCTCGGGATATCAATACAAAGCCAATCATATTCTTCGACATCATATTTCAGTGCTTTTATTCATTGATTTATTAAAAGTGCTTGAAGAGAACTTAGACTTGCATGTTGACTGTTGTTGAAAATTCGTTATACATTATTTGTAAATATAACAGACGAACCAAAAGACCTTTTTAATTTTTTTATAATGGGGAAAGTCGTGCGAATACCACTATTAATTGAATAAAATATTTCATTTTTCACTTTGCTCCATAAAAAAAAAAAGTTGAAAATTTCCACTTTTTTTTTTTTTTTGAAACTGCAAATTTACTGCCAAAATTTAAAAACACAGTTTCAATGTTAGTTTTATTTTAAATAGAATGTTCTTTCTTTACGTACTATAATTTTCAAAATAAATTTCTAATTTTTTCATTTTGAAAAAGCTCAGTCATCTTAACTATTTCACTTTGCCCCACATTGCCCTACTCAGCACAAATGGTTGGCTGTTTATCAGTTACTAGATTACTATGAATTATGACGACAAAATTTACACACATGAAAATTTTCTGCTTTAAGTCTAACAAAAGTAATTTTTAATTATTGCAGTGTAATCTAGTTCTAACGACATAGCTGCTTTAGCAAATAAAACTAATAAAGCAGACAGCCTATCCTAACCCAACACACTTCACAATTTGTTCTAAAATGCAGAATATCTGTAAACCGAATTCAATGATAATTTAAAGAGTAACTGATGTTAAACAGAAGTCTTTCGGCTTGCGGAAGGATATACTTTAAGTTTAAAAACCCGATTGGCCCTGAGAAATAAAGCCTAACAATATTTTACTGTTTTAAAAATAAATTTTTTATGAAAAAAAAGTATCCATGGAAAGTATTTCAGGTGTATAAATAATCAGTCAGAATCGGAATAATATAATTTTTACAGTTTTATGTGGGGAGGGGTTAAAGAGATCAAACTAAGAAGGCGTAACCTTGGCTCTCGTTGACCTGAGTTCAACTATAACATATACACTGAAAAAATTAATTCTGCACCAGCTGCAATTTTATGGGATATTTTGTGGAATATATTTTGTGGAATTGTGCATTATTGCATCCTTCCAAATAAATGCAAAAGGAGATTGAAAGCACAGTACAAGGACAAATCATAAACATAAAAAAATAATGATTTTTTTGTGGGGGGGGGGGGGAGAGAATATAGTAGAAAAACATCCAGGTATAACTCCGTGATATTTATTGTGATTCACAAATTCATGATTCCTTTCCTAACAGTTCTTTTGAAGTTTTTGAATAATATTCTCGAAACAATTCTTATAACCTGCTAAAATATTATTTTTTCATGGATAAGTTTTGTTTTGTTTCTTGAGAGTCAAGTAATGATGTTCGGAACAAAATTTGAGTTAGCAAATAAAATGTTACACTTACTATAGTTAGGGCAAACCTAACCTGGAAGCATTGTGAAAGCTAAGCATATCCGAAGCTCAGTATTACTTGGCTGCCAGGTTAGGTTCGCCCCAACTATAGCTAGGCGAGAATTAGAAGAGATCGAGAATTGTTTTTGAACTATTGGCTGGCACGTTCAATTCTAACATATAAACTACTCCACACTGCCACTTTTAAAATTGAAAGTATTAATTTAAAAATTGTTGCAAAAAAAAATATGCATGAGTGTTTACAAATTAACTGTATCTGAAGTAAGATGCCTAATTTCTCTCCAAATTTCGACAGTGCTGTTGACTACTTTTTTTGCTTGCTGTCAGCGTATTACCTCATTGTCAAGAAAAATAATGTCAAATATCTTACCGTAGGTAATTGATGTTTTCATCTGCATGTTTATGACATGACACTTGGTAATTTATTCAATAAAATGTTTATGTGTTAAATATTTTTGATATGCATTAATACTTTTATTTTTGTAATTTAGGTTTGTGACATTAATTGTGAAAAATTGGAATCGTTCAAAGATGGCCCAGTTGTACCTATCAATCTTATTTAATCTCTATATATGAGGGCAGAAATAACAATGGTACTGATGATGACAGCAAAGCAAACTATTAATTCGACATTGGCACAAGCAAAAAATTTTAAAAATTGTGTAGCACAAGATCTGCAATAAATGATTTTGTACTTGTAATAAATGTTTTGTTTTATTGAAAACAATGTTAACTATGCACAATTGATAAGTTTCAATAATTTTGATAAAGTTAAATTTTGTGGCAGTTATTGTTAAATAAAACATCGCACAGTTAATTACAGGAACTTTTTTTTGTCGGGGAAAGGGGGAGAGGAGGGTATTTTTGTGAAGACTGATTTAAAAAAGAAAAAAAACAGTTGGTATGATTTGCGTTCATTTCATATGTTTTGCAATTGTTTGTTGATAAAAGATTTTAATACAATAAAATGCAAAGCAAATGCATTCCCAGATAGCTGTTATATCTTCCCTGTATACCTTCAAAAGAGAAGGATGCATAGTTTCTGCATAGTAAAAATGTGTTTCTTCACTTTTAGGAAGTTTCACAAATTTTTGAAAGTTAAGGAAGAAATTTGTGCAAATGCTCTAATAAAACTGCTTTTCTTTTTCTTTCTTCTTCTTCTTCTTCTTCTTCTTCTTCTTTTTTTTTTGCTGTTTTTCAAAAAAAAAAAAAAAAAAAAAAAGAAACAAAATATATGGGCTTTTAAAATCTCCAAGCGTTAATTCATTATGCTTTAATTGCCCAGCTATATTTTCAAAATAATAGTTTTTTAAATTGAAAATATACGTGCATAAAACGGAAAATATTTATATTATAAACTGAAAACATCAGTTCATGAAACGGAAAATATCTACATTAAAAACTGAAAACATCAGTTCATAAAACGGAAAATATTCCGATTGAGAACGGAAAATAGCAGTTTTAAAACGGAAAGTGTCCGTGATAAAAACTGAAAGTGTCAGTATGAAAAAACGGAAACCATCCGTGATAAAAACGGAAAACACCACTTCGGTAAAAAAAACAGAAAATTGTCGGCAACTCTGCTGCCAGTACATTTTCCGTTTTTTGAGGGAATTTTAAAATACAGTGCGGAAAGAAAAAAAAATACGGTTAAAAATCTTGCCACTAAATTTTTCTATCAGAAAGCTTCCAATAATGTCGCAACCAACAAAAGTTAGAATGTAAAAACTTGTTCACTAGCTTGAAACTAACTCTTTTATGAGACATGGCGACCCTTTTTGAATCTCGCATTTCTAAGAAAAATATTCAGTCCTAAATGAACTACAGCTGTAAATTATTCTTTGCGTATAATTATTATTATTTTCAGTTTCTGTATTTCTATAGGATTGCGTTTACTAAATGACATAGGTCTTGGTCCTTACTTTTTTAGTATTTATTTTGTAATTCGATAATATTTTTGTCATTAAATATTTTTTGTTTAAAACATATTTTTTTTTTTTGGTGTATCTTGCTTCAGTTATTTTGGTTCAATTCCACGGGTAACTAACTAACATTCACAGAGCAAAACAATAAGTATTTTGAAATATAAACTGCATAATATAAATTTTTAAAAAGTTATTTTCTTCTGACTTATTGAAATTATTAAGCAGAGTTTTATGGTATAGTTGAATTTCCAAAAAAATGTATTGGATGAATTAAGAAAAATTGGTAAAAGCATGGTAACTGACTGACATGAATGCAACATGTGTGAAAAATAATATTTAAATTGGTTATCAAAAAAACAATGAATAAACTTTTGGCATATGACATTTAAGTTCGAAAATATGTCTACAATAAAGAATTAATAATTAGGACAGCTTTGTCCTTGACATCTTGGTCCCTTGGACTGACATCCCGGTAACTGACTGATATTTATGAAATTTTCTAAACATGCAAATTCTAAGCAGAAAAACTAATGCATAAGTTTACATAAAAGGCAAGCAATGAAAATACAATTGTTAAGTTTAATGTTGCTAAAATAAATATTTGCAGTATTTACAACTAGTTGGTAACTGACTGGCATATGAGCAACTGACTAAGATTACGAACATACAACACAAAATTCATTTTAAAACCTTTTGTTTTTTTCAAAAAAAAAAAAAAAAACCTTTTCTAATAGTTTATTGATTTCTACAAGCTGAATTTCAAGAAAAAAAATAATAAAATAAAATAAAGCTTGAGCCCCTATAACTGGAGAGGCCGACGCATCCGCCATTTTGGAGCAATCGTACTACAGGGAAAGCTACCTTTATTGACAATCATTCGCCAAACAGGGAACGAGAGAGTCGGAGAGCGAAGGTGAGCATTGGCTAAATTTTGGAAACAGTTGGCGTCGTTCCCAGGCTGCCAGTCACTTCGCGCGCTATTATTTATCCATTTCTTTTTTCTTTCTGCAACTGCTAGAAATTCGAAGAGCTGAAATCCTTTTTTGGAGTTGTTTACACAATTAACAGCCGAACAATCACCTATTTGACTCAATTTAACACATGCTAAAGAAATGTAAACATCAGCAGCAATGCTATCGCTACGAAGCACTGGATCAAATTTGCTAAAAAATGACGGATGCGTCGGCTCCTCCACTATAGGGGCCTTAAATAAAGCATGCTAACTGACTGACATGAATGGAACCTGCAGGAAAAGTAATACAGATTGAATACGAGATTCTTCTGAAAGCAGAAGCATTTTTTCATAAATTTAAATTGGGATCAAGGAGCAATGGATAACCTTTCGGCATATGGCATTTGATCGCAAAAATATTACTTCAATAAAAAATTGCAGTAATTTGAACAGCTTGGTAACTGACTGACTGCCCGGTAACTGAATGACAATTCTAAATTCCCAATATATCTTAATATAAAAAATTCAGAATTGTGCAGTAAAACATACAAATAAGTGCACACAAAAGCAGAGCTTTATTTGCCATTAGGCCTAAATCAGAGGCCCCTCAGCTTATGAGAACTCCCGAAATTATAGACAATATAGAAAATTACTTCTAAATATAATTTAAATATGCTTTTTATGATGTTTAAAAACAAGAGCGATACAAAATGAATATAAAGAGATGTGCGATTTTTAACATCAAAATAACTATTTTTTGCTACCTAGTATTTTGATCAAGTAGTTTACACCCTCAGTGTACCCTAGGTGTAGTATATGAAATGACAAAAAGTGTAGGCACTTGCAACCCTGCAGCACTTCCTTCGACAGTATTGTTTAAGATAGCATCTACATGTGTTTGACCGAATGTCTAAAGGTGTTAAAATTTCTAAATTAAACTCTACGCAATAGATCAGCAATTAAAAGATTTTTTTCTACTGATAATCTTTTTTTCCCATATTTTTAAAAAAAAATTACTAGATGGTTTAAATTATTTTTCTTCAGTATTTTGAAAAGGATCACATCCTTGTAAAATTATTGCGCTATAAAAAGTAAACTATTTCTATTTCCTCTACATCATCTTGGCCACTCATATGTTTGATCAAGTCTTTTTCAAGAATTCCACTTTTACCTTTCACCTGTATTAAATGAAATACATTGCAGCCATTTTAAAGTTCAATAGAATGTCAGTCAGTAACTGTATCAAGTCAGTCAGTTACCGAGGATATTTAGGCGTTCCGGGTGTAAAATTCCAATTCTACTTATTCAGCATTTAAATACCTCTGATGTAGGCAGAGAACATGAATTTTGAAAAATTTCCACCAGTAATTTTAATGCTGAGGGGAAAACTTGATTTTTTATGGTAACTGACTGACATTCATATAAACTGATTTGAAGATTTTTTTCTGAACGAAGCACTATAAAGATATTTCTTGAGATAAGCTTCTAGTATAAAACTTTACTATAAGCATAACAAAATACACTAAATTTTTAAATTTCAGTTTGAAATTGTTTTAGGAAAAAGTTGACTACTAATCGAATTTCCCCCGTCCAAAAAAAATCCGGAAAGGACATAGACCTGTTATGATTTATTTTCAATAAAAAATATATTAATTAAAATTTAACTTGATACAGTTAAAAAAATATCTTTCAAGCTTTTAAATGATATACAATACTTAGATTGTGTTGATATTGAAATTTTGATGCTCAGGTTGACATTTTCGTGAAATTGCCCTTTGAGTATTTCTTTTTTCATCTGCAATAACTGAGTCAAGTGCAGAAATTTTAGGGGGAAAAGCAAAAAACTGTCGTAAGCATTAGTAATACCTTACAAACGATGAAGACTCATTAAGTTTTATGAAGAGTTCTGATCTCAAATCTGCTGTTATAAAGAGTCGCAAAAGAAAAAGAAAAAAATTAGTTCCTTATTTAGTAATGATGAATTCAATAGCAATAACAATATTTAGATAATAAGATTATTATATAAATATTTTAGAGACTCATCAACCGTATTATGACATGTCTAGAAGTTTTCCTGTTAAATAAGTTTTGATGATAAAAATTATTTTTTAATTAATTTGATAAGTAAATTTACAGACTAATGGTCAAAAGAAAGATTGTGGGTGGTTCGAGGAACTTTTAACCCTAAAAAAGACACACATTTTACCATACCCTGTGAGTTCAATTTTCTCAAAAATGATTCCAATTTCGTTTTCTCTAGTTTCAAACATCTTCTAATGTGTCAAACGTTCTCAAAAGCGATTCCAGTTTTTTTACCCTCGAATGTAAAACTTGAGATGAAATCAAATTTAACGAAAGTCATTGCAACCACGTTTCTTCTGATTTCAAACATCTTCCACTAAATCGAACTTCTAAAAAGTGATTCAGATCATTTGTTCTCTAAATTCAAACACCTACTAAATCACTTTCTCAAAAGTGTTTCAGATCACTTGTTCTCTGATTTCAAACACCGTTCTACAATATCTAACTTTCTCGAAAGTGATGCAGATTATTTGTTGTCTAATTTCAAACACCTTCTACAAAATCAAATTTTCTTGAAAGTAATTCAGATCATGTGTTCTCTAATTTCGAACACCTACTAAATCAAACTTTCTGAAAAGTGATTTGGATCATTTGTTCTCTTATTTCAAATACCTTCTACTAAATCAAACTTTCTCAAAAGTAATTCCGATTTCGTTTTCTCTGATTTAAAAAACACCTTCTACTTCCTCATTCTTTTCTCAGGGAGTTAACATTTATGGGTTCTTTAATCTCTATCATGCTGTCAACAAATTTTTTTTGTCAGCCAAAGGCAAGATTACAAAAAAGCGATATTGTTCCGTTGAAATATCAGCGAAAAGAGAGGTTTTTAACCCTGAAAACTAATCCCCATCCCGATGTACCTGTGACGATGTGAAAAGTTATTGTAGCTTTCGATTCTTCCTAAATATATTGGGACTTTCTCTTTGATATGCTAATAAAATGATGACAAGCTTTGGCACTTGATAAGATCTACGCGCTGAGTAGCACTATCTCTAACGGTATCTTCCGTGGTCATTGTACTTGTTCGACAACCTCCGAGGGAAGATGACGTTGTTTAATTTATTCCCAAAAACCCGAACTAACGGAGGATTGCGAGAGTCGGAGTGTGGAAAAATCTACAACCTATTTCTATATTAGTTTTCGAAGTATTTTCGGGTTCGGGGCGTGGTCGGAATGACGAGACCACGCCTACTTGAACCAATGATCGCTCTACTTGCTCAGATCTTCGCGTTTCTCTCTTTCTTCTCATTTTTTTTATTTCGCTTCGTGCGTTTTATTTTCATTATTAACCAGGGTGTCTGGCGTTGTTGTTAACTAGGGATTGGACAAAGGGAAAACCTGCCTCTCAACATCCTGGTTGCGCACGACGGAAGTTAGAGAGTCGGAAATGCAAAAAAATAAAAAATAAAGATTCATAAGGAGAAAAAAAAATCCCTCAGTTCTCATGTTGAAAAATGATGCTTTTTCTTACTACTGTGGGCGCTTTGACTATTGTAACGTTATGCGTATTCGTGACAGACAATTACTACTTCAAAATACTACTGTTTGCTCTTGGGTGGTGAGTACGAGAAACGGGGGAAGCGGCCTTCATGGTCGAGTGTTGGTCGGGCTCTTATAGGTGTATGAACTTGTGCTAAAGCACCCAATGATTTGATACCTACTTGAGTAACAATGAACTTGCAGCTCCAAGCCACCGATTCTAAACCCTTTCATTTCAACCCTATTGGTGTAGTGGGTTTTCTGGAGGCAATTTTGGGAAATCTCTTTTCCCACTTCGTTTTGTTTAAGGGGCTCTTATTATTATTTTTTTTTATTTGTTTATTAAAGGTTCGTGGCGGCTTGTATGAAATGCTTACGCGGGCTTATAGAAACAGAAAAGAAAAAGTCTAAAATAGTTTTGTGATCGTTGGTTCAGGGGTGAAACAAGGGGTCGGGTTTAGAGATCAAACCCCCAGAACAATTGGTTTTAACATACTACCAATTTTTGTGGTATTCTGGAAAAATGTACTGGAATGACCAACCCAGACCCGTCATTTGAAAGATGGGGGGGGGGGGCGGAGGGGGTACTGAAATTAGGCATTTTGCATACGTCTCGGTGTTTTTTGCCATAAAAGGCATTGAGTATATACCTTTGCCTCCCTCTGGAGAACTTTGAAATGACGAATTTGAACCAATCCTATTATTTTAGTCAGTAAGTTCTAACAGCTCTAGTTGCCTGCTTAAGATTAAATTTAATGTAAAGCATTAAAAGATTGTAAGCTATTTAGTTTTCTCACCTACTAAATGATGCCGATCAAAATATGTTAAGGAGCTACAAACGTGAAGGCAATATAACACGTTTTTGAATGAATGAATTAGCTACATCAGTGACATTTGCAAAAATTAATTTTTGAAGATGCTTACCGTCATAGCCATCAGGGAAACAATTTTGTTTGTTATTTAATTGCTCTCTAACTAAAGAATGCATTATCAAACTTATCTCATTTGGAAGGAGTTTTTACTTGCGTCCGTAGCATTCTTCAAGCTACATGTGCCCCCTAGATGGTGCAAAATGAGGAACAGCTTTGGGGCTTTAAGTTTTTAAATCTATCTACTTCCGTAATTGGAAGACTAGAGAACTTTCGTTCTGTTTAAATACTATTTTGTAAAGACTACTTTTTTTGTAAAGATTAGGGTAGACCGGGGCACGTTTACGCATGGGGGTACGTTTACGCAGTGTCCTTTTTCCAAAACGAGTCATAAATGGAGCGCCAACTGTCATACCAGATTGATGCTACTTAATAGAAAATATTTTCACAAGTTTTTGAGCATTAATCGAGCTTCGGTTTAGCATGCAGATAAAAAAAAATCTGTTTTCTACCGAGCCGAGTGAATTTTGTGTTGAACGTTTTGAAGCTTACTGTGAATAAATAATAGTTCGTTAAAAAAATAAATATATAAAAAATAGCAGAATTTTATCCTTTTTTCGAGAACTGTATTTATATGGACAGAAAAGTTATTAAATTTTGTTGCACGTTAAAAATAAATCCAAACTTCCCGCCGCGGCACGTTTACACATTTTTATTGGAGCACATTTACGCACGTTCTTACTATGTCTTACTACTCTGTCTTACTTCTAAATGGGCCCCGAAAGCTTTTTTCGCTCTTCACTGTCTCAAACCTTTAGTATTTTCTGGTTATTTAGCTTTGAAAATCACCATTCATGTTTAATTAAGTAACAGATTCGTATCTTATAGCTTACAATCATATAGTGTTCCTCTTTTTTCCTAACTGATACTCCAAATAAAGAAGCCCTCAGACAAGAGCAATTAGAAGCTACAAAGAAAAAAAAACAAAATGGGCAGAACAAGAAAAAGAAGGTGAAATTATTTTAAAATTTACAAGTTTCTATTGAAACAGAAATAGAAGACATCAAAGAAAAAAGTATGAAACCAAAACCTGCGACAAGGAAACAGATAGTACACTCTGTAAAAAGGAAATTAACGAACGATTCTATTTATGAAGTAGAAAATTATGCTTGAATCTATTGTTTGAAAGCACACAACCAATCGGAAAAATTACAAGACACGGTTCAATGTCTTAGATGTCAAAACGCAGTCCCATGACAAGTATGCGAAAATTAATACTTTATTTTTGTTAGTAAAATCTAACAGTGATGAAGAAGATTACTAAATAGTGCTTGTTTTTAATTAGCAATAAAACCTATGATTTTAGTACAGCCTATAAAATGTTCTTTAATTATTTGTGATTTTCTTACTTTCAAAGTGTTTTAAGAGAAATAAAACATTTAAATTTGGTTAAATATCTATATCACTTACTCCTTGGTATCATTTTTATTATGCGAAAACGTGCCCCACTCGATGCGTAAACTTGCCCCTTGTTCGGGGCAAGTTTACGCAACCGACTTGGACTCAAAAAACATTTTTTTTTACGGCTAAAAACACAAACTGAGCAACAACTGAATATACAAATTTTGACTCCATTAACTGCTTTATAAAACCACAATGTCTGAAATTAACAATCCAAACATAAAAGTTAGAAAATTCATTGAAAAAAATCCTCGTAAACGTGCCCCGGTCTACCCTACTTATTAAAATACTTATTTTGTTAAATTACGTTTAATTTACGCGCTTGTTGCTATCGTTCCTTTCATAACTGTACTTTTGAAAACATTATTTTCTGTTGTTTTGTATTTCTCGACTTTATTTAAAAAACAAAACAAAACAAAACAAAACAAAAAAAAAACAAATAAACTTTATTTAAATCTGGTTACAGATTGATATTATTTTCTGCAATAATTTAAATAAAAAAAAAGGTGATTCTCCAAAAATCGGACATTTTTCAACCACAAATATTTAAAAAATAAAATGCTCCAAAAAATCTGAAAAAAATTATACTTACTCTTTGTTTGGAACTTATTAAGGGAAAAATAGAGGGAACTCACTTCAACTATACTATACCCCTCAAAACAGGGGATCACATTTTCACACACCAGGAAAGTGACAAGCAGTAAGTTTCAACGATGGTTATCAAAAATTTAACTACAGTAATAGAGAAATAACTGTATGCCTAAAGTAGTATGTTGTTTGTAAAAAGTATGTTGTTACATGACAAAACAAAGTCTATGTAAAACCTCCCTTAACGGACACTTTCTAATAGCGAACATTTCTTCGAGTCCCGGTTCCTTTATATACATTTTTCCATATTATTCGCTCTGAATATCTTACACTCCTAATAATGTGTGTGGACAGTTATTTTAACACAAAAACGATATTTTCACATTGCTATACTAATATTCTAAACCAGCAAATTAATAACAATTTTCACATTAAGTTCTAGTGTTTGTTCTTTCGAATTCTCTTAGAAAAGTATTTACCTAATTCCAAAAAGTTGTAATCAAATTTATCTTCGTCAGAAATTTAAAGCAACTTTATTTAACTCTTCAAGCAACATTAAAATTAATAAAACGTATAACCAAGAAATCTTTTTTTTGAAAAATTCGTCTGAACACACGGTTGGATTTCTGCCGGTAATAACTAGTTTTTGCCCTGCTAGTGGCAGAAACTGGTTATAACCGGCAAAAACCCGCAGAAACTGGCAAAAACTAAAAAGCGTCTGTAATAATTCGAAAGTAATTGCTAAATTATATTCGTTTAAGTAAACTCAAAAAATGAAATTTCATTTCATCATCGTCTTTACTAATAATAAGGCTGAAAGTCTGTCTGTCAGGAAATCTGTGACGCACATAGCGCCTAGACCGTTCGGCCGATTTTCATGAAATTTGGCACAAAGTTAGTTTGTAACATGGGGTGTGCCCCTCGAAGCGATTTTTTAAAAATTCGACGTGGTTCTTTTCGTATTCCAATTTTAAGAACAAAATTATCATAAGATAGACGAGTAAATTACGAAATTATCATAAAGTGGAACCTTAACATATGCACAAGCCAATTGGCGAGATACGAAATTATCATAACGTGCATCCGTAACATGTGTACAAGATAATTGGCGAGAAAATTCACCATACATTATTTGTAAATATACAGGCGAACCAAAAGACCTTTTAATTTTTCTATTACGGGAAAAGCCGTGCGGGTACCACTAGTAAAAAATAAAATCCATTGCTGGTGCTCTTGATTTAGTTCAGAAAGAGAACTTTTCAATTGCAGATGCTCGTAATATTTGGATTAATCTAACAAAAGACAAAAATTTTATTTGTGCTTAGGAAAGAGGAATGGCATATATATTTAAACAGGCATTACTGATATAAATTGCTCGCTTATATGCTTCATCTAAATTGCCTGTGGTTGAAGTAATCATGTGCTTCGGGAAGAAAGTGCCAGAATTTTACTTACCAATGTTATCCTTGTACCTAATGTCACGGCTTGCAAAACAAATTTTCCCCATTTCTCGAAACTTATTTTTCCAGTCATGTTTTTTTCACGACCCCAGTTGCTACATGGTGGATCAATTAAAAAAAAATTCAATAAGTGAAAGTTTCACGAATATTGCTTGTTCCTTGATGCATTGCCTCCTGGTTCTTCTGTTGCAAGAATATTCTAAGGTTTCTCATTTGTGCATATGTGAGAAACTGTTTAGATTTTTGAAATAACCTTTTCCAAGAGGCATTTACAGAGTCCAAACAATGTCACATTTGATTTTGAATTGTGATACTAAATTAAATTGTGCTTTGGTTAACGATGAATTTATTTTCCATGCATTTTCTATTGTACGTCAATAAGTACTCTTATGTCATTTTGTGAGTTTCTGCCGTTAATGTGACAGAAAATGGTTTTTACCATGCCGGTTTTAATCGATTTCTACCAGTGGTTTTAACTCCCTTGGCAGAAACTTGCCAACCCTGTCTGAACAAGAAAAAAGGGGAAAAAAAATTAAATAAATAGAATTTGTTTGCTACTACATTTTTTATATATCGTTTGCCAAATTCAGTTTTTTTTTTTTAAAATCATGATCCTATTTTCTAAATAGCGTTTTGGAAATAAATTCTATTCTACTAAATGTATTACCAGTGCGTTATAAATAATGCTAGCAGAGTGACATTTTTTGCTGCAGGAGTATGGCATTTATTTTTTTGCGCCAGGAGAATGACATCTTCGTTGTAATTTGCCGTAATTATAATTAAGGTAAATAATGTTATTTTTCCATTTTAATCTCTTAATTCAACTACACACTATGAGTAGAATTATTTTTCTTCTTTTATTTAACACAGAAAGGTTGTCCAGGAGAATGACAGCAAAAATGTTACATGCCCATCTTCGAACTTCAAAGTTTTAGTAAGAACAGCAGACAAATCACATTAACAATAACAAAATACTCAAGGAATCCAACAAATTGGTGATAATAAACAGCCTTGTAGTACAGCAGATTAAAAATTCCTTTTGTTTTAAATCTAATAATTGAACCCCTTCCTAGGACAGGAGAATGACATGAAAACCTTAAAAATGATGTACCTTGATTATTTAAATAATTAAATTCATTTGAAGAATGTTATTTTACACGTTTAAGTATGCGTAATTTAGTGCAACAAATTAAATTTGTGGAATGTTGATGTGAATTTTTAAAATAATTTTAGTATATAACAAACAAATACCTTTGTGCTGAAAATTAAAATAATCAGTTATCCAACGTTTTGAAGCACAAAAAAAAAAAAAAAAAAAAGCCAATTACAGCAGACATGTGTTTCGGTGTTACAAGGAACACCTTTTCAATGCAAAAAAGTATGAGCTTCTGGATGAGATGTCATCCGAGAAAAGCTCATACTTCTTTGGATTGATAAAAGGTGTTCCTTGTAACACCGAGACATGTGTCTGCTGTAATTGGCATCTTTTTTTGTGCTTCAAAACGTTTGATAGCTGATTGTTTTAATTTAAGTATATTTGAAAAACGAATGAGGGACACGCCAAAAGAGTGACTTTCTGGTTGTTCAAAAACTTTTGTAGGAAAAAACAAATGAGTTATTGTTCAAAAAGAATGAAATAACATCGGAAAAGTTATTTCTAACTATTAAAAAAAAGAAAAAAAAATCCTAGGTCAAACAGTCGTTGTGTTAGGCTTCTGGGACATAATATGGTTACGATTTTGGAGAATAACTCATAAATATCTGAAAATAAATCAATAAAGACAGCATGTTTTTGAGGTTTTTTTTCTAGACGCAAATGATTCAATC
Source organism: Uloborus diversus (assembly GCF_026930045.1). NCBI lineage: Eukaryota > Metazoa > Arthropoda > Arachnida > Araneae > Uloboridae > Uloborus > Uloborus diversus. The sequence continues at coordinate 145,185,869 of NC_072737.1, forward strand.
TACTACATGTATAGCAACCAGGGCTGTGGAGTCGGAGTCAAAGAGTCGGAGTTGGACCGATTTTGTGATACAGGAGTTGGAGTCGGAGTCGTTGGAAAACATACCAACTCCGATTCCAGGCTCTTTTTTTTCTCTCTAATTTTCACTTACTCTCCTTACATTCTTTTAAAAAGCTGACTACAAATTGGTTCCATTTATGTATAAAGACCTACTAATAAGAAAATAACTGCCATTGGCAACTAGCTGGCTTCTTTATTTATCGATCTTTCACTTTCTGTAATAGCTACTTACGCCGACCCGCTAGTTTGCTTGTTTTTTAACTTTAAATAATAGCAACTGTTAGCAAACGGTTTTGTCGCCTTACATTTACAGAAATTACTTTCAAATAAAAATTTTAATACATTTTAAACTTCGATCTCATCTAAGTAATAAAATAATAAAAGGAATGTATTTCTTGAGCAAATTGAGACCCGTAGCTTGGGAAGAAACTTTTGAGGGTGTTCGGTAAATTCAAACAAGTGTTGGTGCGAAAGCACGAATTCAAAAGATCCTATAAAATATATCTGTTTTTCAAATCTAAAGATTCTAAGCTTGGTTTTCACTGTAAAGTATGAAATAAAATAAGTATATGTTTTCTTGGTTAGTCAAAAATTGCAAAAAATTGTAAAATAGTCTTATTAACGGTTACTCTCACGCAGCCAATAAAATTAAAATTAAAAATTGAGCGAGGAAGAAATATAGGTACAGTAAAAGCTATTTGTACAAAGCTACCGCTGCGTTTTGTGTAAAAATTCTCTCAAGTTACAGCTTTCAAAAATTGAAAGCTCACGATTTAATCAACATCTATCTGTTAAACATTAATGGGGAGCAACTTAATACTTTTCAATTTTTTCCAAAAATGAGATTTTTAAGTAATCTCACTTTTAAAATCGAACTATTGAAACATTTGAAGTTCAAATTTAATTTCTAACGTTGTATGCTTCTTAGGGTTACAATAAAGTACAACGCAAAAATTTCATAAAAAGGAATTAATATTTCAATCTCTGTTTAGAGGTTTTGCCCCCTTCCCACGAAAGGAGGGGGGTTGAAAAAATAAAATAAATAAATAAATAAAGCCGGAGTCGGAGTCTGACGGTTCAAAATCCAGGAGTCGGAGTCGGAGTCAGTCATTTTCCTTCCGTTTCCGCAGCCCTGAAGCTACACTCTTCGGTTATGTAATAACATATAAGCACAAATTAAATATTAATTCACTATCCAGTTATTAATAATAGTCGTTGTCATCTAGTCATCTAGCCAGGTGGCGTGACTTTGTGACAGATTGAATTTTTTATTAAAATTACAGTAGAATCTCGAAAATTCGAAGTGCTTAATGTGTTCAGTTAAATTTTTTAGTTCCAAAAAAAAATGATTTTCATTAAAATCTGAAAATGGAAATCTTTCGCCGCTGTTAAACTTATTTAACTACATACAGGAAATGATAAAAAATGCATTGAGAGTTTGGTGTCAAGAACGCTCCCTAAGTAACACGTAATATTCATCGAATACAAAATATGGGTTAAGAGCTGCCTTGGAGATAATATCTTGATACGTAAAATTTACATTAATGTGCCACAAAGAACGAGTAAACATGTCTTTTGGAATAACTGATTGGAGTCAAAATATAAGTGTTATGCGAGTTACAGACATACGCTCGTAAGTACATAGATACAGACGTAGTGACAAAACTCGTCAAAATGGATTTGGGCACTGTCAAAATGCATGTATGGATGCCTGAAAATTTGCGTACATAAATACGTACAAACTTGGGGAAAAAAAAAGAGTCGAAATTCGTTTAGAGGTATTATTAAAAAGCGAAATTTATGTTAAAATTTCAGTGATACACTTTTCGTGAAGACAATACTTCTCTTTCTTTGTGCAAGGATGCGAAAGGTGCTCCTCCTTATGCCATACGAAAAGCATAAAATTTTAATCTGGAAGAACTTTCCGGATAATCCGAGTTTTCAATAATCCGAGGTATCATGAGCGCCAATTACCTTGAATTTTCGAGACTCTTCTGTAATTGGGAAAGAATACAGTAACAATGTGACACCATAAAGCTTTATGTCGATACCAGGTAAAAATAGAAACATATAGATGTAAAATACATCCTTTTAAGCTTCACTTACAATTAAGAATTTAAGAAGTTATAAAAATCATTTTTAAATCCAAAAGTTTGCGAAAAACAATACCTATTGTTGCAAGTTTTGCAATTCTCTAATTAGCGGTTAATCTAAACTTTTTAATATACTACATTAAGCACCAGAAAAACTCTTTTGTTTATTTTGTTGGCTGGGATATTATGCTGTACAAAACTCCGCCTGGTAGAGTATGGCATATGGAGTATATGGACTTTGAAAGACATTTTCAACTTCTTTTCCATCGCTTCACTACAAAAACAATAACCATCCAACCTTTATTCGATGATAGCAAAAAACTAACAACTTCATAAATGTTGACAGCATAATTTAAAACTAAAAATTAGTTATTATACATCCTTTAAATTGCAAATGTTTTTTGACTTGCATTGTTTTTTCCTTCGAAAAAGTCATTTTTATTTGGATCGCCCAAAAGTTTACATAAAAATTGGAAATCACGGACTTGATGACAATTTTCATCTGTCGTTTAGTAGTTGATATGTGTAATGGATTTTTAAGGTTACGTGGAAACACAATACTGTTTCAAGAACGTACGTCAATATTTATCTTACTGTGTACATTAATTTGTGAATACAGTGGAACCACTTAAATCCGGACTAAGTGGAAAGTTTGGACTATCAAATCATTCGATTTTTAGAATATATGCGTTTTACATGTCTTATAACAACAGCAAAAGCGTTTTTAAAATGTATAATAACACTAACAGGAAAGAGAAAAATGCTTTTCAGTGTTAAATATTGCTTATTTGACCAATAGTAAACATATTTACTGTAATATAAACTGTATTACAGTAGAAAAAATTACATCAATAAGCATACAATATAGTGCAGTACTTTAATACTATGCATAATGTGTTGATTATTCGCAATTTTAGCACGATAAATTTGTCATTTTTGACTCCAAGCAATTTTTTTTTAAAACTGTATTGCAGTAGAAAAAATTATATCAATAAACATACAATATAGTGCAATACTTTAATACTATGCATAAAGTGTTGATTATTCACAGTTTTAGCACGAGAAATTCGTCGTTTTTGACCCCAAGCAAATTTTTTTAAACTGTATTACAGTAGAAAAAATTATATCAATAAACATACAATATAGTGCAGTACTTTAATACTATGCATAACGTGTTGATTATTCACAATTTTAGCACGATAAATTCGTCATTTTTGACCCCAAGCAATTTTTTTTAAACTGTATTACAATAGAAAAAATTATATCAATAAACATACTATATAGTGCAGTACTTTAATACTATGCATTATGCCTTGATTATTCACAGTTTTAGCACGAGAAATTCGTCATTTTTGACCCCCAAGCAAATTTTTTTGCTCAGTGCTCCTCTGTATTTTCAGAAAAATTTTAATCCTTCCTTGTTTTTCCTAAATCATTGTGCTGTGTAATATCAAGTTTTCAATAAAGTTGAAACTTTTTAAAACCCAATCTAAAGGATGAACTTTTTTATACCTAGAAGTGTAGACGGAAGTCATTTTGACCCTTTTTGAGAAAAAATAAATGCAAATACATTTACTAATGCTGAAACAGAGCACTAAGCACAAAATACCTCGTTGCAAGAACTTAAAGCATTTAATAATGTTTTCGTACATTTAAGGGAGCATAGCCGTTAGTTTCTGAAAGGCAACTTAATGCAACTGAAAACAGCGATGATTATTTTAAGAGTGTTATAAATGTTTTTAAAATAAGTCATTATCTATCCTTAAAATCTCTGCATCCTTTAAATAAAGTGTATTTGTTATAAATATGTTTATTTATAATTAATTTTTACAAATATATAAAATTGTATTGGGAATTACAGATTTCTTCTCAGAAAGTCAAAATGATTCCAACCGTACATCTAGGTATACGAAGACCGCAGTAATTCCAGTGTTAAAATTGTAAAATGTGACTCATTTTCTCAGCAGTAGGCTAAATTTTATGTACACCCCGTGGGTATCTCATTTCGAATTAGTGGACGTTCGGATTAAAGAGAAAATGTGTCAAAGGCTTTTCAGACACCCTTGCTTGAACTTTCAATAAGAATGTTACGTACAGTAACTTATAAGTATCATTGATACTAGAGAAATAAGGTGATGAAATTAACGCAGTCTTCATTCAACTTTATCTAATAAATTTCTTTTCTATTCCTTATCTTTTTTTTTTGGAATCCTTGTCTTAATTCTATTCTTGTTTAGTCTGTAAAAAAAATATTTAATTGTTCATTAAATAATTTATAATAATTATTTAATAAATAACCAATAACTAAGAGATTTTACTTCATCCCTCTTTTTTGTTCAAGCAATAACTTTTACCTTGCTTAAAGTATTGTGTATAACAGTGTTAAGATTGGTATGTGTAATAATTTAAAGTGTAATCAATTTTCAAAAAGAGGGCGTTTTTGTAAATTTCGTTCATTTTTAGACACTAAATTTTTTTGACTGCCATTTTACTGTAGATGAACAAGAGTAATCTAACACATAATAATATAGCTTTTAAACAGGAAAAAAAGGGGAAAATTCAAAGTTTTCTTGGATCTTAAGGTAACTTCGAACCATGTGATAAATTTGATGTAAAATGAATTATTTTAATAACAGTAGTGCAACTTTGAACCTGAAAAGAAAAACTTCTAAATATTTTAAAAAATCCCCCTTTTTGAATCACATCACGGCAAGAATTTTATAATTTTCTGTATTGAATAGAATACGACAACTTCAGCTTCTGAGAAGGGACCATGGGTTAGATATTGGCTAACGTAAAATGGGCTAACGTAAAATAGGGTACAAATTTCCAACATACATTTTCGAAAATTCGAAGTTTGAATTAAATATGGACTGGATGTTATGCTTATCAACACAAATTTAAATTTGTTAAAACATAAATGCGGAGCAATAGCTTTTTATTTGTTTTTATACTTGCATTGGATAAAGCGAGCATATATTTCTGTGCTCTCTTTTTAATGAATGAGCAAGCTCCGCATGTGCATATGTATGCCTTCAAAAACTAAGTTTTTTTCTTAACGTTTGAGTTCACCAAATTTGTCCTCGATTGATCACGTGTGAAATGATGTTGAGTTTTGAAAGAATGCAAATTTCGGTCTTTTTGGATTTTAGTTTCTTAGCTAATTTTTTTGACCCCAAAGTAGTCCACCCTTTATCTGCGTCTTTCTCACTTTTTTTTTTTGTTTCATTTTCGATTGCAATAAACAAGACTTTTGTCCAAAACCAAACGAGTCAACTTTCCCACATACCAGCTTCGAGTTCCTAACATCAGCTAAATCTCTCCCTCAACAGCTGCAACTAGAATAAGTTTCTGAAAATAAATTATAGATCTTTTATGAAAAAAAAGCGATTAGTTATTAAAAAACTAATGAGAAATTCATTATTTAAATCTGTCAGGCAATAATTAGGAATAGCCGGTCTGGAAATTACCAGGCTTGGCGGCGTACTTTACAATTACTTCGTCAAATTGGGTGCTAAAAATGAGATCTTAAGTCCAGCGTCAGTTTAGCGTTATTGGAGATATATGTCCCATTGATGACATTTCCCCATTGACAATCTCTGTAAAACTGTCTTTACTGCCTACGTAGTTGACACACAGTGCAGGAATCACACTTTAATGATATTGAGCTCTTCAAAACTGGTTATTTTTACACTTTTTAAAAGATGGAAAGGTTTAAGCATAGCTATTTATTTATGTCTATATTTGCATTATTATTCAAAAGAATGTATAAATGAATTTTTAATAGGAAGTATTTGAATTCAACCTCTTTTTTTCCCAATATTTAAGCGTACAACCGCGGAGGAAACAAATTTTAGGTCTAAATTATATATACAAGAAAAACGACCTCCTAATACAAGCAGTCATTTGGCAGTCATTTATATAACAATAAAAATTAAATTGTTTGCCAGTTTTATATTTTTGGCTAAAAAATAAAAGGTGCGAGTTAATCGTTCCCTTAGCATTGTCAATGCAAAGGAGAAATACGGAAGCAAAGACTGTCTGCAGATAAATGCATTTCGGTTTTTATTAATATTTTATAGCGAAACATTAAAATAAAAATACATTTTGAAATCTTGCGAAATTTCTCAATTTTTTTGGGGGGGGGGGGGGGTGAAAGAAATGGTTTAAGCTGATATTGCTTTTTATCTAAAAGGCTTGAATTTTTCCCGCAAGGGCTAATGTCATTTTTTTTAATGTTCGAAAGGAGAAAAAAAAACGCCTTTGAACTAACGAATATAATCAAAAGGTGCTCGTAATCTACCTCAAAAACATTTTTGATAAAGTTTACATAAAGAAAATCGGCTGTTTGTTTATGCTCCCAACTTCGTCAAAGGAATTAATGTTAAGTTGTTTGAACTGTTCGAAATATCTGTTTGAAATAACAGAGTTAAAAAAAAGCCTTTTTGTACATAATCTACGCTAAAAAAAAACATTCTACGTCTTAAGTTCTTTCCCGTAAAGTTTCTTCGAAATAACTCCACCATTTAGTTTGGGGTTTGTACTCATATATTCCTAATGTTTCTCCAAAAACACTAATGCTAAATGTTTCTGAACTTACCAAAACTGAACCAAAAACTGTTTAAATTGAAAACTGAAGTATGAAAATGAGGTATCTTGACTCAGATCTTTCGAACATAAAACAATTTCTGCGAATCAGACTAATCCCTCAAAAATTGTAAAGGAGCGGGAAGAAACAGGGAGAACGGCAAACATACAATTGCAAATTTTTTGAGAAAGTTGGAAAGAACACTTCTCTCTTATTTTGGTTTACTCCACAAATTTGAATATTCAAGCAAAGTACATCCACCTCCTTTTTACTTCCTTTTATAAAAAGGAAGAATTGTATTCGCGAAAAAAAATTCACTCAAAAATCGACTTTAATTTCCATTTTGCTCATCCTCGAATAAATGTTGAGTTTTTCTTTCGACTCGACCACACGTGGATAAGTGCCTAAGAACGTATAGACACGCAAAATATCCATTTTGACGATTCCAGAGTTAGTTACAACGAGTTTTCTCGTGACGTCTGTATGTACGTATGTATGTGCGGATGTGTGTATGTGCGGATGTGCGTATGTGCGTATGTGTGTATGTATGTCGTATAACTTAAGAACGGTATGTCCTAGAAAGTTGAAATTTAAAACATAGACTCCTAGTGGAGTCTAGTTGTGCACCTCTCCTTTTGGATGCATTCGAGTGTTTTTAAGGGGGTCTTTTGCTCTATTTTGGGGGGAAATCATTGTTAATTTCGATGCAAATTCAAGTAGTTTTACAATTTGGCGGACACTTGGCGATATATCGCCAGTCTTTTGATCGCTTAGGTTTGTCGCCAACTTGGCGACAAATTTGTCGATTTTTTTTTTAAAAACTGGTTTTAATTTGGCCACTGTTGGTGATATTTAGAGAGTAAACTTTTGAATCACATTAAAATTACCAATAATGGGAAAATGACATTAAATTGGAGTAAAATGAAGTCATGTGAGGCACACATCAGCTCGTTTTTTTTATTAACGGAGATCAATTCTGTTTCATTAGTGAAGTTCTGCTCTAGGGGCTTTGATAACATCATCAAATAAACGAAAGAATTTTCTTTGAAAGCATCTTTTCACTTCCATTTCTGCTCGTAATACAGTCAACCTTGCTTGTAACGACCACGAAGGGACTGCAATATTTGCTCGTTATAACCGACTGCTCGAAAAAAATGGGCTTCTGAAAAAAAAAAAAATCATACAAATTTATACGTGCATACTTAGTTGTTTCTATATTTCTGTAAAGTACCAAAGTTGGTTATTTTATTTGAACTGTCTTATTGTCTCTTCCTTGTTATTGTTTTCGAGGAACGTGGGGTCCAAAAAACATCGTCATTTGCATCCGTGGCTTCAAACTAATTTAAAGTTTTTCTGCACTTTAGAATCCAAATATATCCTCGGAAGTATATCTCGGAAACACTATTCTCGGAAGTATGTGACGGAAATGATAACATACTCTTTAACAGATGTATAATTTTTAAATGGTCCTCCACGAATTTAAAAATGAGAACAATGAGTGGACCGTGTCATCACTTGTTCTCATGATTATGGATTTTTTTCAAAATAGAATAATCTTTTCTGAGGAGGAAATCAACAATCAACAGACATACTATGAACTAAAAAAATATTGCTCGCTTTAAACGGGTTTTGCTCGTTAAGAAGGATTTTTGTTCCTTTAATCTTAACATTGTACCAACCAAGTCTTTTTGATATTCTCACTAAATCCGAGTTCTCGTTAAAACATGGCTCACTATAAGCGAGTTACACTGTATTGCTATTGTATATTTAATCCTACATCATTCTGACGATTTAGAATTTTGTTTTGCCTTGATAGCTGTAAAATAACTGAATTGGATGCATTTACGTAAAACTTGTTTTTGGTTCAAAAACGGCTACTAAGCAAACTTAAAAGGAAGCGTTAAAAAAAAGTATGAGCCTAAAAAATTTTCTTTCAACACTTTTGATCTCACTTAATTGTGAGAAATAACTGGTAAAAAATGGGAAAATCAAAAATGTCGAACAACAAATTTGATTCTTTTTGGGAGATTTCAAATGGATTTACTCTTTTTACTTTTGAAATTCATTTTGTATAGTTAAAAGAACACGTTAATTTAAGGCTGCTTGGATTTCTTTAAACAAAACAGAGTTGAACAAAAAAGTTTGCTTTTAATGATTTTAGCTAAAGCTTAATTGGATTCTGATGACTTGGAAATAAATTAATGCTTATTGGTATTTTTAAGTCTTGATGCTTTAGTTTCACGTAATCAACCAAGCAATATGTGTCATTTTATGCAAAAAGCTGATTGTTAATGTACATAAATACTTCAGATATAGTCTATCAGATGTAATTCCGTTTAACAGGAGCACAGATAATAGCTGATTATGCATATATTTTCCTCTTTTGTGCTAATTGAAAATTCTCATAACTAGTAAGATTTTTGCCAAAAATAACTTTTACTAGTGTTTTGCGAATCTTACATTACGCGCATTTATTTACTCCTTAACGCGTTAGAAACTGATGTCAGAGTAGGGTAGGGCGGGGCTAGTTGAGCATAGGGGTAAGTTGGGCAATCGAAATATCTCCGAAACTATACACCGGACGCTAACACGTCAAATGAAGGAAAGGCGAGGGCGCGGGAGGGGAACACATTACGCGACCGCTAGTGGCGAATTTACGATCGAGTAAGGCACGCGTGCGCTTTGTTTATTTTGCGAACGAAAAGTAAAAAAATCTTGTCTGTCTATATTTCTTCTGTACAGGTTAAATGTTATTCATTTTCAATCAAGTAAGTGTTAAAGTTTAATTAATTTTATGTATTTTCTATATCTATTATGGATTTTGTTTAAACTAATACAGTTTTTTCATAACCTCATTTTAAATTCAAATACTCGGGTCGGAGTATGTTGAGCAACTGTTGCTCAACTTACACCGTGATTTAAAATGATAGTGACTTTTATTTTTCTCTCGAGAAAAGCTGCAATTCTCACAGATACACCCGAGAAGAACGCGTTGCAAGAAGAACAGAGTAAATCTAGTAAAAAAGTTAAGAAGCAAAAGAAGAAAATTGAAAACAAAAAAAAGAAGAGTGTTAGTAAAAAAATACTTCAGTCTAGTGATGAAAGTGACAAAGATGAATGTATCTGCCTGGTTTGTAGCGAATTCTGGTCTGACAGCAAACCAGGAGAGAATGTATCCAATGCAAAGATTGTAAAGAGTGGGTACATAAAAAATGTGTCCAAGTTACTGGCCTTCATTTCATTTGCATCAATTGCAATTCCGATGACGATGATGATTAGTTTTAGTCATTATAGATATTTTTTCTTAATTTAATCTTTATTGAAATTGAAAAAATCTGATTTTAAGTGGAAAGGCTGAATTTATTCCAAAAAAATAATCTTTAAATATGTTGCGTTTTTGTTGATTCTATTTTTATGTTTAATATCTAGAAGAATATTATGTTTTGTTTTATTTTTTAACTTAGAATTAATAAAGTAACGGTTGATTATCAAATACAATTTTTATTTCATGTCTAGAAACCTTAGTTAGACTAGAATCTCTAACTGCTCAATTTGCCCCATACCCTTGCTCAACTTACCTCACCTATGGGGTAAGTTGAGCCTACTTGACTTTCTTCGTTTATACAGCTGTAACTTTTGAACTTGATCAGTCAGAAATAAATTACTATGGGCTTTTTTGTAGAAGAATAAATAAGGAACCCATCGGTATGCCACACAAGCTGTTGAGACTTATTGTGGAGGAGCTATAATCACTTGAAGAAAAAATTGCTCAACTAGCCCCGCCCTACCCTACTACATAAATATCAACTGAATATCTCTTTCATTTTAGAGGTAGCCGGGCACGCAGCTAGTAAATGATTAAAATTTGTAGTACAGACATTTTAAGTTGCCATTCATGAAAGAGTACCCTTAAAAGTGGTAATTCACGATAGTATAACAGGATTTCATTTTAAACTCTCATTATCCCATTAAACATGATAAACATATAAGTAAAATTTTATAAAACTTTCAATTTTTTAAAATAAAATACATTTTTTGCACAGTATTCGGCCGAAGCCGACTAGCGAACTGGGTATTCAACCGATGGGCCGGACAGGTCGAATGTTTATTACATCACTATTCCCGAAATAACATATTTGGGACATGCTGAAGATAGGGATTGCTACCTCCCCTCAACTAAACCACAAACGTTTAAACCCGTGGAAAAATTCTTTTGGAGGAGAAGAATGGAATACCCACACACACATTAATAGCCTGGTAGACTCCATGCCTAACAGGTGTTCAACATTATCGTCTATCAGGGGAAACCGATCATGATATCATCTATTATAATGGTTCGCAACCGGTGGTACGTATATCCATTGGGATATGCGAAAGTCTGAAAGAGGTACGTGGTTTACTAACAAAAAGACATAGAAAATTATACTGACAAACTTGGTTTTAACGAGCGCGAGTGCTTGTAAAAATCGGGTTTGTGAAATCTAATATATAAAAATCTGCTGTCACGGTTTTAGTTATTGAACTCCTCCGAAACGGCTCAACCGATATTTTGTGAAAATTTTTATGTGTATTTGTTAGATATGAGAATAGGACATCTAATATATAAAAATCTCCTGTCAAGGTGTTAGTTATTGAAGTCTTCCGAAACGGCTCGACCGATTTTCGTGAAATTGTTTATGTGTATTTGTTAGGTATGAGAATAGGGCATCTAATATATAACAATCTCCTGTCACTGTGTTAGCTATTGAACTCCTCCGAAACGGCTCGACCGATTTTCGTGAAAATTTTTTATGTGTATTTGTTAGGTATGAGAATAGGGCATAAAGTACATTTCATATCGCTTGGTAATCAGGGTGTCCCTTTCCAAAATTGTTTCTGAAAATCATTGTAAAAGCGATTGTTGAAAATCATTGTAAAAATCATTGAAAAAACCATTGTTGAAAGTCATTGTAAAAACTATTGTTGAAAATCATTGTAAAAGCTTTGCTTAAATTAAACATTACAAACATTTCATTTAACAAAACAAATGTTTGTAATTAATTGAAGCAAGGCTTTTAGAATGATTTTCAATTTCAACTTTCAGGAAATTCGCGATTGAAACATAGGAGGGTGCGGGTAGGAGGGTAAAAATTTGTGGATGCCAAATAAAAAAAAGTCAATATAAGAAAAAGAAAAAAGAAAAAAACTGGATATAGACATCGTAATTGAATCCCTGGCACTTTCGATGAGACAAAGCGGATTCTTTCTTTCTTTTTTTTTTCATGCACCCCAAGTGGAACAAACAAATCTTTTCTCATTTCGCTTTTTCTCGGGCATCTTTTGGTATTGCAGCAACTTTATTGTATGGCGGTAGAACTATTCATGCAGCATTTAACCTGGCATGACACTTAATATTCAAAACCAGACGCAGTGTGCAGCAGAAGAAAACAATCGCCCATGGCCACTGTACTGAAAGAATGCAAAATTATCACCTGAAATGGATGCACTATAGCACACAAACATTCTCTTGGAGAACACTGAACAGAACACTGAAAGATTTAAAAAAGAGCGACTAACTATTTGGTGGCGCTCTGTTACTCCTTTAAGGCGATTTCAGACAAATACTTTTCTTCATTCCATGTTCAACGTACCCTGATCAGATCAACGCTTGCTTGAAATCATTGCCACTTTGCCATAGTGTGGAAAAGTCCTGCTGAGAATAAACATGTGTGTCCAAATGCTACAAGATCTAAAAGTTGCTGTCTATGAAAATACTGGATGCATAAAAATGCACTATCGTTAATTCTCAAAATGCTCTCATTGATCGCATAGTTCCCAATGTACGCACACAATACATAAATTAGGAGTGCCTGGCTTAAGAATTATTTTAACAGTAAAAAATGTGAACGTCGAAGATTTCAACTTCAAGATACAGCAATCATTGCCTGGCGACTTGGTACCATACAAATCGATCGATACAGTTTGCGATGCTAACGAAGCTGTAAATTATACAACAGAGTTTTTGCAGTCAATGAATTTATCAAGCATGTTCCGCCACCTTCTACGACTATAAGTTGCATCTCCTATTAATCTACCTCGAAATTTGAACCTACCACGGCTGTGGAATGGCCTAAAAATAATGAAAAACGTTAGCGAAGCCACCATTTTGAATGGTGAATGCCGAGTCAAAAATGTTTTGCTGCCACGAATTCCAATGATTCCCACAAACTTGCCAATTGAATTCAAACGCCTTCATCAAGCTGGCATTTGCAATAACAACCAATAAGTCGCAAGGATAAACGATACGTGCGTTTGCTGCTTAGATTTGGACAAACCATGTTTTTCAAACGGACAATTATACGTGGCATGTTCTCGCTTGAGCAAATCATTGAGTTTATTTGTGTTGGCTAAAGACAGACTGACAAAAAAATACCGTTCACTCAATTTCTCCTCGAATTGAATATTGATTTTCTTTATTTCATTGTTATACTTTAGGATAAGAAATGTATTACTTTTTTCACACTACATTTAAACTTTAAGAGATCAAACAATGAATTTGTTCGTAACGTTAATGAAATACATTGTATTGAGAAAATGAATGGTCGGAGTTCTTTGTTTTTATAGGTGATCATCGTCCTCTATAGCGTTTCATTCCTCTTTCCGTAAAAGATCCCATCCCCACTCACTTATTTTTAATTAATAACAAAAATATCTTCATTCAGTAAGTTACCAACCTATAGTCAGGGCCTATAGGTTGGTTATATTTGTGCTAATTCTGTATTAGCTACCAGTTTGTTTGGCACTCTTGGCTTCCTTAAGAGGTTTTCCACCTCCAGCTCAGTCACTCCTATGCCGGGCTGATGAGTGCTAATAAGCACGAAACTGCAGTCCTCGGCTGGAATTGACTGAACTGGCGGTGTGTTTCATGTATGAACCAAAATATCTACTAGAAATAATTTTGTGGCAGAACAAGGTTTGCCGGGTCAGCTTGTAAAATCATATAAATTCATCGTGTTTGACGGTGACTTACATCAACTCTTCCTGCGGTAGCCTAGAAGAAGTCATGCAGATATAATTCAAGCCTGATTAAAGTCGTTTTCGATTTAATGAACCCTTTACAATTTCTGTATTTTAAGAACAATTATAAGAGCCTGTTTAAAAATTGGTGGTAAGCATTACTAGTCTTTTATTACAAGTAAGTAAAGGGAAAATACCTGGAAAAGGATATCTTATCAAATTAGATGAGTTGGGGAATTCTCTACAAATGATTTGATCCTAAATGTTTATCCTGAAACCAAAACTCTTTTCAAAAAAAGTACAAATGGATGTGTGAGAGTGTTATAGTTTCTTTTTTTGCCAACAACGCGGTGCATCATCTACATGAATTCCTTAATTTCCCTAGCTCCTCGAGACTCCTCTTCATACTTTTAAAATTAAAAGCGATATTCCAATAATTTTACTACGTAACTTTAATTTGCCCAATCTTTACGATAGTATTGAACCCCAATTAAAATTACAGCGGAATACTATGACTTAGAGTATTATTGTTCTTATATCACCAATAGCAGATAAGTTGACTCATATTCCTTGCATCCCCATGGTCTCTGCATATTTCCTTTTCCAATTTAAGTGATTACAATTTCCCAATAAAAATTTCTTATGCCATCACCACTATTAAATCTGAAGTTCAAATGTACTTAAATGTTGGTGTATGTTGATCAGGAAATGAGTTAAAGCAATTTGTTTCAAACCTCATTAAAAAAAAATGCTTACTTTTGAAAGTAAAAGTACCTGCATAATATTTATTTAAGATAGATAGTGTTTTAACCCGAATAAGGTCGGGACGGGCCACTACTATTCTTTACTAATAATAAAGCTGAAAGTCTCTCTGTCTGTTTGGATTTCTGTGACGCGCATAGCGCCTAAGACCGTTTGGCCGATTTTCATGAACTTTGACACAAAGTTAATTTGTAAGTATGGGGTTTATGCTTACAAAAGTGTTCGTAAGCTTGCGATTTTCAATGAAATACGCCCCTATCCATTGGTTAAAATTTATATCTTGGAATGGGTATTTAACTATTAGATCTATGATATATTCTCTACAAAACTGCATGAAAATTGTTAATAACATAACAAAACTTGTTAAGAAATAAATAATCAAAAAGTTCCAGAAACATTATCTCACAAAAGTCTTCGTACACTTTGAAAAATATCAAAAAAAATATTAAATAATCTAACTTTTTACTAAATTATTACTTAGTAGAGTATCATGCAGTATCAACAACAGCTTTTAAACGTATTTTCATCCATAAGCTCACTACGTTTTGCATTGAAAAAGGCGTTCCCTGAAACGCAGAAACATATGTCTGCAGTCTGCAGTAATCTGCGAATTTGTGCTTTTTAGACGTTGTTACTTTACGTTATTTTGTATGCATAGATATCTGTCAAGAAAAAAAAAAAAGCTCTAAAGATTCAAGTTACATAATTATGCAAGTCATTTACAAAAATTGATACATTGTAGTTTGTCAAAAATAATTTTTGTCACAATGAATTTTTGTTACAATTTCTAATTCTCCCAGTTTTTTTTTTTTTTTTTTGTTTTTTTTTAAATTTCAAATTGATCAACTTTTTATATTAATTTTTAACGGAGCCTTGTAAAGTGGACCAACGTGCCCCATGCGTTGGTCCACCTTGCTGGGTACATTGGACCGCCTTATGAGAACAACTTCTGTTATAATTTTAGTGATAAGTATTATTCAATACTGTAACGTATTTTCTTTTGCTCGTCAAATGAAAAACATAACATTTAAAGATCAATGCACCATATTAACTTGATTTTAATTGATAAACCATTTTCAATTTCACACAGCAATAAACTTTCACTATTGGTATGAAATTATTTTTAAAAATCAAAAGAAAAATAAATTATCAAATATTTATGGAAGAATTGAGTCCGATTAAAGTTAGCAAAAGATGCAATAAATGATATCTGGGAAAGGGCTACTTCCTGAGCAGACACTAGGTTCTGGAAGAAAAAGTCATGTGTCACTTTTATGCACAGTTGCATCAATATTTGATGGCGGGAAAAGCTATTTTTTTCACTGCAATGCATGAAACCATCTCCAAACCAAGAAAATAATCCTGTTAAATAAATACTATATGTTTCAAAGAAAAAGTATAATAAAATTGAAATCTTTAAGTTAGTATATCTTTGTGTTTTAAAATTAAATATAAAAAATAAAATTAGATAATCTTAAGAAAAAGCTTACTTTTTTTTCTCCTTTCAATCATTCGTTTTATTTTGTTTCTATGTGGAATGCTTGTTCGAAAAAAAATTCTGTTTAATACTGAAACTTTATTAGAGCATGTGCAATCACATTTTTTACTCTTTGAAATCAATTGTCTGCAAAAGTTTAGAAGAATGTTTGAAAGTATAAATAGTACATAAGTCCATACATGAAACAAATCTTTTGATAAAATTAATTTAGTACACGTTTGAAAGATAATTATATAGTATATCTTTGTTTTTTCCCCTTTATTTTTATCATTATTAATTTCAAACATGGGGGTGTAACATGAAACGAATGAATGAATACTGCACAAATACTTAGAATATTTATATAATTATTGAAATTTAAGAGAAAAAGAAGTTTTTAAATTACTTGGGGTACATTGATCCCGTCCAATGTGCCCCGCAAAAAGTGGACCAACGTACTTCACGTTCTTGAACTGAAAAAATGTCATAATTTTCTTTCTTGTGACAAAAAAGTAAAAGAATTGCAAATAATTGGGAACTAAAGAAACTTAATTAAAGAAAGGAATTAATTTTTTTTTCTGAAAGCTTGATTAGACCCATTAAAAAAAATTAAGTTGCAGTTTTCTGAAAATTACTCAATACTACCGAAATAATACTTTCTGGAATAAAATTTGTTCACTATAACTGTAACATGTGATTTCATTATAAAATTTGTGGGACCATAGGTGCTATTTGTTAGTTTTAATTTAAAATAAAAATATTAATAGCATTAAAATGATTGGGACCCAACGTGCTCCATCTCCCCCTACTGATGTTCAG
The DNA here is from genome assembly GCF_026930045.1 of Uloborus diversus. Classification (NCBI taxonomy): domain Eukaryota; kingdom Metazoa; phylum Arthropoda; class Arachnida; order Araneae; family Uloboridae; genus Uloborus; species Uloborus diversus. The sequence goes on from NC_072737.1 coordinate 145,202,663, forward strand.
TACAGAGTTTATTTAATAGGTATGTTCCGAAATCAAATGTTTAATACAATTACAATTTGTCAAGTGCAAGCTGGGCAAAGTAAAATAGTTCATTTTTTAAAGTTATTCGGTTATTTATTAAATCACATACGTATTCATTTACTAACTAAGTCACTTTCATTAACTCACTTATATGTACTCATTCATTCACTCATTTTCTTATTCATACACTATTTTATTCACTCATTTATTCCGGGAATTGAAGCGCTTTTTTTTCTGCAGCTTTCTAAAAAATCCTACAGTACATATAAAATTAAATAAATCAATCTGTGCCAATTAATGATAAATATACTTAGACAAAAAATTCCAAAACTGATAAAACAGATTTTACTTCCTTTAGAATTCCGAAAGATTCAAAAACTTTCATGAGTACAATTCACAGTTATATACTGTGATAATGATATCAGAGACGTTTTACAATACTACCCGTATTATTAGTGTATGATCAGTATGAGTATTGTTTAGTATTCTGAGGCTCTCTAATCTATTTTTCTCTCATAAGACCACTGGCTGTATGTTTTGTACTTAAGTGTGTGAAAACAATGAGCAACATATTGTAAACACTGAGCATTTTTATCATTGTTGAACTACAGAGGGATAGAAATTAATGTTTTATAATTTTTATCAGAAGTAGTTCGTTGAAATATTGGAAATAATACAATTGACTTGGAATACATGAAAAATATTGGCATTTTCTTTACTAATAATAAAGCGGAAAATCTCTCTGTCTGGATGTCTGTGACACACATAGCGCCAAGACCGTTTGACCGATTTTCATGAAATTTGGCCCAAAGTTAGTTTGTAGCATGAGAGTGTGCACCTTGAAGCAATTTTTCGAAAATTCGATTTTGTTCTTTTTCTATTTCAATTTTAAGAACATTTTACGGAGAAAAAATATCATAAGATGGACGAGTAAATTATGAAATTATCATAAAGTGGAATGGGAGAGCGAATGAACATAGCCAATTGGCGAGAAATTTGTCATCCATTATTTGTAAATATACAGGCGAACCGAATGACCTTTTATTTTCAACTACGGGCAAAGCTGTTCAGGTACCACTAGTAGTGCATATTTTAAGAAAGATTGATTAATTGAACGTTATTCGAAGTGAAGAAAACGTGAGCATCAGGTCACGGGGTGTATGTTTAGTTTTAGGGTAATTCTTTAATATTTTTTGGACTTGCATTTTCATTGGTAGTCCATCGACTTTTTCCGCTGACGTCAGTACGAACTCCGCAGAAAAACAGTTTATTTCAAAAAGAATGATTTCATGTATCAGACAATGTGTTCGAGAAAAATATATCATCCCTCAAAATTTTTAATGTGTTCCGAAATTTAAATGAATTTTAAAATTTCGTAGTAGAACGTTAAAAATCCAAAACATCAGAAATACGAAGTGTCAAATATCCGAACGCACATTTTAAAGCTTTTTTAGCCGACAAAGCAGCACATTTTAAAGCTCTTTATACAATCACTGATTTTAAGAAATCTGATTTTTTTAAATGAGCTTAAATCAGTCTTTCCTTGTAGAAATTAATTCAGCTTTCTTTGTGTGAAGTCGGTGTATTTTGCAGAAGTTCATTCGTTTTTATTTCTTTTAATCATTCTAATAGTTCCTCACATAGTACATTCAAAACTGTGAATATTTGTTCATTGTTTCTTTGTGCTCAGTAAACAATGAGAGTTAAATTTTGTTAAAGAATGTAACTATATATTGTAGCGTTATGTACTGTATTGTATGTTATTTTCATACATAGTGTACAACATCTTTATTTGATTAAACGACACTGGATTGTTTGGGAAAAGTGAAACTCTTTTTCAGAACCGTTCGTTTTCAAAGCCTCATACAAAAGCTTTGAAACAAAAAGACTTATTGACTTATTTTATCTTGGACTTTATTAATAAACATAAGTTCATCATTATTTCCTAGAATAATGCTTTAAATATTTTTTATGGTTATTTAAAAAAAAGAAAAGAAAGAAATCAGATGGGTGTCTTACTTACCCCATACGAAGGAGTAAGTGGGTCACTCACCTCACTGGCCAAGCAAAATCTTGGGCAAAAATCTCAAGTCACGTGACTCAGCAATGACGAATGGTTGACACATCTTGTGTGAAACCTACTGGCGAAGGAAACATGATTTCTTCCAATGCTTTTCTTTAAAATATATCACGTGACTTGGGCACTTTCCTCACCCTTTTCCTGAATAAAAATCTTCACTCCCTTCATTTTATCTCTTCTCAATGGGAAAAACTATTCACTTCAAACTACACACGAGAAAATTGCGCACCCTCCCCGAAAAATGAATGGAATCATCAGGCGCAGAACGTCCTCCACCACCATTCCCTGGTATACAAATTCTGTTTTCAAGTCTTTAACTAACTCAATGAATCGGAATAGAACTTCACACCATGGGTAACCCCCCCCCCCCCTTTTTGAGAACCAAAGATTGTTTCATTTTCAATACATATTTTTATTACATAGCTCTTTTTTTCGTAAGTTTTTTTAAAGCATTTTTCTACTTATGTGATCAATTTTTATAAAAAAATTTCAAGAAAAAAAATTAATCGGACGAAATGCCGCCCCTGGCTGATGGGCCCCTAGCGAGAGCCTCTCCTGCCAACCACTTGGTACACTACTGTTTTTGCCCAAAGTTCTATGGCCTTGAAAAAAGTTCTTTGAAGCCCAAATATATGAAAAACCAATCACTGTAATGAAATGTGACATGATCAGTGTAAAAAAAGGATAAAAGCCATATGCATATTTCAGTTTTATGTTCAGTTCAGTTCAGTTATGCATTTTCAGTTTTCAGTTTTATAGGTCTGACCTACTTACCGCAACCAACCCTACTATTTTCCTAAGCGGTATTTTCTTGGTTTATTTTTGAAAATCCGATACAATCCCAATTAGCTCCGATTTTTGGCACTCAATTGAAGTGTAAACTAAATGTTAGACGCATATTTCTTCAGTGTCCATTTACCATACTGATGGTAAGTGGACATTATACCTTAACGGCAAGGTAATAGTTACAGAAACAGAAAAAGCTGAAAATGTGTTTCTTGAAATATAATCATCAGTTGACAGCTCTAGCAGCCGACGCGCGCTCTGATCGACAAGGATGCTAAATCGTTCCCTCTCTTTAGTTCCACCCACATCACGGCTCGTTGCACCAGCGGCAACCTGTAATGTAAAAAAAAAGAACTGTTTACAACCACCTCATCATGCCCGAAGGAATAATTACGGCGTCTTGGAAAATCACCTTTGGCCTTGTTTGCAGGTAGGGGTCCTATCACTGTGGCAAGCAGCCAGAAAATGACCCAAATAGTAGTTTTCAGATTTTTTTTTCTTTTGACAGAAAGTAAGCAATTACGATCCAATGACGCTGCATCTAAGTGGTGGGGTCTTTTCTTATTCTTTCTGTACTAAGTTCTAACATACAGTAAAACTTCAAAAAGTCTAAGTTGCAGGGAAATCGAAAAAAAATTTCGAGTTATCCATAATTTAGCTTATAAAAAACAAAAACAAAACTATAGAAATAAATAAAATTTTCTACTGAAACTCATAAAAATTTATAATATGATCAAAAATTGATAGAATAGTGTATCAAGGAGATTATGTATTATACTCGTACTTGAAATAATAAAAGTGTAGCATAACTACTATATAAGTTCAAGAGTCTGAGGATTGGAAAACAAATTGAATTTTTGTGCTGAAATATAATAATTGCTTGACTCACAAAAAATAAAAAAGTTTTTTCCCCGTAATTTTCTACTTTTTATTTTTAAATGGTTGGTATTCGTATTAAAAAAAAAAAAAAAGAAGTTTAAAGTATAAGCTCTTTTTATCAAAAAAAAAAAAAAAAAAAAAGACGAGATTGATTGAAAATGATTAAAAAATTCCGCAATGTCTTATGTTGATTTAATGTTTTTTCAACTTTTCAATGACAAACATCACATTCTCAAACCTTTGTTCTGAGATGTTTATTAAATCTATTTATATTTTTCTCTTTCATTTCCACCAATAATTTTACGGGATTGATTTAAAACTTACACTAGATTGACCACAACATTATATAATAATAACAATTAGTCCAAAAAATGGCAGAATCTGATAGGCTATCTCTCTCTGTCTCTCTTTTTTATATTCCAGACCCATATACAGATAATAACAGAGTCCCACAAAATACAATAAGAAAATCACATTCTGGGCACTACTACATTGAGAGTGGTATTCGTCACTTGCACCAACTTGCGCAAATTGCACCAAACGACTCATTTAGTTGGTTGGTTTACTTATTTTTAATGGCGCAAAAGCCCTTGAGAGCTATACTGCGCCAAACGATTTTTTAATTTAAAATTTATGCATGAATATAAAGTCAGGATATGATGAAAGTAAAAATGTTTTGGAGAGAAAGGTATAAACAACAGTAGTTTAAAATAAGTAATAAAAAACCTGTAAACATTAAAAACTTTTGAAAGGGTTTGAAACAATAGGTTGTCAAAGAACCTTCAGTAACAAGAAAAACGGATAAAATTACATTTTGACTACACAACCACTAAATTAAAAAGGAGAAGCCAATCTCCCGGAGGAAGGAGTATGTATTGGGATGGGGTGGGTCCCCCAGCAACTCTTTCAAAGATGGATTAAAATTATCAAAATATTTAAAACGTATTTGGTTAAAATTTGGGCAGTTGCATAAGATATGCAACACTGTCTGGTTGACGTTACATCTAATACAAGTTGGAGCTGGTTCACGGCATAAGAGGTATTTATGAGTGAACCTGGTATGGCCGATGCGAAGACGAGTTAACAAAACTTGTTCTCTCCTGGTAAGTTGTAATGATTTGAAACCTTTAGTCGACGGCTGGATCGAATGCAATTTATTTTGTGTTTCGAGATTCCAGGTCCGTTGCCAATGCGTGTTAAGACATTCAGATATTGCGTTTTTAATGTCAACTAAAGGAACACTGTCATCAACTAGGATATTTGCGTCTTTGGCAGCTGAATCACCGGCTTCATTGCCGGCAATGCCTACGTGACCAGGGATCCAGCAAAAGAGTACATGAAAATTATTTTGTATAAGACTTTTGTATAAATGATAAGACTGAATGACTATGGGGTGGCTGTTATTGTTGCAGTGGGTGATTGCTTCCACTGAATTCTTTGAGTCAGTGAAAATCACCCACTTTTTGTGAGAGGATTGGGCTATTGATTGTAGAGATATTAATATGGCTTTTATTTCTGCTGTAAAAACCTTGCAAGATGAGTGTGATTGTTCAGCGGTAACTTGACCATTTATTATTGCAGCAAAGCCGACGTGATCGTTTGCTTTTGATCCGTCAGTGAAAATGTCATGATAATCAGAATATTTGCATTTTGTGTCATAAAATATTTGTTGGTAAGCTGTATTGGAGGTAGTCTCTTTAGAGAATTTAGCGAGGTCGTTGATGGTAGATGGAATTACTTCACACCATGGTTCAATCAGTTCTATTGTATTGAGAGTAATAAAATCTGACAGTTGCAAATCTGAAAGCACCCGGCGCATTCGGATCCCGAATGTTGGGGTTGCAGAAGGACGATGAAGAAATAAGATAACATTAGATGGATTAAAAATATGAAGGTGTAACGGGTGATCAGTATAAGGTTTTGTTTTGAAGTAGAAGTTCAATGAAAGTTTGAGGAGTCTATTGTTCAAAGATTGTTCATGAGCAAGAATATGAAGACTGTTGATAGGTGAGGTTCGGAAAGCTCCTGTGCAGATGCGCAGTGCCTGATTGTGGATTGGATTTAGAACTTTCAGATAGCTTTTTGCCGTGGAGCCATAAATTTGGCATCCATAATCAAGTTTTGAGCGTATTAGAGCCCTGTAGATTCTTAAGAGAGACTCTGTATCAGCACCCCAGGAAGTGTTCGATAAGACTTTAAGGATATTTAATTTTAGTAAACATTTCTTTTTTAACTCTTGTATATGCGGTATAAATTTGAGTTTGTTATCAAGTGTAAGATCGAGAAATTTTCCTTGATCTTTTACAGCTATTGGTTGATTGTCAAGGAGAAGTGTTGGATCAGGATGAAGACCTCTTTTACGGCAGAAGTGGATACAGAAAGTTTTTTGAACAGAGAAAGTAAAGCCATTTTCCTCCGCCCATTGTGTTACTTTATTAATACCGATTTGAAGTTGTCTTTCAATGATACTCATGTTCGATGAAGAGAAAGAAAGTTGAAAGTCATCAACGAACATGGTACCTTTGACAGCGGGAGGTAGTTGTTCGATTAAGCTGTTGATTGCAATTACAAAAAGAGTTACGCTTAGTACGCTTCCCTGGGGAACTCCTTCTTCTTGAATAAATGCATCTGAAAGAACAGACTTGACACGTACGCGAAAAATTCGGTCTCTTAGAAAATTAGAGAGAAAGATGGATAGATTACCTCGTAACCCATACTCGTGCACTGTTTTTAGGATCCCATATCTCCAGGTACGGTCATATGCTTTTTCAATGTCAAAAAATACGACTCATTTATTCCAACGTTTCTTAATTTTTTTTAATGAGTGGATCCCCTTTAAAAAGCCAGTTTTTTCGTAAGGAGTATAGTTTGAAGCAACATTCTTGAAATGTTTTACTTGCAGTCAAATTGAAAATTATTTCGAGCTAAATTTTTTTAAGGTCAAAACGTAATTTTAAAAATTCACAAAATCTGAAAACAACTTTGCGGACAAAATTTTCAAGTTAAAATTGAAGTTTAAGTTTTTAAAATGCACTATTTTGATAGATTTTTCATTTTTTCTAGAAAAAAAAAAAAAACTCTATCGAAACCCTGGGTTCGACGAAACACAATTTAAGAAACCCTGATTTAGATCACTCATCCACCAAGGAAATAGCTACTTAATAAAATAACATAAATTACAAATTTCAATTGATCTACTTTGGTATTCTTTACTTTTGTGAAAAAGTTGACTGAAGATGAATAAATCTTCGACTTTGTGCGTAATTTCATATTTTTATCGAGTCATCGTACCGCTTAGTTAGAACTTCACAAAAATTAGAACTCCTTTTGTCCAAATCGATGTACAGCACAGAGAAATTATCAGACCAAAGCAAAACGTGATGTACATTTTTGAAAATTATCTTTCAATTACATTTATCTCCTCGACAATGCAAATACCATTTGCTGAAGTAAACATAAATTTGATCAAAACCCGGAAAGGAGCTCGCACAGTCAACAAAAAACCACCTAACTGATCTATCCAGGGGGCAATATGACCCCGATCCCTTGACAAAAGGGGGTAAAAAAAAAAACGAGAGCAGATGCCCAGCACAAAACGACCAATTCAAATGCCGTTATGCCGCACACACAAGTGGTTTCGGAACAAACCGAGATTGGACGGGGGGAGAGAGAAATATGAAAACGGGGGAGGAAAGGGAGGCGAGAGACAGCACGCAATGAATTGAAAAATCTGTTTTCAGAAGATTTGTAGACATACGACTTCGTTCCTTCTTTATATCCATTTCTTTCACTTTCTTTCATCGAAATTTTTTATCATATCCATTTCAACTCCAATTCAGTTTTCAAAAGGAAGCTATAATTCAATACTAAACAAATACTAGCAGACAGTCGAATGAATTACTAAAGGTTTTTTTTGTTATGATATCTTATTATTAGATAAAGAGATATTACCTAGAATAAAAAAAAGTTTCCATACCTTTATGAGGAACTGTACTCCAGCATCTTTTGACCCTTTTGCTTCCTTTGAGAACTTGAGATCTTCATTAAAATTTACTTTTGACAATTTTCTTTTTTTTAAACCTTCTGATTGTAAGTTTGCTTGGAAAGAGTCGTTTTTTTTTTTCAAAACTCATCTCCATTTCTATCAAGTCTCATAAATTTCCCTACATTTTCCCACATTGGTAGCAGTAATTCAAACGTAGTGACTTTCCGGTTTCACCATACTTGGGAAGGATTGCTCAAGACACTTCACTTTGGGAGGTCATCAGAGGTTGAGTCAATTTCAAACTCTGTGTTTAAGGAGTTGACGACAATTCACCTTCACGTTTCGAATTATTGTCATTAATGTCAAATTCTGGTCATTGACTTAATAATCATGACCTTCGTTGAACCAATCGACAAACTGGCCAAGATCTTGAGGTTGATCTTCAAATGAGGTTCCAATGAGGTTCTTCTTCAAATAAGATGAAGTGGAATCAATACAATAAAATACTCACAGCAGAATATAGTTATTTTTTTTTTTTTGCTTCCTCTGATGTTAACAGGATGTTGACCTTAGTAAAGTTTAACAGTTGAAAAATCTGCTATTTGTAGAATCTACTAGTATCTTTTTGAACTTCATCACTTTCTTCAAAGACTTTACACCTGTTTTGCGCATCTGCTTAAAAGATAGTCATGAAAAAAAGGGACCACATTTCAATTTATTGAATTTGAATAGATCACCTGTTTATTCTTTGCAATTTGTAATTCTTCTTAGAAGAGCTTTTTAAATGCTGCCTGCTGCAATTAATAGAAAAGAAACAGTGCAATGAACGGTTTAGGGTTCAAAACATTTTATTCCTACTTAAAAAATATTCATCGATTTTAGTCAGCCTAACAATTTAACAATTAATAGTTTTTCGCCAAAACGACCGACTAAAAATCGCACAACATTTTAAGTCTTCACACATTTTAAATATTTTTCCTATCATAAAAGAAGTACTTGTCTAAGCAATAGCTGTATAACTTAACAGGTAGCTCAATAATTTGAATATTTTGTATTAAATATAATAAAATATTTATAAAGTTTTCATTAATCTACGTAGTAAATATAAAGAAAAACCGACGGGCGTGATCTACAATGATAATTTTTGCACAAATGCTGCTATGCCTGCAAAATTTGCTTGAAAAACCTAGTGCACTAAATTGAATTAAAAGCTATGAGTAACTCAAGTAAAACTTTAAAAATCAGTTTAGCTATGAGTTTTTTTTTTAATTTGTTTTCCCCTAAGATTGGCCAGAAAATTGCCAAATTTCAACTTGGAAGAAGAATTTGGAGATCGATTCGAATTCCAATTTTTATGTAAATAGCGACAGCAGTGTATACGTGCTGCAAAATGTAAACTAAGGGGCGTGATCACGGATGCACAAAACAAACTAACCCATAATTAATAAAATAATGCAAGGAAAGAAAAAATCTTGTTGCCCTGCAGTGGCGTAGCTAGGGAGGGGCGGAGGGGGCGGTTCGTCCCGGGCGGCACTTTTCGGGGGGCGGCAATATCACACTTTTGATGCGAAAAAATTTCACGCGTTTTCCGAATAAGAAAATCATGCTTTTGATCTGTTACTCGAGGCAAAAAAGAAAAAAAAAAGGTGTTTGAATTGTAAGGTTTTACTACGACTGTGATAATAAAATTATTCTAATACAAAACATGTGTTTTTCTTGTGGACATCTCAGCACTATTGTTTGTTTTTTCTCTTCCTTCGTCTGAAGCTACAGACTGAGGGAGGTGGTAGTGTAAAGTGTAGACCATGTTTTTTTTTTTTTTTTTTTTTCTTCATATTTTTGCTCTTAAGGTTAACTATTACGGAGGAAACAATAAATTTCAAAACCTTTCGTTATATGATGAAGCTACCGCTTGATTTTAAGTAAGTTCCTAGGAAACCACCGTATTAAAAAAATAAATAAATAAAAGAAAATAATAATAAAAACATTTTTTTTAAAGGAAAGTGACAACAAGAGTAAAAGGATAGAAGTCTCAAATGGTGGGCGATTTCTTGCTCATTTTCAGGATAGCATAATCTATTTCAACAATTAGTTTGATTGGTCATTGACTACAAAATTTTCACTAAGACAGGATGAATTTTATGTTCATTTTATAAGAAAAGAATTATTCACAACTTAAATAATAATTGCTTGTACTACTGTATTATATCAATTAATTCCTCTGTACAATGAATTTCACATTTAGTCATTCATTTCAAGGAAAAGTTTTTAATAAGTAAAATGATCTCTAGGCAAAGCCTTTCACATTTCGACCTCTATTAGTGAAAAAGAGAATCATCCAAATTTGGTAATATAGCAGTACCGGATCTAGAGAAGGGGATGGGGTGAGTCTAGCTCGCACCTGAACTGCAACTTCTGAGTTTCTCAACATTAAGTGATTCGTTCAAGCACGGATCCAAAATGGAGTTATAACTCCCTTCGAGAAATCAAAGATACCTTAAGTTTGCGTTTCTTAAACTTTATATTAGGAAAATTTCCCCGACCTGTACGCTCTTTCCTATACTGTCACAACTCTTAAAATGCATTTTCAAGAGTTTAATTTTTAAAAATTTCCGGAGGGAAGCCACTTACCATCCCTTCCTTCCTTAATTTGGCCAAACATAGCCAAAAACATCGTTTTGGGGTTTCAACCCCCCCCCCCCCCCCCCGCATTTTACTGTCTAAAGTGTACCAAAGATAGCTTTAAAATGTGTTTTCAGACTGGAGAATTTTGACCCACCGAAGATTGCTTAAAATTGCGTTGTTAAAACCTCAATAAATGTCACATTTTTCGGAAAGAGCAACCGAATTTCCCTATCCCTCGTCACCAAACAGTCCAAAAGTGCATTTTTAGGCCTTGAGTTTCGAAGCTTTTCCAAGGGATAACGCCCACCTCATCCCTTCACATCCCATCTTTTAGCTAAATATTGATCATTGAGATTTTATAACTTCAATACCAACACATTCCTGAGGGCGGTCAAGCACTGAATGTTCCTGCATAATGATTAAAGATAGTCTAAAGTGTTTATTTAGGACATCAACTTCGATCTTTAAAATGATCTTTAAAATCCCCATCTTATCCAATGTCGACCAAAATAGCTTAAAATTGGGTTTTTGAAACCTAAACTTCAAAAACATTCTAAAGTAGGGACCCCAGATGTCATCATAGTTGACTCTAAATTTCGTTTTCAGAAATTTCTGAGGGAATACTGCAAATTTTTTCAGTGGCGAAGAGCTTAAAATGAGCAACAGTTTCGAAAAAGAGGTGTGGAAAATTTCGGGTGGGAAACCCCCTTTCGAACTTTCTCTTATAACGTTGTCCGTCAAACAACGGCTGAAGTCGAATTTTTAGGACGTCATTTTCAAAAAGTTTCTATGGAGACGGAAAAATCACCTGACTTCTCAACATTTTTGGAAACTTTTGGAAACTTATGCCGTCAAAGATGGCATACAATTACGTTTTTGAAACTTCGGCATCGAAAAATTTCCAGAGAGCTCCTGAACGTTCCCTATTCTCTTTAACGCCATGAAAAATAGACTAAAATTGATTTCAAGTTTGAAAATATTTCGGGAGAAAAAGCCAGTCTTTGTTGGAGTTAGGGGAGGCCGTAACACCACTAGATACAGCCTACATTTACGTGTTTTTCAGCATTGTTGAAAAGCTTTCCGGACAGCGCCCCCGAACCTTCCGAAATATCTTCACGTATCCAAAGATAGCCTAAAATTGCTTTTTTAACACTTCAGTTTTGAAAATTTTTTTAGAGAAATCCCGACCCCCTAACGTCATCAAAGAAAGCATAAACTTATTTTAATTTCGAAAAAAACTCCAAGCACCTTTTCTATAATCGTTACTAAAAAATGCTTAAAATTCGGAATTTTGACTTAGCTTTTTGAATTTTTCGATGGGGCGGCTCTGAGTTCCTTTTTTTTCTTCTGCAAGAAAAATAAGAAGGTAAAAAAAAATACTTTTGACTCTTTAATGTGTCAAATATTTCCCATTAAAAAGGGCGGCAAATTGAGGAACCGCCCCGAGCGGCACAAAGTGTAGCTACGCCACTGCCCTGAATACAGTAGCTCATATAGTATAAAAAAGGCTGATTTTTTTTTCTCAATTTTCAGCATTTTTAGTGTCCATTGTTGCCTTAAGGAGCTTGCAGACAACATGTCGAACACTTTTCAGGATTAATGGCCAGTGTCGTCTAAGTTAAATCAGACCTATCGAGCTATCAAATTATTTGCGAAGGATCATGAAAACAGGTTAAAGAAGAAGAAGAAGAAAAAAAAAAAAGGAGTAGAAGGTCTCTATTGCTTAATATTGTGTCTGAGACCCATCTCAACTTTGAAATTTTGTACGTGAGGAGTTTTCATTTTAATTCAGTTTCTCTTTGTATTTTCTAACGTTTAATGAGCATACATATTAAAGATTCTGTAACGAATTCTATTTACAAGTTCAATATAGCATAATACTTTTGAATTAGATTTAATCAAAATTTGCACTTACTTGAATTGATTCGGAGTAGCCATTTGGGGTGGGATGAGTCTCCCCACCCGCCAAAAAAAAAAAAAAAAAAAAAAAATAAATAAATAAAAGAGAAGCAGGAAAAGTAGAAAAAAAAAGGGCGGGGGGGGGGGAGGGAGGGAGAGGAATCGAAAACTGCTAGCTAGAAAACAATTAACTCTATTGCGTCAGTGTCGTCAGTGTGTTTTTTTGCGTCAATGTCGCTGGACCCCTAGTTTCCGACTAGACTGACATGGCCTCTCGTCGGGCCTGGGGAAGGGAAAAGGTCTAGAAGTTCAACTGCACCACACAGATGATACGAATAAGGTGACAAGACTTCAGTTTGATTCGGGTTTAATTACGAACTTGTGTAAAACGATTGCAAATATTGTCCGTTTTTCACGAGAAGACACTTCGCCCCACCTCCTCGACCGCAGAGTTCCATTTCACGCGGGGGTGATCGGTAAACACATCCACGTGCTTCTAAATGATACAACCAGACAGCTTTAACTAGGGCGTGCATTTTAATGTGCAAAAAAGTCTTAGTGTCCTTTAACATCACTTGCTTCACTTGTCTGTTGTCATTTAAGTTATTCCTACATTTCAAAAACTGCTGCTTTTACAACAAAATGCTATGATCCGAATATACCTTCTGCTGAAAACAGCGAAATAGAACCATCGGGTACCACGTGACGAAGAAGAAGTCAAGTGCCTTCTCGTGGAAAATGGACAATATACTTTGTCACTGGATCAGGCGGTCCCAGCTTTATGATAGACACTGACGTAAGAATATCATTTCTTTGTCTTTCTCTCCCGTTTTAGTCCTTGGTGCGCTGGTGTTTTCACCATGACTGACTGTTTTATTATTATTATTATTGTTATTATTATTATTACTTATTTAAAAATGTTCATCTGAGGAATTTACTGACACACTAATAAATCAACAGAATAAATATAATGTTTTTCACTATAACTACTATTTCCTTTGTGTGCTATTTTTCGTTTTTAGCGTACGTTATTGTCTAAACTGTGGAAAAAGACCGCCTGAAAATGCTATAAAGAATGTTAGGTAATCCTATTTCGGGAAAGTAAGCTCGTTTAGTTTTGAACCAACCTCATTTTGTTTTAATTATAAAACATATAAATAATTTTTGTTTTAATGTTTCTGAGTCAATGAACTATTAAAAAAAACATTTTTTTTCTTGTTACAAATTTGTATAAAAAGTTGAAACTGTCATCAAAAATAAATGAATAAAGTTGCCCGTTTCATTCTTTCTTTCTTTCTTTTTCTTTTTTCTTGTTTTTTTTGAACTAAAATAATGCATTTGTTTGATTGCAGAATTCATAGTAATAAAATGCCTTTTTTTCCATTCAAAAAGCATAGGAATGAAATTTAAACTTTCTAATTACATTGCGAAATAAACTCCAATGATCTATTTCAAGGATTTTTTTTAAAAGGTGATCCTCACAGCTCTGCGTTTTTAATTCCAACACTGAAATATATAGAAATCTATACGACTTTTTAACTCACTAAATATACATGCAGAAACAAAATATTTGTTACAAATTAGTATCGCGGGCTTATTCACGGTTTTTTTTTCCCCACGAAGAACTAACGTTGTTAGCCACAAATGATTTTATTTGTTCTGAAACTTTGCTATCCTCCCCATTTTTTATTTTGTTATGACTTTTTTTTTCAGTGAAGGACGTAACATTCCTCTTTATTTACTTTCTTAAGGATAATTTCGTGCATATTGTCAAGAAAATAAATCATGCATTAAAAAGTTTTTTACAGATCAGTTCCACGAAGAGCTAATTCTTGAAGATTTCGAAACATTAAATGTTGAAATAAATAAATCAATGATTGTTTGTTGATTACTTTTCCTAAAATGATTTCACTAAAATTTTGGTTTGAAATAAGATTTAACTTAGATTCTAATTATATAATAAAAAAAAAAATCTATCAAATTTTCTGAGAACATTGTTACGTTATCTGTGACATTCTTTTGACTAAATTTAACTGTAAAAAATGAAATTAAGTTTAAAATAAAAAAAAGTTAACAATAAAAAATTAAAAACACATCAAATGATTGAAATAGGTTACAGCATTTTTCATGATTATCATCAAGGAATTATGCTCAAAATAATGACTTTCTCGATTGCAGATTAATCCGCTTACATAACATTGCAAAATTCCATATTTTATTTGCTTTTATAGAAATTTAGATTGTTCGACAAATTCAATAAATTTAATTACCATCCGTTCTGTGAAAAATAATGATAACGATAATAATAAACCACTATGTGTTTATCAAACCGTATAACTTATTCTATTATTATCAAACCAACTTCCGAAAAATTCCGATTCATTCCTGAAATTCTACACCGCAATGTTTGTGAAAAAAACACCCGCACACAGTGGATGAATAACCTGGCAGAAATAAACACACTTTTATCGACTTGCGACTGCGCAATTATTGTTTCCCGCATGCATGACATTGTCTTTCCTAAAATGATCGTTTAGCAAGCACCTGAACTGCAAATGAACTCGAACGTGCCGGATGCAGGAGCAGGTATAAATAAATCGAAACAAAAGCTGCTATCGGGTAAGGCACAATGATTATGAAGCCACAAAAGCCTTTTAGGGGAAAAAATATGAAATGAATCGCGTGTGGGGTAATGAATCGGTTTCCCTTTACAACAACTAATGAGCGCCCCTTTAAATAGATAATTGTGGCTGAGGACACGTCCACGGAGCTATGAACAAATTCAATGGCGAGAGGAAACCGAGTATCCTCTGATTGCTACGTGTGCACCACCTGCGTTCGACCACGTGTGTTGTCACCGGAGCCAGGTCAGGTGATCAGCAAGCTCTTTAATTGTTCCACATTGTGATTGTTTCGAAAACGTTTTGTGAGCTTTTTTTTTTTCGTGCTCTGGAAATAAATGAAGTTTTAGTTTTGTTGGTAATACATTTTAGTTAAGATAAAAGATGAAACTTTCAGTGGAGTGGGGAATGAAAATGAATAAAGCGAATTTGGAGAGGGAGGGGGGAGGTTTTAAAATAAGCAAACTAAGATATAAACAAGTATTAAAAAAAACAAGCTTTGAATTATTTGAAAAATTTCAAAAGTCCTTGATGTAAAACACAGATTGTTGCTATATCGACGAAAGAGAGGATGTTTTTTTCTTTTCGACGCGCATCAGTGTTCAAAAAGCTCGGGAAAACTGCTAATAACTGTTATAAAGGAGTATTGAGGAGTTTTTTTCAAACAATTTAATTAAAAAATTACATGAATTCATTTTTGTTTTTGGAGATGATTGAAAAGCATTTCTCACTCAAATTGACGGAGCAAAGCTAGTATAGTAAAAGCTTTTAAAATAGACCCAGGGCAACATTAAAAATAAACAGTAGCTAATATTTACAGTCTGTAGCATAAAAAATGCGACAAAAAGTCATGAGTAAATTACGTGTAATTCTTATCTTTATAGAAATTTATGAACAATATACAAATCTAAACCGATTTGTAACCGATCCGTAGAAAAGCTATGGAGTGATTTCAGAACAGGGAAAAGGGAAAGGAAAACTTTTATAGCTTATGGCGCTAATATTTCCTTTCTGGTGCGCAAATGAAATTATTCGATAGTAATTCTAAATTATTCCGTTTTACAGTTTGCGGCAAAAAGTATTATGGAATATTTATCTATTCTTATTGTCTTTTATATCTCGATTTCAAACTAATAATATTCTATCTCAATCCCAAAGAAAGGAAAACTTTTATAGCTTATGGCGCTATTATTTCCTTTGTGATGCGCAAATAAAATTATTCAATAGCAATTCTAAATTATTCCATTTTACAGTTTGCGGCAAAAAGTATATTATGGAATATTTACCTATTCTTATTGTCTTTTATATCTCGATTTCAAACTAATAATTTTCTCTCTCAATCATACGTTCTCATTAAGAAAAGGGGGGAAAAACTGAACACTTATTTTCTTTTAGTCGAGGAAACAAAATAGACTAAATCGTAGAGTTTTTAGGACTTTGAAAACTAACGCAATGTTCTTTAACAATTCTAGAAAAGCTACGATTTTAAAATATCTTATTCCATGAAAAATAAAGGTATACTTCTGCAAGGATTTCTTATTATTAAAGCGCATAGAAATATATTTCGCAGCATTAAAACAAATTAAGAAACTACGTTTAAAAGTACACTTAAAATTTAAAGTTTTTTTCATTAATAAGTGCATGAAATAATTGTGTAAAATAATGAAATTACTTACTTAATCATTTACGTAGTGTTACAATAAATAGTTCCAACTGCTTAAAATAATGAAATTACTTACTTAATCATTTACGTAGTATTACAATAAATAGTTCCAATTGTTTAAAATAATGAAGTTACTTACTTAATAATTTACTTAGTGTTACAATGAGGTGGTTCCTTCAGTCAAAAGTACTACTTTTAGTCATTGAAATGGATAGAATGAGCAAAAAAAAACATGGACCCAGAAAATACTTTTATTTTCCCAACAGTTTTTTTTAATTAATTTTTTTAAATGTGTGATTTTTGAAACAATGCGTGGCCTTGATGACGTCACAAATGATGCACTTTGCCGCATCTTTCTACCACGATTCCACATTATGGCAATCAATCAAAAATTTAAAATTGCGTTCTACGCTTGCTACCAACCATATCGTTGCCAATACACGTGAGTAAAGATGCGAATTAAATATTTTGGACCGTGAACTGAATGGCATTTCATCATTTGTGATGTCATCGGTAGAAGCGTTAAACGATGAAAGAGCACCAATTTAAGTTATTTTTTAAAAATAATAAACTTAAAGAAATTATTTAAAAAATGGTCAGATTCTATGTTTTTAAACATGCTCTTTCCGAAAAAAATACTCTTAAAATTTTGGAAACGACCCCATTAATAGTTCCAACTGTTTAAAATAATGAAGTTACTTACTTAATTATTTTACTTACTGTTGCAAAAAACATCAGTTTGTTTCACATTTTTTTCCGCACTCATTCAGTTTTTTCTCTCTCTCGTACACACACGAGCAATTTTTTTTCCAACATTTTTTTTTAGAAAAAGGTGAATTGTAGGAAAAAAATCGAAAGTTTCCACAAATCTTTGAAAGAAAGGGAAACGTCACGTTTTTGTGAGAAAACAACGCTCTATAGCTTTTAGTAGGTCAATGTCGAATCCAAGAAAACGCTGGTTTTGAGACATCGGAAACTTACAACCACACTTACCACCTCGTTCCTATTTTCGATTGAACACGAAATTGTACACAATATATATTCCACAATTCAACCTAAACGAGCAGACATAACCAGATACCAGTTTCAGCAGAGTAAGAAAGAAAAGCTCAGGTAGGGAAAAAAAAGATCCCAAACCCCCGCCGAAAATTGAAATATGACACCCTTGTATATATTCGAGGTTTAACTTCTCAGTATCCACATAGCGATGGAACGTTGTCAATTCTTCTTTTGGCTTCTCATTGTCGAAAGCCCCACACAAGTTGTACTTCTTCTTTCATTATTATTATTATTCCCGTGAGATTGGATGTTTGCAGGAAAGAAAAAAAGGAGACAGTTTTTGGTGAAATATCTGAAAAAGTTACGGTGGAGAGAGTGAAAAAAAAAAAAAAAAAAAGAAGGCCCAAAGGGTGTGAAAAAAAAGGACTTCAGTAAAAATTTCGTCTTTTGGAATGGAATCAGAGAAGTAAAATAGGGAATTTACGAATTCTGTTTGGAATATATTTGTGACAAAGGCTAGAGTAGAATTTCCAGGAAGTAGTGAAAGTTTCCATTTGGGGAAGTATATATTTGCAGTTTTTTAAGTAAAACCCTTCATAAATGCGTACCACTAGTCAGGAAGTCCTTTTTGCCATTCACTCACAATATATTTGAATAACATAAGAGCAGATTTTAGTATTATCCATAAATAAAAACTTTCACATAAATCCCAAAAAATATTCAAACTCAATCGATATCAATTGATATGGAAATTGTACGTAATAGATCAACTAAATTTATCTCGCTTTTAGCTCTACACTATAATACAGTAGAATTTCTGAGGGTTAACTTATTATTAAATGTTTTATGTTTCCATGTTTTTTTTAGCTAAAATGTTAAAATAGACTTGGTGACTGCATGTAAAACTCATAAAGTATTTTTTTTTTTGTAAAGTGTTACTTATTAAGCTTTTTTTTTTTTTTTTTTTGAAAAAGAATTGTAGTAAGGGTCTTCTTTTTTCTGGTTTTGTTCATTTAATATTATTAATGTAATTCGCTAAGTATGGCACTTTGTTGCAATTTAACTAAGACAAAAAATAATATCAGCTTAAAGAAATTGCTCATTCTAGTAAGTAGATGGTGTGGACGTCCAGATTAGGGGTTCGACATTGATGTCGATATTTTGGAAACATCGATGTTTTTGCTAAAATATCGATGGTTTTGGAACATCGATGTTTTGGTTTCAATATTTTTTCAATGTTGATGTTTTTGTATTTTAAATGAAATTTTTAAAACAATTTGTGCCAATTTTCTCGCTGGGTAATTAAGTTTACTTATAAAATTGCTAAAAAAAATCATTTATTTGAACACATTTTATAAGATCAATTTTTCTGTGCAGAGGATGATTTTTGGGAAGATCACTATAAGATGGTAGAAGATAACTGAAGTGTGAGGAAGCGGTCAAAGCTATTGGAAGAACTCGACACAGGTAGTGTAATGCCAGAACTTGCAGTCTATTTCAAGGCTCCAGTTCTTAAACTAAAGGAAAATCCTATACATTACTACGGTGAAAATTATAACTTAAAAAATCATAATTGGTAAAAGATGCGTTAAAGTATTTGACAATGATAGCAGGGACTTCTGTCCCCTCGGAAAGAGTTTTTTCTCTGACTGGTGGCATAGTCAGCGAAAAGAGAAGTGCGCTTCCGAGGGGACAAAGTAAACCAACTTCTTTCTCTCCAAATTGTCAACACCAAATATTCTGGGTTACTTATCGACTTCCTCAACAAGCCGTCCCTCTCTTACCTACAATTTGTGTTTAATTATGTAGCACTAACAGTACAACTGATATTTTTTGCTCTTAATGATAATAATTAGAATTAATTTTTTATTATAATATAATTTACACAATTCTTTCTCATCATTCAATTGACGGTAAGTTCTATGACACATTTTTTTTTCTTAGCTTCTTTTTTCATGTATATTTACTTTTTGTTTCATTCAGTTTGAAAATATTTTATTATTATAGTAAGTGGTTTGTATTAATCGTTGCATGTCTTATTATCATTTTTTGTCCTACTAGGGGTCTCTGCCCTCTGCTCGCTAACGCTCACCAACCCCCAAAGATTGCTTCGCAATCTTATTTGATTCACAAAGATTTCATCGTCAATTAGAAAGAAACAGATATAAAACGGATTATGAGCTCCCTTTGGAACAAAAAGCACACCTTCCCCGGGTTTCAAAATAACCTGTACCAACTTGCAGAGTCGTAAATGCTAAGGGGCTCCTGAGCATTGAAAAACTGCAGTTTTGTACGTTTGAAAAGTCGCTTTCATATTCGTGGTCTCTAGTAATATATTTTGCTCTTTAGCTCGATGCTTAAATTGAGTTGAGCCTAAGATTTTCCGTTAAAATCGAAACCCTTAAAGTTTGTGATTAAGAAAGAAGAAACATGCGAATAGAAAAGATGTAACTATGGCAACGCCAAATAAAACATCAATAATTTTAATGGATGTGAGATTATTCGAACTTGATTTTTAACGGCTTGTAACGTTTTTTCCTTTGGAGATATAATCTTAGGTTTTCGACCATAGGTCGAAATAGGTCTGGAGTAAAAAAAGCCGCTCTTTCCATTGGTGTCAAAAAGAAAACTGTGGGACAATTCCTTCGCTTTTTACTGATAGATTTAATAAAGAAAGTAGTGTTTAAATTTTAGCTTAGCCTAAAACAGTTCGAGATAAATTTGAAAATGAGATTAAAAAGGGAATGGAGGAACATGTCATGGTTACTTGAACTCTCAGAGCTCACCGCAGTTGAAATTTGGCTGCTATAGAGTATTTTCGTAATCTTTTAATTTTTTTTGAGCTCTACCATTTAATAAAAGCAGAAGAAAACTGAACGTTTTTCGTAGAAAGTGAAATGCTAAAAACTTAAATGCTTTAAAAAGGTTAAATTGGTTTGAACTTTAAAATATGAAATAAACTATCGAAAAATAGTAATGGTAAACAAAACATATTTCTTTAATTCCATTCGCCGTCCTAGAGTTTGAATGCGCTCCCATGCGGGGATTTAAGAAATAAGACAGAGAGGTAAAACCAGAGCTGCCAACTTTTGAAAATCCAAAATCGTAGCAGAATTTTGCAGTAGGGGGGGGGGGGGGCTGCTGCCGCAGTTTTAAACACTGATAAACTGTCAACAGCATAGGGAATTTTTAGCAGTTTTTCCGCTTTTTTGCCGAAGATTTAATGACTGGATCAGCGTCACGATCTTAAGACCGATCCATCTTTACACCATGCAACTTGCGAAGAGCGATGCTTGTTTCGCAGAGACTGTCATCACACGTTTAGAAGTTTGATTTTCTGAACTTAACGGTTTAGTTTTCACGCAGTTTATGTTTTTTTTTTTGTTCTCATTTTTTTTCTTTTTTCTTTTTTTTTTTTTTTTTGCCTTTTTGGGATTATAAATTTAAAAAAACAGAAAATCGTAATTTTTGGACCCGTTTTCGTAGCGTCGTAATTTAAAGCCGTAATTCGTAGAAACTACGATTTTTTCGTAGCAGTTGGCAACTCTGGGTAAAACATTTCAATTATTGGATAGCTCATATCCTACTCAAGCAGGTCGGTCTTTGTTTTAACCCCTTTCCTCAGTCATTAGGCAGAGACTGAAGTGCTCCTATAGTTTATTTGAATCGCGAATTTTTAAGAGGATTAGATTTTTATTGCTGCAGACGACAATTTTTTAGCTATCCACTTTTCAAATAAATAAATAAACTAAAGTAAATAAATAAATAAATAAAGAGACAGATAAATATGATAGATAAATAGATGAATAAACAAATAAATAAATAAAATTGAAATGATAAATATATAAGTAAATAGAGAGATAGATAAATATGATAGATAAATAGATAAATATGATAGATAAATAGATAAATAAACGTATATAAATAATTACTTTTTTTGTAAAAAAATGTTAAATGTAACACAAAAATATTTTGCTGATGAAAGCAATAGGTACCATTTTTTACGTTTCTAGTAGGAAGTATGATATTTTGTTGAAAACTTTAAAATGAAATTTCATGACTCGATTTTGCGGCTGCCTTATTAGTTATGTGTCACTGAATATGATTTTTAGACACAATTTATAACAGTTCCGAGTAAAGTTTCCGAAAATATATTTTGCAATAGTTATGTATTTTGTATACTTATACCAGTTGTATTTTGCAAAAACCCTGTATACGGTTACTATGTAGCAATTTTTAAAATAATTTTAACTAATTGCATATTTACAAATACTGCACCAAAATATTTTCAATCAATACCTGTATGACTCATTTTTCATTCCTTTCAAATCTATTGAGTGATTTACCAAAGCATTCCTGTTACAAACAAATCAAAAACGTGCAGTTACTATAAATGACCAATTACATTATTTTTTTCTTCAGCAAGAATGGTTTTTAAGGGGAATACGAAAATAAAACAACACCGCCTGTCGGCATTTCAACACCTATATAAAACTCGAGCTAATCAATTACTATGATTCGATTACTAAGTTTGGGGGACCGTACTCATATTACACATGGGAATGTTTCACAAACGAAAGACTTATCTCACATTTGGTGATTTTTTCTCCTTTTTTAATTTTAATCTTAACTTCATGGTATTTTAAAAGTTAGTTTCATGAACAGTTAAATTATCCCGTTTATTTAAAAAGTGAAGTATGTTATAAAAGATTTTTAATTGTATTTACAAGTATTTCCCATCTTGTGAAAAATCAAAAATTGGTTGCTCAAAGCAACTTGTACCGAAGGGGTAACTTCCAAGCTCATGTTTCTTCATTATTCCGCTCAATATTGGGCAATAGTACCCTATATATAGAAATTGGAAAAAGAACTGAAAATTTGACGCAAGCTTATTTTTTAGTTTTATTGATATGTATGCTTGTTTCACATTATTATTGTTATTAATTTTATTCATCATCATCTTTGAGCCAGTCCGGATAACTTTGAGCCACTTCGTTTTTTAAAGAGAAGACATCTTATTTTATGTCCTCGCCAGCAGAATGCGTCATTGGGACTTCAAGTTTTTTTCTCTTTAAATCAAATAAACCTAAAAATATGAAGTGGCGCACAGTTATCCGGATTGACTGAAAGATACCGTGAATGACTATGCAGCAAGTGCATGAAAGAAGTCTCAATTCTTGAATGCTAAGCCAAATAATTATATTTTTGTAAAATATTTTCTTTTATCTTCAAAATACTCAATGAATGTATCTACGTCAATAAAGCCCCTAACTCAAGAATTTCATGCAAAACTCCAAGAACCCAAGCTCTGTAATGAAAATCCAAGATCTTGGGAGAAACCCCATATTGTTAAAAAATTCCTGAAATTTTAGGATAACAATTAAAAGTTACTGGTATCCATGTTGCCAGTACCTTTTACCGGAAAATCCTATTTTTCTGTAAAATTTTACTGTAGAATAAACTAGAGTCGAAAAAACGGAAAATGCGAAATGCAGGTTCGATCACGGGATCTTCGGATTGGCAGGCGACTTTGCTGTCCATCAAACGAGTTGGGACGCATCGAGTAAAGGAAATACGATGTTTTGTGTTTTGCACTGTAATTCACGTAGTGCATCAATTGGTGCTACAGTTGTTTATTTTTTTCGGTACAATTTGCTGTAGTTTTTTTCTGTACTGTAAACACTTCATTTTACAGTAATATTTACCATAAAAGTTTCCTGATTTTTTAACAGTGCATGCACTATCAGCCGTGGTTACACGTGCAAGTAGAATTGCTGAAAAATTTGAAAACAATTTCAAACCTTTGTCAAGCCAGAAAGTAATATATCCAGATGGAAAGAGAAAAGGAAGAAGAAAATCTTATTAAAAACAAGCAAATGAAAAAAAAAAATAAATAAATAAATAAAGGAAGAAAACTTTAAAATTTGGTTCAGCTTTAGGAGAAGCTGTAGTCCCATAGCTCCCCTCTGGATTCACTGTAAAATGAGCAGACAGTCCCTTTTCATTAAAACATCTCAAAATTGGCCTCATTTGATAAATTGGGTGCGAAGCATGACTCTCTTGCCCGAGTCTCAAGGCCGGCCTTCTGAAAAATGCGTTTTCGTTTGCCCACCTCTCAGCAAAAAAAAGTGATGATTGAAAAAGAAACATTTTTTTTCTCTCTTTCCAGTTTTCACTTAGATACTTTGCGCCGCAGTCATTAAAGAAGAAAAGCAGGAAGCTAAACCATACCGCTTCATTTCCGGCAGTTTCAGACGAGAAAATTTCTCGCTTCCCCCTCTAGTTCTTCTGTTGGTGGTCTGTCCATAACCTTCCTGCTTGTTTCAATATTTTAACTGCTTTCCCTAACCCTCCACCTTTCAGAGATTTCATTCTTTCTTTTTGGAACAATTGCGTTTTTCAAGGATTGACTTCCTTTTCATTTGAATGAAATATTTTGACAAATTATAAGAAGTTCTGTTCCCTGTATTATTGTTTTTTTATTTAACTGTAACTTGCGCTGACAGCAATCTTTCATTTCGTACTGAACGGGAAAAATAAGTAATACACCAGGGAAAAATTCAAGATAAGATTTATTACCTCGACAAAAATATTAAGTGGGACCAGCGGCGCAGCGAAGGGGGGGGGGGGGGGTTAAAACACATCCCAGAGCCATTGGTTTTAACATAAATGCAAGTTCTAATACAGTAGTTTATGCATATGAAAGGGCTGTTTTGATTTTAAAAAAAAGTCCTTCAGATAGTATTTTTGATCAAAACACCCCCTCCAGAAGGTATTTTTGATCAAAACGAACCCCCCCCCCCCTCCAGAAGGCATTTTTGATCAAAAAACCCCTCCAGAAGGTATTTCTGGGACTGTCTACGTGCGAATGGATTTTTGTTGAGTGTTTTTAAATGAACCTTTTAAAAAAGCACAAGACGGATCCAAATATTTTTTTATGTTCGAAGGATTAGCATTATTTTAAAAAAGGTAACTATGTTGGTGCTATAACATTCATTACCGTCATCAACTTACAATACTAAGTTGTTTTTTAATCCTAAAATTTCACATATTAATGACGGAAAAACATATTTTGTTCTTTCTGATAATAATTCAATGACAAAGTGGATACATAGGTTAACTGCCATTCTGGCAGAACTGAACATTTTTACATTGATGAACACTATGGTTAAGACCAGTGTTGGGCATTAATCAACTAAATCCTCTATCGACTAAAGTAATCTGACTCCCATTTAGTTCAGACTAATATTTTAAAAATTTAATTCAATTGCAGACGAAGATTAACGTTAGTTTAAACTAACTCGTTAGTTGACTAAAAAAACTAATTTAGTTCAGATTGATTTAGTTCAGATTAAAGTAATCAGATTGAATTTAGTCAAACTAATTTAATCAGATTGATTTAGTCAACTAAAGTAATCAGATTAAATTTCGTCAGATTAAAATTTATACTAAATCTAATCAGATTGAAATAAATCTACACTGTTAAAACTACAGATTGCGTTTGGATTCTTTAAGGGGTTCCTTTCTCTTCTCCCCCCCAATAAATATTAAGAAGCTCCTAATGTGTTACGGGGGGGGACATTGGGGGTTGGGGGGCTGCCCCCCCTAACGATATAAGACCTTAAAAAATCAAAAATTTTTAAAAACACCCCCTTTGGACTGACGCAGTTTGCGACATGACCCACTCTACCCCCCCCCCCCCCCCATTTGGTACACAATACTGCTTTTGGTCTTCCTTATCTTTATCTTCTTTATCTTTACTAATAATAAAGCTGAAAGTCTCTCTGTCGGGAGGATGTCTGTAGGATGTCTGGATCTCTGTGACGCGCATAGCGCCTAGACCGTTCGGCCGATTTTCATGAAATTTGGCACAAAGTTAGTTTGTAGCATGGGGGTGTGCACCTCGAAGCGATTTTTCAAAAATTCGATTTTATGAATTTTCTATTAAAATTTTAAGCCCTTTACACATAATCTTTAATAATAATAAAGCTGAAATTCTCTCTGTCCGGAGGATATCTGGATGTCTGTAGGATGTCTGGATGTCTGGATCTCTGTGACGCGCATAGCGCCTAGACCGTTCGGCCGATTTTCATGAAATTTGGCGCAAAGTTAGTTTGTTGCATAGTGGTGTGCACCTCGAAGCGATTTTTCGAAAATTCGATTTTGTTCTTTTTCTATTCCAATTTTAAGCCCATTTTTCACAGAAATTTAATAAAATGGGAAAAAATTTGTTCTGAAAATTATCTTTCTTTATCTTTCTTTTCTTTACTTCTTTATCTTTCTCCTTTTCCTTTCTTTTTAAACAACAAACCTGAAAGTTTTTCTGTATGGATGTCTGGATCTCTGTGACGCGCATAGCGCCTAGACCGTTCGGCCGATATTCATGAAATTTGGCGCAAAGTTAGTTTGTTGCATAGTGGTGTGCACCTCGAAGCGATTTTTCGAAAATTCGATTTTGTTCTTTTTCTATTCCAATTTTAAGCCCATTTTTCACAGAAATTTAATGAAATGGGAAAGAATTTGTTCTGAAAATTATCTTTCTTTATCTTCCTTTTCTTTACTTCTTTATCTTTCTCCTTTTCCTTTCTTTTTAAACAACAAACCTGAAAGTCTCTCTGTATGGATGTTTGGATCTCTGTGACGCGCATAGCGCCTAGACCGTTCAGCCGATTTTCATGAAATTTGACACACAATTAATTTGAAGCATGGGGGTGTGCACCTCGAAGCGATTTTTCGAAAATTCGATTTTATTAATTTTCTATTAAAATTTTAAGCCCTTTTTCACATAATCTTTACTAATAATAAAGCTGAAAGTCTCTTTGTCTGGAGGATGTCTGGATGTCTGAATCTCTGTGACGCGCATAGCGCTTAGACTGTTCGGCCGATTTTCATGAAATTTGGCAAAGTTAGTTTGTATCATGGGGGTGTGCACCTCGAAGCGATTTTTCGAAAATTCGATGTGGTTCTTTTTCTATTTCGATTTTAGGAACAAAATTATCATAAGATGGACGAGATTACCATAACGTGGAACCATAACATGGGCATAAGCCAATTGGCGATAAAATTCACCATACATTATTTGTAAATATACAGGCGGACCAAAGACCTTTTAATTTTCTATTACGGGCAAAGCCGTGCGGGTACCACTAGTACTGGAATAAAGGCTTGATTTTTTTCATATCCAGATAGCCGATGCCTATTCCCTATTGCAGTTACTTATATGAGGGTATGCCCCCCTCTCAAAAAGAAATTCACTCCACTCAAATTATGGGGGGTGGTTAAAAACGCGAAAATTTTCCAAAAACAAACCTTAAAATTTTGAAGTCTGCTCCACCCGCCCCACTACCCCCCCCCCCCTGTAGGCCACACCGCTTCTGATCTTATTCGAATAAAATGCTTGAATTTTTTTATCCAGATGGCCGATGCTTGTTCTGTTTCAAAGTAACTTATTTAAGGGGATACCCCCCTTAGATTGAACCCCCCTCAAATTACGGGGGAAGGGTTTCTCCCGAAAAAACATAAGTACAATTTTTTTTCAAAAACAAGCGCTGAAAACTTTTAAGTTTGATTCAACCTCTCCACTGACCACGCCCCCCCCCCCCCCCATAGACCACACTGCTTCTGATCTTATTGGAATAAAGTGCTTGAATTTTTTTTTATCCAGACGGCTGATGCATGTTCTCTTTCAGAGTAACTTGCGTAAGGGGATACACCCTTTTAAATAGAAACCCCCCTCAAATTACGGGGGGTTCCTCCCACCCCCAAAAAACTCATTAAAACACGAAAATTTTTAAAAAACAAACCTTAAAAATTCGAAGTTTGCGCATTCCCCCCCCCTACCCCCCCCCCCCGAAGGTCACACTGCTTCTGATCTTATTAGAATAAAATGTTTGAATTTTTTTTATCCAGATGGCCAATGCCTGTTCTGTTTCAGAGTAACTTAAGTAAGGAGATACCTCCCTTAAATAGAAACTGCCCTCATGTTATGGGGGGTGGGGGATTCTCCCCCCCCAAAAACATTGTAAACGCTAAAATTTTTCAAAAACAAGCCCTAAAAATTTTACGCCACCCGCTATACTGACCACGCCCCCCCCCCCCCCCCCCGTAGACCACACTGCTTCTGGTTTTATTGGAATAAAATGCTTGAATTTTTTAAATCCAGATGGCTGATGCATGGTCTGTTTCTGAGTAACTTACGTAAGGGGATACCCCTCCTTAAATAAGAAAGTCCCTCATATTCTGGGGGGCTCCCCCACCTTCAAAAACCTATTAAAAACACGAAAATTTTTCAAAAACAAACTTTTCAAATTTGAAGTCGGCGCCACGGACCCCGTTAGTCTGGATCACCGGATAATCCGGCTCGATCGATTTGACCGATTTCCCTTTACATTTAAAGAGCGATCGTCAAAATTCCATAATAATTATTTATTTAACCCTCTCACGGGCAAGACCGTGTTATGTCGTTGATTGAGTTCCCTTTTCTTCGCAATGCAACTTTTGAATCAATTTGTTTTACTCGATAGGGAAAAGATTGAACTGTCACAGGAGAAGATTACAGACTTTGTAGACATGTTTACTGTTTATTTGTAATTCTATGTGTTTCCTTTTAAGGTGATTTTCAGTGAGTATGTTTTATTTTGTTTTGTTTTTTTCATTCTCCGGATTTTCGATATTCCGGAATGGGTCGGATTCCAATTAATTCGAATTGTCGAGGTTCTACTGTATTGCCCCCCCCCCCCAAAAAAAAAAAATCAAAAAGATTATTACATTTTCTCATGGTTTCGATACTTTTTTGTATTTTTCAAGCAAACGTTCAAAATTTTCCCCGCGGTGTGGGGGGGGGGGGGGGGGAGCGGGTCCTGACCCCTCTTTGTATCTGCAATTGACATACACTTGGACATAAAAATATACATATGTACACCAATATACTCGGGATAACAAGTTACACTTATATAATCGTATATAAACGTATTTACTTGTGTTTGCACGTACTTTGATGTACATACACGTGGCAAATACAAAATTAGTGTGTAAACGTATATACTCCGATTAACACGTTTACGCACATACTCGTATATACACGTACTTACTCGTATATACACGCATTAACTCGTGTATGCATCATAAATATGTATTTTAACTTACAAATACAAATGTACGTCTGTACATGAGTATACTCGGGTTAAACAAGTATCTACACGCATATTCTCGCCTGTACACGTACATACTCGAAAATACAAGTATTTTTTCTTATATGCACGCATGAATATATATATATACACGTTTAAAAGCTAATTTACCTCTGTACACGAGTACACTTGGGGTAACACGTATCTATACGCATATTCTCGTGTGTACAAGTACACACTCGTATATACACGTATTTACTCGTGCAAAAATGCATAAATATGCATATACGCGTAGAAATACAAATGTACCATTGTACACGAGTATACTCAGATTAAACACGTATCTATACGTCTTTTCTCGTGTGGAATCGCACTTACTCGTTTGTACACGTATTTTCTCGTATATGCATGCATAAATATGTATATAAACGTTTAAATACAAATTTACCTTTGTACGCGAGTTTAGTCGGGTTAACACGTATCCATACACAAATTCTAGTATGTACACGAACATACTCGTATATACAAGTATTTACTCGTGTTTGCACACATAAATAAGTATACAGGATGTATCAGTACAGCGTTTACATACTTTCAGGGCAGATACAGTGCACCTAGATGCGATAGTGACGACACAAAGCGTAAGACAGGGCACGATTAAGAGGAGAAAACATGTTTATTATTTTTAATACAGCAAAAATACTGGTAAGATTTGTCTGGTGCATACAACAGATGTTGCTACGTAAACCGAAGCATCAGATGACGGTGCATGCGCACACGTGGTTTTTGTTCCACCAGGAAGTCCGGGACCCGCCCGGTATTTTTGCTAAATTTCGATATTACGGGCGGTGTCGTAATTTCGAACACCTTCTTTGATGATGATCGTTGGCCCCTTAATTTTCTTTTTCCTTAGTTTTTTGCTGTACTAAAGATTCTGAACATGTTCTCTTCTCTTATTCGTGTTTTGTCTTTTTGGTGATTGGTGTTGTCACTACCGCGCGAGGAAAGTGTTTCCGACCATGCATTGCTATGCGTTTCCCCTCGTCTAGGTGTACTCTATCTGCCCTGAAAGTCTGTAAACGCTGTACTGAAAAACATTGTGTACACTTAGAAGTTTGAATATAAATCCGTGCACTAATAGACTCGGGAAATACGTATTTATACGTAAAATTTCGTGTTTACACTTACGAACTCGTATATACACGTATTTACTTCTGTTTGCACGTAGAGGTACAAAATTCCTGTAGACGCGAATATACTCAAGTTAACACGTACAGCTCCGTATATACCCGTACACACTCGTATATACACGTACTTACTCGTATATACACGTACTTACTCGTATATACACGTACAACTCGTGTATGCGCGCATAAATATGTATTTTAACCAAAAATACAAATGTACCTCTCTACTCGAGTATACTCGGGTTAAACACGTATCTATACGCATATTCTCATGTGTACACGTATATACACGTATCTTCGCTTGTGT
The DNA here is from genome assembly GCF_026930045.1 of Uloborus diversus. Classification (NCBI taxonomy): domain Eukaryota; kingdom Metazoa; phylum Arthropoda; class Arachnida; order Araneae; family Uloboridae; genus Uloborus; species Uloborus diversus. Next base: position 145,232,844 of record NC_072737.1, read on the forward strand.
GCACGCATAAATATGTATATACACAATTAAAAGCAAATTTACCTCTGTACACGAGTATACTCGGGGTAAAACGTATCTATACGCATAATCGTGTGTACACGTACATATTCGTATATACACGTATTTACTCGTTTATAAACGCATAAATATGCACATACACGTAGAAATACAAATGTGCCATGTTACACGAGTATACTCGGGTTAAACACGTATCTATAAGCCTATTATCATGTGTGCACGTACTTACTCGTATATACACGTATTTTCTCGTATATGCCTGCATAAATATGTATATACACGTTTAAATAGAAATTTACCTCTTTACACGAGTATATTCAGGATAACACATATTTATAAGCATATTCTCGTGTGTGCACGAACATACTTGTATATACACGTACTTTCTCGTATACGCACGCTGGAATATGACGTAGAAATACAAATGTACCTTTTTACACGAGTATACTCAGCTTAACACGTATCTAGATGCATATTCTTATGTGTACACGTACATACTCTTATATACACGTACATACTCGTATATACACGTATTTACTGTTGTATGCACACATAAATATGTATATTTACTTAAACTTTCAAATATACCTCCGTACACGAACATACGCGGGATAACACGTTTATATACGTATATACCCGCACGTAGTCGTATGTACACGCATTAACTCGTGTATGCTTGCATAAATATATATATACACGTAGAAATACAAATGTGCCTCTGTTCATGTGATATTTATATTTTACGAATGTAATCTGAATTAAAAAAGTAATCAAATCAATTTGATTACTTTTAATCTGATTACTTTTAGTCTGACTAAATTCAATCTGATTAATTTAATCTGAACTAAATCAATCTGAACTAAATTAGTTTTTTTAGTCAACTAACGAGTTAGTTTAAACTAACGTTAATCTTCGTCTGCAATTGAATTAAATTTTTAAAATATTAGTCTGAACTAAATGGGAGTCAGATTACTTTAGTCAACTAATCAATCAATTACAAATTTAGTTGATTTTTTTAGTTGATGCCCAACATTGGTTAAGACTTTCAATTTTTCTTTTCTTTTTTTCATTTTTTTATTTTTTAATAGCCTGTAGTAAAAATGAATGAAATTTTTGATACAGAATCGAAAAATAACTATTTCGTTCAATAGTAATAACTAAATCAAAAGCTACACTAACTGGGACATGTTTTAACTTCCTTCTATCTTATAAATCGCTGTACTGAGGTATGCGACATCAAGCATCTACGATTAAACTTGATGAAGTCATTGTGCCATGGAAAAGTATATATTTTTTCGCAACTAAACTTTACTTAAACAATTTCGACCAACGAATAAACATCATTACGAACATCGATAACGCAAATAATCGATTAATGCGTTTTTGTATGTTGACTTAAGGCTTAATCGTTTTTTAATGCTCATCAAGTGCTTTTTTTACCTCATTTGATCGTTGTGAGCACGGGAAACCCTAATACAGTGTTAACAAATGTATAGTTTCTTTTACCAATGGTCTTGCTCGAATACGAAATGGATGTTCAGGGTTGACAAGCAAATTACAGACTAAATTGTAAACAATCTGTTTTAAGCTTGTAATGATCTTGTAAATGTTATGTAGTTGCCGAAAATGTGTTAGTTTGATTGGTTTGTTTGAAGATTCTGGCGGATAAAAAGGGCTCATGTTAAGCATTCTAAATTCTTATTATTTTCCTTCTTTTCTTTACTAATAATAAAGCTGCAAGTCTCTCTGTGCGGATCTCTCTCTGTCCGGATCTCTGTCTGTCAGGATCTCTGTGACGCGCATAGCGCCTAGACCGTTCGGCCAATTTTCATGAAATTTGGCACAAAGTTAGTTTGTAGCATGGGGGTGTGCACCTCGAAGCGATTTTTTTGAAAATTCGATGTGGTTCTTTTTCTATTCCAATTTTAAGAACAAAACTATCATAAGATGGACGAGTAAATTACGAAATTATCATAACGTGGAACCGTAACATGGGCACAAGTCAACTGGCGAGATACGAAATTATTATAACGTGTAACCGTAACATGGGTACAAGCCAATTGGCGAGAAAATTCATCATACATTATTTGTAAATATACAGGCGAACCAAAATACCTTTTTATTTTTCTATTACGGGCAAAGCCGTGCTGGTACAACTAGTCATAAAATAGAATTACCACACTGGAATAAGATGTTTGAGTATTAACGTATAACATAGCCATATTTTAAATGATCAATTCTTCATTTGAGTAAAAAGGTACTTTTCGTTTACTTTCAATACATGGCTTGTTCAAAAATTTCTGAGTTTAAAAGCTTTTTGATCAGATCCGCTTTTATTTTCGGGTGTAATGGCACGAGCACAATATTATAAAATGCGAAGCACCAACGACAAATTATTTGCTGTTAATGCAGAAAGAAAGTAGGAACTGACCCATGTCGGAATCTTTACTGCAGCGAGATTCGACTGTAAGACGCTACGTAAGTCATCAGCGACAGAGTTACAATTAAGTGTTAATATTATTTTATATTTGTTATTCAGTAAGTATATTATTGGAAGGATTATGATTGACGGATAGATTAACGGAAATAAAAATGATATCTCTAAATGTGCTAGTAAATATAGTATATATTTTTTTAAGATTTGTACTTGCTTCTTTTAAAAACATTTTAATGAATGTTAGATTCAAGATGTGACGCTTCAGTTATTTTTTTCTTCCATCTCTCTCTCTCTCTCTCTTTTTCTTTAATTTTTACAAAAGTGCATGAAAAAAAAAAGAATGAAAAAAAAATTAATTTGAAAATTGACCTCTTGAATTCAAATTATGTTTTTCGCAATCACGAGTGTGTGTGTGTATGTAGGCGTGTGTGTTTATGTGTGTGTGGGGGGTATGTGTATGTGTGTGTAGGCATGTGTGTTTGTGTCTGTGTGCAGGTATGAGTGTGTGGGTAGTTGTGTGTATGTGTAGGTGTCTGTATGTATGCGTGTGTGTGCATGTGTTTGAGTGTGTGTATGTGTTTGTGTGTGTGTATGTGTGTGGAGGCATGAGTGTGTGTATGTGTGTGTACGTGCGTGTATGTATGCATGTAAGTGTAGGATATGGATGCAATGTGGAGACGGTTTTCGTTATAGGAGCAGCATCGTGAGGAGCCGGTCGACGGTGATGCTGCAGAGGGTGCTGGCGGGAAAATAAAATGATAGCACATCAAAACAGTCAAGTGAGAACAATAAAAAATCGTGATTGCTCAAAAAAAAAAAAAAAAAAAGAAAGTGAAGTACGCTACTTGACAAAGTTTAAAGTGTTTCTGCATCTGGTTAGTAAATTTGTTTTTACTAAATACATGAAGTTAAAATGAGAGGAATAATCGGATTTTATAGATTTACTTATGTCATATTTTCTAAGCATAAAGGGTTATTTATTGTTTCTGTTGCTTCACCTCGAGCAGGATGACCAGCTACGTGATAATGAAAAAAATGCCTGGTCTTCGAGGAGATTTTTCCACTATTTAGAGAGGAAATTATATCTGTATTTCCTTTGAGTGTTTAAGGTGTTAGTATGCAATTTTGCTGTATATTTCTCTTTCCGAGTTTCCTGACGGAGTGGTACCGTCTGGTTGTCATTAATATTTTCCTTAATAGTTTGGTACATTAAAATACGAAGGGGTAAGGTGGGACAAAGGGAAATAGTAAATATAACTTACTTTTTTCTAAACGAACAAATTGCAAATTTGCTTTGAAAATTACAGTGCATAAAGAATGAATTATGTATACGTTTACAATTATGGTTTATAGTATAACTTCCACTGAAGCATTATTTTTGTTTTGGCAATAAATTTGTACGTTCAAAAAACGAAAGTAAAAAAATATCATTTTTTCTTTCTCATGGGGCAGAATGAAAAAAAAAAAAAGAAAAGAAATAAATAAATAAATGAATAATCAAATGAATGAGTAAAAGAAGGAATGAGAAAACGATACACAATGAAACAATAAACGTATAAATAAATAAATTGCCTTATTAATATTTGAAAAAGATAAATGAGTTAACAAAATAGAGAACGAATAAAAAAATATTTGAATGAAGAAATAAATGAATTATTAAATGAAGGAGTGTAAATTAATCAATAAATAAATGAATACATAAGTGGTTCAATAAATGATTGAATACGTAAACAAAATGAACTATTTCACTTTGCCCCATCCATTTTACACCGCATGCTCTTGTCTAACTGTACAAAACATTTAAATTAAAGTAAATTACAAAATATTAAATTAAGCAGATAAACACTGTACCGAACGTTAGTGGGTCTCAATAATTAATTAAAATTTTAATAACAAGAACAAGTTTTTATTTCATTATTGTTTTTAAAAAATTGGAAACTACGAAAATGATCCTATTATTATTACAAGAAAGGCATTACTGAAGCAAACTTAGACGGTTTTTATCATTTGTGACGAATTGCATTCATGAAAAATAATCTCACCAGATATTGTAGATGGCTTTGAGAAAATACATTCTACAGTCTCCGGTGATAAATATTATGGTCTGCTCTTTTTAGCATATAAAAATACCATTGAAAAAGATGAAAAATGCATATTTATAAACTTCTCTTTTTTTTGGAATATCTAATCATTTTGACTTCGTTGGACAACTGCGATTGTTGTTGTATGATTCCACTTCAGTTATTTCTTTTTTTTTTAAATTTATAGGTAGGAAACATGCAAGCAAAACATCCGTCCAACACAATAAGAGTCTATCGTGCTATTTTAAGAGACAGCGGAGCATAACAACAAGAATAAATTAGAAATAAAAAACTAAGTAAAGTTTTTGAATCATGAGAGCAAAAATAAAACAGTTGCCGCTGTATTCTTTTGCATAAAAATAAAAACTTCGAAAAATTATAAACTCTTATAGGCCGAAGTTTGGCCATCGGACTAATATAATCCACACGATTTTTCTCATAATATTACATTCGATTAACAATACAAAATTTTGCGAAGTACTTTACAAAAATATTTATATATGCGTTTAACATACCGTTGTCATTTTTCTTTCTAAATTTCTTTAAGACATTAAAATTAATAGGTTTGTTTAAATTAAAAAAAATTAAGTCTATCATTTTGCAATTAATAGTAACATCTAAAGATTTAGTTTAAATGTATAACTATAGAGTAAAAAAAAAAAAGATAATTAAATTGCCCAGAAAATCGAATGTTAAAAAGCAAAATTATAGCGTTGGAAAACCAGCAATATTTATTTACAACGAAATTTGTTTTAGCCTTTCAATTTTAAAGAACTTCACCGCAGGTAGTTTAAAAAATGAATATTTCAATTAGAATGCTGCTCAAAATATTACTGCAGAAATCAATTTTGTCTAAAACATTACTAACATTTTAGCGAGCAAAAATATTTTTAAATATGAAAAAAAAAAAAAAAAACCATTGTTTTTACTTTATTCAATTTTTGTTGAAAATCAGCTATTTTAACTTTTGTTAATCACTGGAGCAGATTTTGTTTTCAACGGGCTTTAAAAAATTAACCTTTTTCGGGAGAAGTATAGAAAAATTTTTGATATTTTGAAAATGATGTAAAACGTTTACTTGAACTCAAAGCTGAAAGATTATAATAAATAAATAAATTTCTGTTAACTTATTCACTATTCTACATATTTTCATGTTTTTGTTCTATAAGTGCAATCTGCCTTGCCATTAGGAAAAAAAAATAATTAAATCAAATGAACCTAGAATAAAATGAATGATTAAAGAAATAAATAAGTGAAAATAAACTGAACTACAATAAATAAATAAAGATAATTAAAATTAAAAAAAAAAACTGAAATTTTCCTTTTGAAGAACACTTTACATGTCTGTTGGCCCAGGCAAACTCTAGACCAACATGCAGGCAGACTTCTGAATTGTTTTTAAAGAGAAAGTCAAGATATTCCCACACACATTTTTGTTCTCTACCACTTACAACTAGACAACTGAAAGTATCTATTTGAACTGTGATCTCCTTTTCAAGTCAATGATGCACAGCTAGCAGAAAAAGCATCATATATCAGTAATCATTCTCTAAACGTAACCATTGTGATTTCCGTAAACTCTAAGTATCTAATCATCGATGATGATTCCAACAAAGCGTATAATAACCAAGAAATCGTTTTGTCATCATTAACTTCATTTTCCTTCTAGACGTTTTTAATGAAAAAAATATCGCAATTCTTTGTTTCTGCTTTTCCTTTCAGAAAATAAGCAGTTATTTCATAAGTAATTTGGTAATTCATTCAAACACTCTCTCTGTAACCTTGACCTACTTTATTCCCAAAATTCGTCGTTCAGTCAATTTAGATAAATAAGGAATCTGGCGAGTGTCGCGATGAAATGGCAAGCAACGATATCTCGTTCTCGTATATCGCCAACCGGCAACAGAGTGGACGCAACTAAAATAAAAATAAAAATGGATCCAATCAATGATTTACGCAGTGTTAGATTGAGGAATACACATATGGGGCACGGTCTCAGGGCACCCAAAATTGGGGGGATCCGTAGCTTAAATTTTTAAAAAATCGAGTAATTTCATCCAGTACCTACTAGTATTCAAGTTACGAAAAAAAAGGTTATTCTTGAAATTTTTATCTCTTTCGCAAATTCTAAAGCTACTTCACGTTCAACACAATGTTTACACAATAACATTTTAAAACTATTGTAAAAAACTTAAAAATTTACGTCTTATTGCAACTAGGCTAGATTTGACGACATTTATTGTTATAATGTAATATTTATCACGCATCAATTCTACTTATATTATTGCTACAGTTATAACTTAAAATGTAATATATGAATTAGTTTTTGTTGAAAGGAGTAAGTCAGCACTGTTCGTAAGTTGACTTACGCCTTTTAACAGAAGTGTTAGTATTTTAAAAGCTCATTTATACAATATATTATATTGCCTATAATTGAGATATGACAAAACTTGCCTTGGTGCGGAAATACGTAATGAGCAAAATATTTTATTACTTCACTACACAGTGTAAGGAAGAGGGGGGAGAGGGCACGTAGTAAATTTCATATCCAAAGTCCTCAAAAATCATAGTCCGGCCCTGGTTTTACGCAATATTACTTTAAACTGATTTATTCTCCAATACTGCAATGAATACGAGCGAAATATTTACTCGAATACATTATGATTCTGGTTGGCTTTTTGGTCTAAATAAATAGCACATTCTTCTAGTTTGAAAATTTTAATTCTAAATTAAATGTCATTAATCATTATATTGTTTAACACGTTACGCACCAGTTATTCAAACTAACTTTGCGAGTTTTGTGGCAAGAAAGGGCGTTAAATTTAGATTTCATAATTAAAAATAGCAAAGATTATTACATTTTTCTAAGTACTTTCTTAAAAATACTAAATTAATGAAAACGATGCACAAATACTAGTTTAAGAATTAGAAAAGCTGTACATTACATTCTTATAATATCATTTTGGGTTTTAAATGTTCACAGAGATATAGGAAAAGAAAAAAAGAAGGAATGATAAAAGAGGAAACACTCAAAAACTATTTAACCGAATTCTCTACGGCTTTTTTAGAAATCTTTTCAAAAAGAGTTATGTGTGTAGTTTTTAGTTTCAGTAAAATTCGTCATCAATGTTTACAAATGTTACAAAATGTCTATCCCAATAATGTTCTTTGTGGTTTTATATTGATATCAAAATGAAAGTTTGTTTTCCTTTACATAAGTTATCTCATATTGTAAGATAAATGAAGTTGATGCGGAAATAGTCAAAAATGCCCCCCCAATTTCGAATTACGATTTCAAAACGAAACATAACATCGAAAAATTGAAGAAAGACATTAGAATTTTTTGAACTGTTTCATAATTACTATTAATAAACACGTTAAAACATGGAACTTTTTTTTTCCAATGCGAAAAAGTTTAGCGTTTCTGTTAGGCAATCCTACACTTGCTATAAAACCCTTTAACTCTAAAATTTGTTTCAGCTTTTTTTTTGAATTAAGTTCCCTTTTTAAAGAGACGATATCTAATTAAAAATTGAACCCCTTTAAAAATAAACATTTTCGACTGAAATACAGCTGATTAACCAAACGCATGAGGAAAAAAAAAAAAAAAACTGGCTACGGAAAAGAACTGAAAATAAACTTTTCTAATAATTTTGAACGATATTATTCTATCTTGGTACTTTAAAAAAAAATATTGTATACTATGCCTTGATTCTTGCAACTGTTGATTCAATTAATGAAAAACAGGTGTGAGGGTACATTCCTTTAATGTGAGTAAATATTTATCAAGAAAGCAAAAGTCTTAAAATCGCGATTAAATTTACTTAGGAACCTGTGAACGATAGTCTTGAAATTCTAACACCCTAATTGTAAAGAAGTTCAAAGTCTAACCAACTAATCAATAAGAATTGAATAAATACCTTTGTGCTTGAAAGTAAAAGAATATAAAACAACAAATTTTCAGGAAAACTGTATGCACGTTTTTCAGGGTTACTAGAGAACCTTTTTTCAATGCAAAAGATGGGAGCTTTTTCCTGCAAATGTTAAAAACTTGCTATTAAAAGTGAGACATTATCGCAGGAGATCCCCAAACCTTTTTCACAAAAGAGCACATTCTAGAATACTGGCCGGACAACGAGCTCTTTTTATTATTTTTAAGGATAATTAATGGCTGTACTATATAATTTAACTCTGTTTGGTTTCTTGTGTAATATAAATGATTTAAAAACAATGCCTACAAAATCTACAAAGTATAAATTTTTGTTAGTGAAAATATGAATCTCAAAGTCAATACGTATTTTGTCATAGCATTTCATCAACCATTGTTTCGTAATTAAAGGTGTATGATGACATTCTGCTAGTAAAGTAGCATTTATTCTTGATGTTTCACTGAAAAGGGTAGGTACTATTGGCTTGAATTTATGTTACGATACTCTCGCAATATCGTTGCAAAGGTTATTCAATTCATCTCAGAACCAAAAACATTTCCCCCTTTCAGTGAACTCCCTAAGAAGTAAATAAACAGTCTCAAGGTCAGGGTTCATCTTATAAAACCGTGTTATATAAGGGATATTGGATTAGCTAAGATTTGGCATTTAAGGAAAAAGTGACCAGTCGAATTTCGTTTTGTGCTTTTATAAATGCCGATGCACAGTTCTACTTTTTTTTTGCGTATGCTAATAATGAAAAAAAAAAAAACTTTCGCATAGGTTTTTTTTTTAAACTGATTTTTTTTTCATCGTCGTGATATGGCAGCGAGCCACACGTAAGAAGATCGGCGGTCGCTATGGTGTCTGCGGGCATTGGACTGGGGACTTCTGCATTAACGAAATTTCAAACATAAAATTAAAAATAGAAATCTAGGGATTCCAAGAATTACAATTGCTCGGATGACATACTTCAGTTTTCAAAATTTGTAGCCAATTTTGAACGTTGTCAATTACGCCACGGTTTTTTTTTTTACTATTAGTAAAACACTTTTCGCAAAAAATATACGGATCATTCAAATAAAGAGGTATTCAAGTTTTAATAAGTCAAATAAAAATCCCTTTTTTACTATCTCCATGAACATTTCATTTTTTATCACTGTTGAAGTTGTTAAATGAGAACATAGTGACAAAATAACTTCGCTTCATCTTTACTGAAGCAACCAACCGTAGTTTCCAAAAAACCGAACAAGAAAAAAGGAAGAAGCCAAAGGGGGAGTTCTGCCATCGTTTCTGCTGAAACCTATAAGGGCTGGAAATAAGGGGGGTGAGCAAAAATCGTCTCTCGATCGGCATTGTTGGATCTTTGACGTCGTGTGGAAAACGCGTGCCTTTGCTGTGCCAGCAGCTGCCGAATTGCAGTTGTTACTCGTTCTCTATAAAGCAAACTTTATTCAACCTATTCCAAGGACTTTTGAATAATGGCGGGAACAGAATTATTTAAAAAAAAAACGAAAAGATAAACCTCAGGGTAAACATAGAGTGCTTATGAAGTCAATTTTCAGTTTTCTGATAAGGGGTTTCAGTATTTTGTGTTCCTGCGGTTCACGTTTTCTTTGAAAACGGAATCAAATTTAATGTAACTCTATTGCAGTTTTCGTAATGCAAGTTTATTTATTGCATTTTAAAAGCAGCTGTTGAAAATGCAGTGAATGATGAAATATTCCGCATTACTTGAGGTATTGATATTTTCTTCTTTTCTTTTTTTGAGAAGAATACTTGTGTCACAATAGGTTGTATTAAAAGGAAACGATTCCATCCAACTAGAGATGATGGTTTTTTGGAAATTTTTGAAACATAATTTTTTTTTTCAAGTCTCTTAACTAAAATATTTTATAAATTTTCGAAGATCTCGTGTATTTCAAGTTTAAGTGCATGAACTGCAGATGTCTTTTCATCAGCTGTTTATGAGTCTTTCTGTTAGAAACATTAGGGGTTCTAATGTGAATATATTAAAGAAAAACATCTGGTGAAAGGTAAAGCTCATAAAATTCCTGATATACCGTTAAAAAAAGATTAGGTATTTAAAATAAATTTATGGTGTACAGATTAATGAAATTATAGTGTACTGAATGATAGTTCAAAACTGCGATGGACAAAAGCAAAAATACAAAATGATTGGCAAACAAAATTATCAATAAAGACAAGTATGATTAGTTTTATTATGTCTCACAGAAATTCACAACAAATTTACTTCGGACGGAGAACTATTTCTGGAAAAATATAGGGTAAAATCGTGTGGAAATTTTTTTTCTCACTTCGCTACCTTTTATCATGTTCAGAATTTTGGTAATTGTTGTTATTAAAATACTAGTCACAAAAAAAATTTAAAAACGTGTTTCTGTGTTTTAGGGAACTTTGCGTATAGTGAAATGCTGGATAAGGATGAAACGGTAAAATATCTTGTTTTGATCGCAGCACCACCAATTATTTTTTTAATTTTAGGCCAAAGAGACCCCATTTTTTGACTATTTGACCCCTACACAAAAATGGTGGTTATAAGGTACATTGAAAATTTTTGCATGATAAGAGAGCACTTATACGTATAGCCGATCAGTTAGCGCCCAGTCTGCCAGGGCGAGTAAGGGACAAGATTGGGAGGTAGGAAATCAAACTATGCAAGTTTCCTGAAGATATTCTACAAGTTTTTCAAATAATCCTCAGATATTTTAAGGCTGAAAACGAAGAAAAATATTCAAATTTCTGATGATTTTGAAACAACTTACTTCGTCATTATTGATCGCAAAATTTTATGAACTCTTCATTATCTCTGTCTATCAGGAGTTCTCCCTCCCTCGCCCTTCCCCTCAGAAAAAAAAAAAAAAAAAAAAAAAATATGGTCCTACTCACTGGGACATTTATTTATCGAAATGGCCAATTTCTGTTGCATCTTTTATAATGCTAACATTTGCACTAGGGGTGTCCCATAAATTCTTCAGAGCATTCCTACTGATGAAAACAACGGAGTCTCCCTAAAAAGGAAACTGAAACCTCTTAAATATTTCACTACCGCCAGTCTGCGTCATGACAGTCCCTCGAGAGCGTCCCTGCTTTAACCACCATTATCAAAATAAACTCCTGGAACATTTATTTATCGAAATCGATGATGATCGATCTCTGTTGCAGGTATAAATAAGCTGATCTTGTTAGCCAAGAATGCCCTCCTCTCCCTCCAAAAAAATAAGCAAGCAGACTAAGCTTCCTTCGCTGAAACTTCACCACAAAACTTGCAAATTTAAATCTGAAGAATTCTTCGGACATTCTTCTTATAAAGTAGAGAATCCGTTTCTCTTACGTATAAGGATTTTTAAAAAAAATGAATTGTTACTTGAAATAAGCGAAAGGGAGAAAAAATCACATAGTTGTTTACAAAAACTTTATATAAAAAAAAAGTCTGAACTGGTCGAATACATCGTTCGAGATAGTCAGTATAGTTTACTTAATAAGAAATTACCGATGGGAAAATTAAACCTAAAATTTGGAGTAGTTGCAGCGAAAAAAAAAAAAATCTTATGTTACTGGTTTATGAGAAACCTTGAAAAAAAAAAAAAAAAGAAAGAAAGAAAGAAGGTTTGCAACCTCTATTCTCTGTTTTTGTATGCAATTGTTTCTGCTTCTGCACGGTAACATTTTCAGATTTGAAAGATATGAACGATTCAAACCGCAAGAAAATCTCAGTCAAGATTATGGTTTTTTTTTTGTTAAAGATTTTTTTTTTTTTTCACAAGACCGTATAAGTTTATTCGTTCCAAATCTTAAAGGTTGAATCGAGTATGACACAAAAGATAATTCTGTAATCGGCGACGACATTTCGAGTGCATGAAATAAATCCCTTGACGCCACAAAAGCCCAAATTTACATATGAGGTTAAGCGCATGAAAAAATATGAATTAAATATTTAAACGAACTGTAAGTGATACAAGGATTGTGGCAAGGTTTAACAGGGCTGCCGTTTCGGCGAAATCTATCAGCAATGGTTCGAAACTGGCGACCCTAATCTAACTGTTCCATGAAAATATAATTGAAACTGTGACGGGTCTTAAGTTGAAGCATTTTGTAGTTGTGCGTATACTGTCAAATACAAATGCTATAGAAAAGAAAATGCTATGGATAAGATCTCGCGACTAATGAAAATTAACTGGGTTGTTTCCTAAATTTTAAAAGTATTTTCTTCTGAAAGAGCATGTTTAAAAACATAGGGTTTAACAGTTTTAAAATAATTTGACGAAGTTTAATTTTTGAAAAAAATATTTTAATCGGTGCGCAAATTCAATAAATCTTTTGTGTTTCTGCTCATGTTATCGCAAGTGATGGAATGTCATTCACTGATGCCATTAGTGCTGAGCGCAATATTTTGGCATTAGATAAAGGTGAAAGTAGTATAACGCACTATTAGTAATAAGTTTCATGTTTCAGAAGAGACTTCATTCAAAATTTTCATCATGATTGCTATCACTATTACTGTTTAATGGCAAACTTTTTGTTTTAACAATGCTTAAACATTCAGCGTTCCAATGTAGTAGCGCACCAAAGTACATGACTTGGGACGTCATAAAGACCACGCCTTATTTCCAAACTATGACATTAAAAAAAATCTGGGGAAAGAAAACTGTTGGGAAAATAAAAAAATTTTCCCCTGGCTCCACACTTTTCTTTTTTTGCTTATTCTGTCAATTTCAGTGACTAAAAGTAGTACGTTTGAAGGAAGGAAATGCTCTCATTTGTAGTAAAAAGGATGTAAATGAAAATTCTCAGAGAAATGCCTTTAAAGAGTTATTATGATCAGGCAAGTGCTCCAGTTTTACCCCTATGTTACCAGTTCTTTACACACGATTATTTAGTCTCGGATTACTTTGTTGTGTCAGATTATTTTGTTCTTTCGTAGCCGGAGTGAGAAAGATTAATTCTAAGTAGTTTCTCAGGAAGACAGTGACTTCCTAAAAGCACTTATCCCTATAAGTATTGAACACTACCAAATGGGTCATTGCTGGAAAGTGGTGCAATTACACATCGATGATTGAATTGAGCTTAACAGAGCAGACTACATGAAATTTAATAAGCAGTTAGTTTGAAATAGAGCAGAATTTACTTAATTTTCTGAAAAAGAAATCTAGAAGGAGAATTTAAAAACTGTAATAATTAAAAAAATAAAAAAAAATAAATAAAATTTCGGAAAATGTTACACAAATATGGTATTTCAAATAGGAAACATCGCATAAATCATTGATGTCGAAATGGCTGTTGATTTAATAGTTAACATGGTTTTTAAAATCCGAAAGTTCTTAATGCCTTCATAGTTCTTGCCCACGTAGGGAAATGATGCTTTTGAAACAAGTCTACTTACTTGCTCATTTTCTCAGACTCTATTTAGTACTTTTTTAATTTTCTTTTGCAGACTTTTTTGTAAATTACGTTTTAATCTTATTTCCAGGGCTGCGGAGTCGGAAGGAAAATGACCGACTCCGACCCCGACTCCGACTCCTGGATTTTTGAAACGCCCGACTCCGACTCCAACTCCGACTCCGACTCCGGATTAAAAAAATATTTTTTTAATTGTATTTTTTCATTTCCCTCTCTCCCTTCAGGGGAAGGGGAAAAACCTTTAAATAGAGATTGAAATATCATTTCTTTTTTAAGAAAATTTCGCATTTTGTTTTTATTGTAAACCCAAGACGCATACAACGTTATAAATTCAATTCAAAAATCAAATTTTCCAATAGTTACGAGTTTAAATGTGAGATGACTAAAAAATCCCTTTAAAAAAATTGAAAAGGATTAGCTATAATTTGCCCACCCCCTTTAATGTTTAACAAAAATATATTGATCAAATCTTGTGCTTTCAATTTTTGAAAGCTGTAACTTGTGAGAAAAAAAGCTTTTTTTCAAAGTTCAAGTTCTTGAGAGGGAGTGGTTTGGTCCGTGTGATACTCATCTGGTAGGTGACACCAAAAGTTAATTTCAGAGTTAAAGCAAGCAAACTGAGGGACGGCTACAGAAAGTTCAAGCTAGATGATTGCCATAATGGCAGTTATTTTCTCATTAGTAGCTTTTTATACATATTTTATTGCCTAACATTTCAATTGGTAGTCAGTTTTTAAAAAATGCAAGGAAAGTCAGTGAAAATGAAAGAAAAAAAGAAGCTCGGAGTCGGAGTCGGCATGTTTTATAACGACTCCGACTCCGACTCTTTTACCCCAAAATCAGTCCGACTCCGACTCTTCGACTCCGACTCCGACTCCGACTCCACAGCCCTGCTTATTTCCAGTTCATAATACATACGCCTATTCCGCATACATTGCTGGTTTTATCATTGGAAACTTTTTAATTACTTAATTTTCAAATTATTAATTTAATTATTGTTATTATTATTATTTAGAGAAAAAATAATCATAAAACTAATAAGTTAAAAATTTATAGCTTAAAATAAATTATTATTGTTATTCAGAGAAATAAAACGAGGTTTATTTAAACGTCGAACATTCCAAACACCCCAACAAGAATGAAAATCATGTTATTGAATGATGGCTTTAAAGTGCTGAATATGCCAATGAATTTAATATTTTTCTATTGAGTAGAGCAGAGATTCCGTAAGATCTAATAAGGAATTCTTTCTCTTTTCTTCTTTTTGATTTCTTTTTTCTTTTCTTCCTTGTTTTCTTTTTCTTGTTTATCAAGGGATTCTCGTCTACCATCAAAAATCACGAAAATTAAAAAAATAATAATAACGAACAAATTGTTATTTATGTTTGATTTAATAAAGTAATTTACATTTGAGGGTTTATTTCTTTTTTGTTTACATTTAAATAAGTACCCGAAATTTCTTTAGTTCAATATTAACTTAACTACATTGAACCTTTTATTTAATTTTTGAAATTTACCGTCATTCTTTCTTTTTATTATTATTATTATTGATATTATTATCATTACTACCATTATTATCATTATTAATTTACTTTCCCCCCTCGCAACATTTGTCTCGATTTTATTTCTATGTGATGCGTTCTTAATGTTACTTAGACGCATTTAGCATATAAATGTGAAATTCTGCTCTTAGCTCCAAGATTTCGGATATTTAAAAGTATCATATGCTGAGATGAAGTCCTCTTTATAACTTAGAAGTGTATTTCGCTTTCATTACATTCTGTGTGATGAAATAACTCTTCACTTTAATACCTAACTATTTTAATATTTGTTTCATACGACTTAAATTTCCCTTAATTCTGATCTCTCTACCATACTTAGTTTATTAGTTGCATCTTTGCTTCAATTCTTGGAGTTCAGTACTTCCCCTAAAAGCTTTGAACAAGTAGGAAGGAAAGTATATTAATATTTATAATATTAGAAAGAGCAGAGATTTTTTTTACATATTTTCTAACAATTACGCCAAACTCTCAAAGTTGTATTTTTCCTCAGTAAATCATTAATACTTTAATTTTGGAAAATTAACCGATTTTGAATAATCGTATTGCGACTGATTGCCAGACTACAAGCTCGGTACGAGAAATGAATTCGAACTAAGCTTCTCAATGAGTCGTAGTATCGATTAAAATAATTTGAAATACAGTCAAACTCTGTTATAACGAGCTCTAATTTAACAAGAACCTGGATTTAGCTTTTAAACTTCTTTTGAAACTCTTCGTGAGAAAGAATTGATTGAATTTCGACTGAAATGTCTATTTCATCTTATAGTTACACTTTTATTATGCAGCTGAAACAATAGTTTTTTTTAATTGTAATTTCAATTAATTTTTAAAAACCTATTTGCTGATTTTGGAAAATTGCTTTGATCTCGACACTCTTTTTATTTTTGTGTATAAGTCTTATGATTTTTCTTGCAGTGGCTACAGCTGACTAGTTTGCTTCTCTAGGTGCCATGTTATTTGTACATTAAGGACTAAAAATACGAAATATATGTTTATGAATAGGATTTCTTTCATCACAACGTTGTGTTGTTCAACTTAATTGGGCAATATGACATAACTTTTCCATAATTTGCCCTGTTTCCTGCATGCGTTCAGTCCCCCTCCCCCTGCATTGTTTGCATCACACTTTCGGTTCGAATCGCTGCGGAAGCAACAGACAGGAATTAAACCCTTTAAAATTATCCTCCGTAGCATAATCTCCCGTCAGCTCCACATCCCATCGGTACCCTTTCGGGACCCCCGGATCCAACGGAACCCACGCGGTGATACCATCACACACATGCCTCCACCAACAGGCGAGGGACCGAATCTCCCCCAGAAAACACATCTCCCCCCTCCTCTGTTGCATGCGATGGAGGGGAGGCAGTAACTGTACATCATCATCCCCCCAGGTAAAGGTAAATCTCGGGGCAAACGAAACGTGGAGGCAGCAGTCAGCAGAGAGCGCGGGAAGGGTGCGGACAAAGTGGAGAGATCGGCTTTTTTGCTTGGATTAGTAGGATGGAATCGGATGGATTCGCGGAGTTTGGACGCCGGGATGTGGTGAGGGATCCGCCGCAGCATCCCTACGGAGTCGGGAGATTTGTCGACTCCGGGGCGTGGATGAATGCTGTTTCTAGAATACATGGAGGTATGTTGCAATAAATTTGAATAGATTTACATTTGTTCATTATGAATTGTTGTCTACAACACTATGGAGCGATTCATAAACTGAACCGTTTATTTCAAAATCCAGCTAAGCGACAACTCTAAAATTTCGGAAAAAGTTTTTAATTTCGTACCAAAATTTTTCTATAAAGATTACAATATTAACACCAAATTTCGCCCACTTCCTGCGATCGGATAATTTTGAAATTTGGCACGCGACTTCAGACCCGATGACAATGCAATATTCTATAATCAAATTAATTAATTAACTCTTTTAATTGTTAGTTTCCTCCAATTTTAATCAATATTTTGGCATAAATCCAACAATGTGAAAAAGGAAAAATTAAAAAAAATACATTAAAAAATGCTAGCAAAAATTATTTAAAAATATCTACAAAAACCTTTATTTTTTCTGCATCAGACAAAATTTGTTCCAATGTTCCAAGGTAATTAGAACATGAAATATAATTGTTTTTAACTAATTTTATGCCAAAATTTAGGTGAGCCTTCAATTGGAAATTCATTGCTGATCAGACCATTGTTGAACAAAACTTTTATTCAAATGCATCTCAAATTTTCAAAGTAATATGAATATGATTTACGCAAACTACATCGATGACTCACAGTAGCTTCCCATCGGGGTGCCCTTGGCTTAACTTTAAGATATTACCTCGCACTCGTTTTATAAATAATTTCGTCGCCTGATAATTATCCAACATAAGACTAAAAAACAGAAAAATAAAATAATAGTTTAAAAAGCTAAAAAGACCCGCTTTCGTAGCAAAATGAACTAAAAAGTGAAAAATAATCTTTGGATGATAGTAGTTGACCAATCACTTAATTTTAATGTAATACAAAAAAACGTGGGGGGGGGGGGCTTCTTATCAGTTGTCTTGAATTTCTTCCATTTGTTGTCCAAGTAAAAATGTAAATAGAGAGCACCCCACACTTTTTGTATTACATTAAAATTAAGTGATTGGTCAACTACTATCATCCAAAGATTATTTTTCACTTTTTAGTTCATTTTGCTACGAAAGCGTGTCTTTTTAGATTTTTAAACTATTATTTTATTTTTTTTAAACTAAAAGTTGAATTTTACATTGCACATTTTAGGTATATTTCATTAAATAAACAATGTTGTAATCATCATTGAATAATTTAATATAGTGATGCAGATGTTTTCTTAAAATTAGCAATTTTGTCGCCCTTGACTGTTTTTTGAAATAAAACGATTCACTTACCCTATCGTTGTTAAGTGACACATTTTTTGGTTCCGGTTATTATATTGCAAACGTAATTTTCATCCCTGATTTCATTGTTTATCCACTTAATCAAAAACTTCGTCGCCATTCTAAAACTTCACCATTGCTATTATTTTTTGCCTTCCACCTTTATCGGTTACTATTAACTCGTACCTATTTCTTTTTAGACTCAACAAGATTGTTAGTCAAATTGCGATAATTACTTTGTAGTTTAAGAAACAATATTTTTTAGCTCCCTCCGTAGTTCGCGATGAACAGAAGGTCGGAAATGTGTTGTACAAATGGTTAGCTACATTCGTAGAGCTGACGAGAAACCCTTCTTCAATGAATAAAATGCAGCCAAATTAAATCCTTAGTGCCGTTTTCATGATCTGAAAAATAATCTGTTCGTTACTACAAAACTTAATCTGTGTGTTTAGGGTTAAAATTTTATGCCTTTCAAACCCCTTTCACCCTGTTCTTATCAAATGTTAAAGATTGTAACACATTTGTTTCGTGCAAAAGTTTTTTCCAAGGACAAATACAATTATTTGAACTAACTGATTTCAAAAATAAGAACACACAGAGTTCAAGATAATATAGCCTATTATCAAAATAAATAAATAAACCAAAAAAAAAAACCATGAGAATGTATGTGGTGTTTTAAATTTTGGTTTAAATGCAGAGATAGTCTTATGAAATGCCATTTATTATTATTACTTCACATTTTTATTTGGGTTTTATATATATATATATATATTTTAAGTATAAAGAGCGAGTAGAGAAATCGCTTTCTCTTATTCTTACTTACACTTATTCTAAGAGAGTATTTCTTACTGCGGCTGAATTGACAAATTTAATACTTTATTTTAAAAAGGAAATGAATTAAATTTTTACACGAAATTTGTGTCCTGTAAAAAAAGGACATATTTTCAAACTTGTTAAAATGATGCGGCTTGAATATTTTTTGAAAAAAAATGTCTTTGTGTAAAATTCTTCCGCTTGCAAAGTACTAAAAACGTTTGCCAATCTTATATATTTTTTCTCAAAGATGTTTTTTCTAGGTACGCCATGAGTTTTCTAATACCTCATCAAATTTCAAACGTATGACATCATTTTAAACACTTTTTCACCACGCCAGCAAAAACAAACAAACAAAAAAAAAAGCTAACAAATCACATTTTGCTATTGTTTAAAAAATTACTTTTAAAACTATGTTTTTGAATTCCTTCTGTCAATCGCAAATGCTTCTCACAAATCAGCTAGTAAAAACTAATAATTATTACACTTGTTAGTTAGTTGTCGAATATATTAATATAGTAATTAATTGTTTCATCTAAGTTTGTATGCAAAAGTAATTAATTGAAGTTCTTTATGTAGTTTCCAATTAGCTTAGTAATTTTAATGAACATTGTTTCCTTCAATATTGATTTTTCCTATTTTTCTTAACAGTCATCGTTTAGATCCCCCCCCCCTCTAGATATCCCCACCCTCTTTTTTTTATATTTCAATTGAACTGATCAGAATATGAAAACATGTTTTGGGGAATTCAGCCTTGTTTATGCTACAATTTTAGCATGTGATAATTTTCCGCGCACATCAAGTTCATCTAAGGAGCATCTAGTTAGTACAACAGAAAACAGCACCATGTAGATAAATATTTTACATTTATAATTTGTCATTTTTATCAAATCCCAATTCGAGGAATAAAATTATACAAAACTTTAACAATTGCGGAATATTTGAGTATGAGGAGTATAATAGTCTTTCATAGCTATTTTATGTATTTCTAATTATGAATGAGTTCTTATTATTGAGTGTATTTCATAATTTCTAGAGGTATAAAAACGCTTTTACGTTTAGAATCTTACACCATTTAAGTTTAAATTTAAACACTATTAATCTCAAAATTAAGCAGGTGAAAGCGGTACTATTGAGCTCTTTTATCTAAACTTTGCCAATTGAAAATTAATTTTAACTACTGAAAATAAGACTAAAAAATTGTTCTTTTAATATTTGTAAGCCTATCATATCACAATAATTTAAACTTCAAAAGTTATAACAAATGAAATGAAAAATTTCAAGACTTGTTTTGGCATGGATTTTTTGGATATAAAAATCATTTCATAATGATTAATAGTTATTAGACAATTGGGCTATTGAAAATGTTTCATGCTAAGGTGAATGAACAGGAACATTTTTATAGCAATCGAATAACTCATGAGTAGGACTCGGATAATGATGACCTAAAAATGCTGAAAAATCCGCTAAAAAAGGTGTTTTAAAAAGACCTTGAAATGAAAAAGAATGCTCTTTAAATTTTCTTTTACGTTAACTTTAAAAAATTACAAATAATAACTTTCATTTACAAACTTAACTCTTAACCTTTTTCACATAAAAAAATTTTGTTCTCATACCTTTATGAATCGAATAAAATAAATAAAGATATAATTAAAATAATAATGCAAATTATGAACAAAATAAAACGTTAATAATTGTATAATTAAGGTAAGAATTGATTGAACTTTAGATATAGTAGTCAAGAGCATCAGAAGTACATTGTATTATAAAATGTTTTTTTCATATTCTTAAAATCGAAAGGACGCCTATTGTTGAAAATCAAATTATTACATCTTGAAAAACTATGTTCAGGATTAACCCCCGCTATTGGAGTAACTTTAAAAGAACAAGATTAATTAAGGGAATTGTCTTCGATTTATTTTTTTTCCTTCAGTTTAAATGTCCAAAATTTGCTTCAAAATGTTATTTTGAAAATTTACTTTTGCATTTTTACATTTCGTAAAAAATAATTTAAAAAAAAGAAAATTAATCGTTTAAAATGCATAAAAAAATTTCAAAAATTTTAAGATGCCACCCCCCCTCCCCGCCATTTTTTTCGGAAAAGAAAATGAAAAAGATTTACAAAGTAAAAGTTAAAAAAAAAAAGGATTCAAGTCTTGCTTATGGGACAGCAAGATTTGTAGTCACTATCATTTGCCGATATTTTATGAATTTAATATCTTAAATAGTTAAATGAATTACTAACGTTTTGATGCACAAAACTGCAGACACGTGTTTCGGCGTTACAAGGAACACCCTTTTCAAGGCAAAGAAGTGTGAGCTTTTGGACAGATAATCTTCTTTCCTCGCACGACTTTTCGTCCAAAAGTTCCTTCTAACACCGAAACAAGTGTCTGCAGTAATTTGCAATTTTTTTTCACATCAAAATTTTGGTAATTCATTCATTTAATTTTCAAGCCACAAAGTTATTTATTCATTATCTTAAATAGCACTTTCTAGCATAATTTTCATGAATTAAGTAGCTCTAAATTAAATAATAATTGAAACTAAATTAACACAAGGCTAAAAGAAATGAGCAATAAGTATAATTTGACTCTCTCAAATATTAGAAAATAAAATATATCACTGTAAAAGATGAGTGGAAAAGTAAGAATCAATTTGACGTACTATATGTATTTATATATTTAAGTATACTTTAAACTATAACTTAATTTAATGAATATTACATTTGAAAATGCGATTTACCATAGAAGTGGAGTACATAAAATTTCAGTTTCCATCATTTTTCATAAACCCAAATAAATGTTAAGTTTTTTATTAACAAGAAGTTGATTCGCAGGAGCAGAACATGTTTTGAAAAAAAAATTGAAATTTGATAAAAATTAATGAAGCAAATAGATCTTAAAAATACACTTTTCTTAAGCGTCTGTGACAATGTGTTTTGTTTGCATACTTTCGGCATACATATATTTTTAAAGCATGGTTTTAAAAAGCAGTCAATACTAGTTATGAATTGTAGATAATTGCTAAAAATTATTTGAATGTTGATATTATGAGTCAAAACAAAAGCATAAAATCAAAGCAATAAAAAATGCATGAAAAAAAATAAGAACAGGTAACTTTAAATCAAAATTGATAATAGGGAAGTTGCAACCTATTAAATGTTCCTATTTTGACTATTGGATATTGATAATTGACCCTCAAAACTAAAAAATTCACCATCGCCGAATTTTAAAACACCATGATGGATTTTTAATGATTTTTTTTATAAATCCACGCGCAAAAGTGCACTCTTCTGAAACGTCACGAACTCACGTCACAGGGCACTAATGGGCAGCCTTCCGCCGAAGATCCCTTGTTTCCGCTACGGACATTTTGAGTGGGCTGATATTTTTATTTTTTAGAAATTCAATTATCTTTTTGAACACACTATGGAGGCCGGATTCGTTAAAGCACAATCTAATAATCTTTCTCAAGTAACATCAATAATGGTATTCGAATATTTTCGAGAGGATGAGAGGTTTAATGTTCTAGAAAGTTCGTCTTAAACGAAGCCAACTGCACTTCCTTCGGCTTCTCCTTGTCAGCTAAGCGAGGCGGAAGAGCGCATGACGTCACTTCCTGTGCCATTTGACGTCACAATCGCTTGACCTTTAAAAATTAATTTAAAAATAACTACTTATCGTATCGCAAAATTTTTTTACCTATGATGTTCATACATATTACTCTATCATATAAACATAAAATTGAGAAATCGAAAACTTCCCTATTAAGATGAGATTAGTGAAACCTTTCACCTCAAATATTTTCTTAACATGTTTGTAAATACGTATTGAAATATTCATCTGCAATTGAAATAATTTTAAAATTGAAGTAAAATATATTTAAAAAGAATGGCATTAGCAAAGCATACAGAGCACGAGAGAAATTGTATAACAGGTTTGAAATATAAGTAACTGAACCAGAAGAGTGTGTGACTTTCATTTTTTTCAAGAAGTAAGAACTCAGGCAGCGCATATAATTTGACTGCGTAGAATAGAATTTTACAACGTTAATTGTTTTTGAAAACTGAATATGATTTTAAGATTCAGAGCTTCAAAGTATTTCTAAAAAAAAAAAAACATTGTTAAATAAAGCCAAAATTTCCTCTGAAGCATTAAGTTTCTGTTAACACCAAATACAATTTTGATTGATTAATTTAAATGCTTTTTTTTCAATGATTTGTAGTTTTTACTTTGTGAAAGTTTCTTCAAAACTATTTGCATTAAATTTTAAGCTCTAAATATTATCTTTTCTTCTTCCTCCTAAAAGCTTTAAAATTTCAACTCATCTTTCCCTACGCAAATTATATGAGCATGCGGGTTCTTTCATACAATGGGGTTGTTTCCTTCAGTCAAAAGTACTACTTTTAGTCACTGAAGTTGATAGAATGAGCAAAAAAAAAAAAAAAAAAAAAAGAACATGGAGCGAGAAAATACTTTCATTTTCCAAACAGTTTCTCTTTAATTTTTTTTAAATGTCCGATTTTTCAAAATAGGCGTGGTCTTTATGACGTCACACGTGATGCACTTTGGCGCGCACTCCACTGGCGCCCTGAATGTTTACGCTTGCTGTCTACCACGTTTACACGATATGATAATTAAGAAGCGAATTAAAAACTGCGCTCTACGCTTGTTCTCAACCATATCGTTGCCAGTAAAGGTGAGTAAAGAAGCGAATTAAATATTACGCTCTGCGCTAAAAGGTAGCACAGAAGCATAAAAAATGAAATTGAGTCTGTGCAACAATTTAAATGTTTTTTTATTTTTAATTTTAAACTTTGTCAAATTAATTTAAAAAGTCAGATCCTATGTTTTTCAGCATGCTCTTTCAGAAAAAATACTTTTAAAATTTCGGAAACAACCCCATTAATAATTTATACACTTGAATAAATCTTACGTAAGGAAAAATGCATGCGCGTGTCTCGGAGATCCAGAAAATGGTTGTGAAGGGTCAAGAAAGTGGGGAACACATGATTGGACTTTTCAATTAAAAGTTTACTGTGACTATTTACCGCTCAACTATTATTTGCCCACTTCTTATGTGACATCTACTTCATTGTTGTAACTTAGAACGGTATTTTAAAAGAAATATTTCATCGTTGTTGACGCTTTATTTTTAAATGATATTTAAACTTTTTTTAAAAGAAATGGCATAACTTAGATTATTTAATTTGTTAATACTTTTTCTTTAATCTAAAAAATTGGAAAATGGCATAACAAAACCCTAACCAGAACCAAATTTATAGCTTGAAAACTAAATTTAGGTACTAAGTTTTACTTATTGCTGTTGTTTATTAACTTTCTTAGGCTACTACTGTATTTTGTAGAAGTTATAGTTCTTAGTCAGAAACAAGGTAGCTCAGTATCGCATTCAATAATTTAAAAATTACCATATTCCCTTTTTAAGCATTAAATTCGGCAATAATAATATGCTATAATAAAAATCGAAATAACTTTAAGAAATGAAATTTTTTAATGACAGCAAACCTTTCGAGTACTCTTTGAAAGTCAACTTCGTTAATGATTTTCAAAATAAAAAAGCTGAATTCATTTTAGTAGTTGAACACTGTTATTGCTTCCATTAATAGTGGAATTATGTAATTGTTCCTTTTTAGAAGCTAAATCATTCAGAAATCGAGCTATCTTCGTTGTTCAGTACTTGATTTGCGACCGAAAACATCCTGCTGGTTCTCCAATTATATGCAAATGAAAAAAAATAATAATAATAAAAAAGTTAGCGAATTTCAATGCTTGCAACTATAATGATTTAAAATTACTCTACGCCCAAAAATCATTTTTGGAAATTACTGGATTCCTTTATTTTTGAAGTTTTGGACCTAAAAGAGATATCATTATTTCCTTTACAAATCCTTCAGAGAAAAATGGCTGGAACAGTTAAAATATGAGTTATCTATAAAATTGAAACTGTAAAATTTAATTATAATAATTGAGTTATCTATAAAATTTAAACTTTTAAGAAACTTATAATATTCGACCCAATATCATTTTGCAATTCTCAATGACGTCATGATAAGTTTCGTCCATTAAAATTTTTTTCCGCTTAAATCTTCAAAATTTCTTTCAATATTTTTTAATTTTCAAAAGGCGTAAAGATTGCATTCGTCAACAATACTTTCGCATAAAATGATGAAATTTGTCTTGATTTTTAATTAATTAAATTTGAAAAAGAAAAACAGACTCGATTTGTATATTTTGTGTATAAAAATTTATGTATCAAATTTGGTAGAGCTAGTTTCTGCGATCAGTCTGTAAATCTCATTTATAGAGAAGTTCATGATTCTAATGCCACGCTTTCATCAATATTCTTGAGGCCTCGTGGTTCATAAGAAACGTCAGCTTCTTAGAATCGACAAACATTTTGGAGAATCTGACATTGGATAGATTATTTTAATTTCGCATTCACTGTATTTTTAGGTCAGTTTCGTGATTGGTAATTAAAAATTTGTGGACCACTGGATAACTAAAAAGATTATAGTCACAAAATTACACTTAAAGTAGCATTTTAAGAGTTAAAGAGTAGCATTTTAAGAGTATTATTTTAAGAGTTAAAATAGCATATTAAGAGATCGTTCTTGTGAAACACCAATCAACAAAATAAATCAGCATGAAATATAGTAATATTTAATTATTTCTTCGGTATCTTATTTTAACAGTCAGTGCCCCCAGAAATAGCTTCCTCTGTTTGAAACACCCTTTTCATTCTCCTCCATCATACAAGCTAATGAAAATCGTGAATAAAAGTGAGAGAAAGGAGAGAACACTACTAGCTCAGATATTCATGTTGTAAACGAAAGAGAAATATGTAATAACATTTTTATGGTATGGTAATTACTATGCGTGAAACCATGTATAAGTAGAATTATGTAACTTAAAGTCAACAATATTTTTTTAAGAGAAAGAGAAAAAAACATGATGAAATCTTCCCGATATGTTGAGTAGAAGGCAACCATGCACCGATAAAACTAAAATAATTATTTTTATGAGAAAGGGAAAAATTTGTAACGAAAAGTTACCGACATGCTAATCATCCTGTGTAGCAAACAAAGGGTTAAGTAGGAGTGACCAGTGTAGTTTTTAAAAGAATGTACAACGGGGTCGTTTCCAAATTTTTAAAAGTATTTTTTTCTGAAAGAGCATGCTTAAAAACATAGAATCTGACCATTTTTTAAATAATTTCTTTAAATTTAATATTTTTAAAAAAATTACTTAAATCGGTGCTCTTTTATCGTTTAACGCTTCTGCCGATGACATCACAAATAATGAAATGCCATTCGGTGTTGCATTCACGGTCCAAAATATTTAATTCGCATCTTTACTCACGTGTATTGGCAACGATAGGGTTGCTAGCAAGCGTAGAGCGCAATTGTAATTCGCTTCTTGATTATCATAACGTGGAAATGCGGTAGAAAGATGCATAGTGCATCATTTGTGACGTCATAAAGACCACGCCTTGTTTGAAGAATCGGATATTTTAAAAATTAATTAAAAAATAACTGTTGGGAAAATGAAAGTATTTGTGAGTCCATGTTATTTTTTTGCTTATTCTATCAATTTCAGTGACAAAAAGCACTACTTTTGACTGAAGGAAAGAACCCCATTCTTTTTGCGAGAGAACTGCACTATACGATGAAGTCTTTTCGGTACACTAATTTCCTTGCATGACAACATGTTAACTAAAATTCAATCATGTGAATTATAAAACTTATCTTCCTAATTTGGCTACTTAGTAGCTCCTCTCTTATAAAAGTACTGCCACTCATTTTCGTGAGAGAAGATTAGGACATTTTCTTGGATGCTAATAGCACGGCATGGCGAAATGTGATAAGTTGAAGTGAATTATACAAGAAATAAAAATTCCAATAAATATTTTGGAAAAGAAAAAGACAGATAAAATAAAATTTTTCCGATATTCTGATGTTACCCTCAGTCAACACGTTAAGAAGAAATTAATTACTACACGGCACATAAAACAACGCTCAATTTTAACATTTCGTATATTCTTGCTCAGGTTTCATAAACTTATGCTTGATCCTTTTGAATTGTGTCACTTGCATGGGTAGAAAAGTGACCCATTTCAAAATTTCACCATTTAGATTCCAAAAATAGCGTTAGCCAAAAATAAATTACAAGTTTTGTAAAACTAAAGATAATTTACACAAAAATTTATGGAAAGTAAATTATGCTAATAGTGTGTTTTTTAAAAATTTTTAAACAAAATATATTCCGTAAGAAATATTCATTTTTGTGTGTTTTTGAAAATTGTAATTCCAAGAAGAATTCGGCAAGTATGTACATATGAAATTGCCACATTACACAACTTTTGTTTGATCCCATTTATTGACTGCTTCCAAAACTAAATCACCTGCATCTACTCAAAGCTTTCCAAATTCATTTTTGCATACAATCAAGTAAAAGTTAGTCATTAAAAATTTTGAAAACGCCCTCTTCAAAAATTTGGACGCTCTAATTAATTGACCTTCAAATACAGTCAACTTACAAAACATTTAGGACTATGAAGTGTTTAGAGGCAAATCTCCCAATAACCCTAAGAAATATCAACATATCTTTATCTCAAAATAATATTCAAAGCAAACTTATATGTTATTGATACTGTTAAGAAGTAATGATTATAATCCATTTAAAATGAATTTCGGACATTTTTCAAAATTATCCTACCACTTAGAGCAGTTTTGAACCATGTCAGAAATAAATGGGATATGAAGTAAAATTTGATAAAAACAGTTCAACTTCGAACCAGAAATTTGTTTTTTCTCCATGTTTTAAAACTCCCCATTGCCATTTCATAGCATTATGAGATTTCTTTTATCTATTATTTTGCATAAAATATTGCAATGTAGAGCTAGCGATTTCAACTACAGTGGACGCCAAATAATTGAATCGGTGGTCAATTGAATCAACCGTTTTAATGAATCAAATTGTCAAAGACAGAACAAAATCAAGCTTTATTGAATCAGCCACTTTATTGAATTAGCCGCTTTATTGAATCAGCCGATTTTTGGAATCAAAACTGTTTAGAACAAACATGATTCATATAAGCTGCAGCCACTGTACTTCAAATTGGCATTTACAAGCAGTAACTTCAGAATTATTGGATTATAAAATGAGTTGTGCACTTTGTGGGCAACTTGTATTGTAAAATGAAAAGGGGAAAACTAATGTAACCTTCAAGCACAGTGCCGCATTGGGATTTCAACATTTTTTTTAAAGTCGATATGTACTCCTGAATGTACTAAAAATTTCTGAGTGGGAGTAGTGAAATTTAGTAGTTGAGTGTAGAGGGAAGCTTATTCACAAGGTTCAAAGTTACCCTAAATACGTAACTTAATTTTTTTAATTAAAAACTGTGACAAATTTGATGCAATATAAGACTAATTCCAGCTCCTGGTGTCACTTCCCCTTGCATTTTCGGATCTGGATATGTTTAAAAAAAATTTCACACTAACTCTAATTCTAAGATTATTTACCTGCTGCCACGTTTGATATTCATGCTTAATATTTTTAGTTAAGAACAGTAGTCAACTATCAAGAGTGTATTTTAATTTTTCTCAATCATTATTCAGACTCGAGGCCATTTTCTGTGTTTTTTAATTAATATTTCCTTTAGTTAAGTCTCCACAGAGATGAGGCATAGTAAAAGGAGTTCATTGAAAACTTCAGTATTTCTGGCACTTGTCTATACTCATAACACCCACACAAGGAGGTCGTTGACATGGAGATAACATAACATGAGTCAAAAAAAAAAGAGGCTATTGTTTGGATACTGAACTGATCTTTAAAAAGGAGAGGAAAGAAAGAAATTAAAAAAATGGAGAAATATCTGCAATAAATAGGTGCGATAAAAACATTTTCAAATGTGAAACTTTATTTTTAAAGAAACAATGTCAAAATTAAACAAGAATACAGCAATTGGCAAGGTCTAAGTTTCATTTTTAAATAGAGTGAGGCAATAAAACAAAATATTCAACCGAAAAGATAAGAAACTGAATTTTAAAAAGGAATGTGATATAATCTCACATAAACTTGTTGAGTGTGTTGAAACTAAGAATACTTCTAGTTGGATGTCCTCTACCTATTTCCAAGGCTTTTCTCCCCCCTATTCTTATATATATATAAAAAAAAAGATTTTCAGAGGTGTGTTTTATTCACTTCATGATTGCGGGATAAAAATTCACCTGATTAATTGTAATTAATTTAAACCAATATATTTTGCTAATTCTTTTAATCACGTCAATTGTGAAAACCTTCAATAATCAAATTTTCGATTTATTTGTGTTTTATTAAAGGAAAGTTTTCCTCTGTCGGAGAGCACAAATGCTTACAAAGCTTATCAACTGTCGTCTGAGTGCTCTGTCAATGTCAAAATTATATCGATCACCAGATTTTAGCGATAATAAATAAATCAATTACTTTTAATAATTTAATATATATATATATATATATATATATATATATATATATATATATATATATATATATATATATATATATATATATATATATATATATATATATATACACAGAGAGAGAGAGAGAGAGATAGATATAGATATATATATATATATATATATGTTACTCTGATGCATAAGCTAAATAAATTGTAAAGTTTCATCAAAATCCATTCAGCAGTTTTTGCGTGAAAGAGTAACAAACATCCACACACATACATCCATACAGACAATATTTAGTCGAAATTTTCTGCACGAACGCCTACTAAATGGAAGGATTCAACCAATGATGAGCAAGATGAAGATGAAGCCGACATATTTTAAAATGACTAACGTGTATATTTTACGATAGAAGGGGAGGGGGAGGAATCAAATTATTTCAATGCTGAGGGTGGGCCGGTAATTCTTGAATTGTAAGAAAGGTGACACTTTCACTTCCGATTTTCGCTTTTTATCCCTACTTTTGGCGTGTATTCGTTTCGTGTTTTGTTTAATCTGAATTTCCTTTTCTTTCATATTTTAAAAAAGTTTTCTGAACATACCATTTTTCTCATTGAACTTATATCGCGTGAAATTTTACCCAACTTATGGTGGGAAACCGTCATGTTGCAAAAGTTGATAAAACAGTCAACTTTGCATTAACTACGTTCATCAATGCTTCCAAACTCAAGAAATTGCATCCCAATCGAATGCGCGAGTATGCTGAATAACTAGAGTCTTAGAATGTTTTTTAAAAGTCTCTTCATGTATCACTTCATAGCTTAGATGTTCGGTTTGTCTCACTTCGTGGTGTTGTGCGTTCGTACTACGTAAGCATACGTACCCGGAATTCCAGCTTCCAATATGTACGCATGTGTACATGAGTACGAATAGATGTCAGGAAAAAAGAATTCAAAATGGAATCTAGGATCATTAAAATGAAATTTTAAGCAGACATCCTTGTAGAAATTTTTTTGAGAAAGCAAGTGAAGTGACTTTAGAGGCCATGTCTTCCTAGTTGGAAATTAGGGGCCCTTCTCTTAGGGGGATTCGGTCCCTTAGTTTAAATTTAATTAATTTTATGAGGGAGGGGGACCGGTGAACAAACTGCCACGGAACTTCCCTTGGCTCTTGGCGGCCGTGAAAAGCAATACCTTCTTTACTTTGTACATGGAAGCAGAAGCTTTCCTTCTGTTTTAACGTTCTTTAGGATTTAATCTGTGTAAGAAATATTAACGTCAAAAAAGCAAATTGCAGATTACAGCAGACACGTGTTTCGGCGTTACAAGGAAACGCCTTTTACAATTCAAAAAGTAATGAGCTTATGGATGAAAAGACATCCGACAAAAGCGGCTGACTTTTGTCGGGTGTCTTTTCACCC
Organism: Uloborus diversus; assembly: GCF_026930045.1. NCBI lineage: Eukaryota > Metazoa > Arthropoda > Arachnida > Araneae > Uloboridae > Uloborus > Uloborus diversus. Next base: position 145,263,866 of record NC_072737.1, read on the forward strand.
ATAAGCTCATTACGTTTTGCATTGAAAAAGGCGTTCCTTGCAGCGCCGAAACACGTGTCTTCAGTAATCTGCAATTTGTGCTTTTTTAACGTTATTATTTCTTACACTACTTTTCAGCACAAAGGTATTTATTTATCTTATAATCTGCTCTACTTAATTTTTTTACTATCGATAACAGTTTGCTTATTTCAGAATTTTTACACACAATTTTGCACACCCAGCTTGAAAAGAATGCCGCAAACAATCTGGTTCTATTTATCTTCCAGATAATCTGGAAATGGTATGTTAAATTACCGTTCACGTGATCATATCATTCTGATTATCTGTCATATCGATTACAATCGATATAACAGATACTGAACAATTATTCAGTATCGTGATTGCCTGAGCACTGAAGGGACTATTTCACTGAACATCTGATGGTTTCGAATTTGAAATATAAGAATAGTTGTTAACAATTATCTTATGTACATGTTACAATAATTTAAATTAATAATCGCTGCTATTTTTTCATCCTGTTTTATCTACATCTTTAGAGTCATTACATTTGAGCATTCATATTCAAAGCAACAGACAATAAGAAGCGATGTACGTGTAACAAAAATCGCTGTAAATGGGGTGGTTTCCTTCAGTCAAAAGTACTACTTTTAGTCTTTGAAATGGATAGAATGAGCAAAAAAAAATTCATGGACCCAGAAAATACTTTCATTTTCCCAACGGTTTTTTTTTTTTTCAAATCAATTTTTTAAAATGTCCGATTTTTCAAACAAGGCGTGGTCTTTATAACGTCACAAATGATGCAATTTGTCGCATCTTTCTACTACGTTTCCACGTTGTGATAATCAAGCAGCGAATTAAAATTGCACTCTACGCTTGCTATCAACCATATCATTGCCAATGGATGTGAGTAAAGATGTGAATTAAATATTTTGTTCTGCTAATGGCTACATTGAATGGCATTTCATCATTTGTGATGTCATACGACAGAAGTGTAAATAATAAAAGCGCACCGATTTAAGTAATTTTTAAAAATATTAAACTTAAACAAATTATTTAAAAAATGGTCAGATCCTATGTTTTTAAGCATGCTCTTTCAAAAAAAAAATATTTTAAAATTTTGGAAACGACCCCATTCTTCCATACGGTTATAAGTGGCTTGTTTAGGGGGGCAACCGCTCTCTCACTTTTAAAAGTGAAGGAGCTTGGCCGTTTACTTTTCTTAGCTCAAACTTAACTGTCGATCGAAAAATGATATGATTGATCGGTTTACGTGTTTAAAGAAAAAAGAATTGACTTAATAACTATGTGTTTTATACTTTCCCACGCAGTTATTGGATAAAAATTAAATTGGAGCTTTGAACTGGAAGAAGAGAGTCTACTGTGACCGCCCATGCGTCTCGATTTTTGAGGCCGTATCCCCAATATTGTAGGGAATGTCATTTAATTAATATGATGATGATGATGAAATTTATTAACAAACAAAATACACATACATAACAGTAAGCAAAATTAAAAAAAGTAAAATTAAAAAAACTTACAAATTATAAAACATAAATTACAAACTTCATAACAAAACATTAAGAAAATCTTGACTATAGTTCAACACGAGTTAGTATTAAATTCAACACTAAAGAGCGCCAAAGGCACTGTCCGCAGTGTTTTTTAATTGGTTTGTATGGAGTACAAACACAAATATGTGTTAACAGAAATATTTACAAATTAATTTTACACAAGTATATTAACGTTAAGATTCAGCTGTGCAGATTAATCTTAAGATTCAGTTGTGCTTTTTCCAGAAAAAAAATAGCTTTATTGGCGCCAGCCACGTAAGTGAGATGGGTGGAACCCCAAATGGAGTGCCTCCCCCGCACCTCCTTTAACCCTTCAATTGTAGAATCGCTTCGTGCAAATGTCGTGTTTTATTATTTTTTATTTTTTTTTTAAACCTTTAACAAAATTTAATTAAAAAAAAACATGAGTGCACAGTGAAATTATTACATGTAATACATCCACTGTACAGTCCATATTTAAAAACTGGATAAGGTGGGGCAATAAACCATAGTCCTTGATCAATCCGGTTGATTAGTTATTGGGATTATAGGTTTTGGGATAATTACGACTCTCCAGTATTTAACTAAAAATATAAACGCTCTAAAAGCATGCAGGTGGAAGGATAATTTTTTTTTACCACACTCGATTTTGTTATCATATGGTGTTTCGAACAAATCATCAAACCAGTACTATTTTCTAACTTTAGTTGTAATAGCTCTCTTAACTCGGCATTTTAATCCCCAACAGATACTCTAAACTCGGTACTCAAAAAAAAAAAAAAAAAAAAGAAACAACTGAAAATTATAACTTTGTAGGATAGGTGGCTTGATAGTGCTGATAGTATACACTGTTAAAAAAATTTCCTGAAAATAACGGAGAAAGTACCGGCAGCAAAGTTGCCGTAAATATTACATTTACGTTCAATGACTTGATCCGTGATTTAACAGAAGTTCCATTTCTCATTTCTCCGTAGTCGTAGTTTTCCGTTTATAAATTTCCTGTGACTGAACGAAAATTCTGTTTCTTATTTTTCCGTTTATTTATGATCTTTCTGTGTTTTAACAGAATTTACGTTCCTTATTTTTTCATTGCGATATTTTTTCCATTTCTCACTTTCCCGTATTTAACTGAAATTACAATCTACACTATATTTCTTATATATGATTTATTATATATGATTTTCTATCTACACTATAAAACAATTTTCTTAAAATAACAAAACAAAAACAAAAAAAAAAAAAAAAATCCCCTGTATTTCTCTTTTTTCTATTGACAAACTCTTTCATTTGTCATTTTTCTGTTATTTGACTTTGCCAGTATTCAATTTTCTGTGAATGGTACTAATAGAATTAATTAAACATTAGGTTATTCACAAAATAATGCTGTAATTTCATACACACACAAATAGTTATACCTAAAATTAAACCCTGTGCAAGAATTTAAAATATTAAAAGATTTTATTTTCAAAAAAATATTTAAAACGTTATGTCAAGTAGTGACTTTTTGTTTCATTAATAATTTAGCACTTTAAAATGATATATAATACAGATATAGTTAACTATTCTAAAATTATTACTTTTTTTTATTTGCATTTGTTACTCAAAAATTTTTTTAATTAACATCTGGAGAGAGAACTTACCTAACACCGAGCATCCATTTGCTGACCAAAACTTTTTATATCAACTTCAGATGAGTCAAATTAATCAAATAGTAACAGCAGAAAAATTGATGGATTTGAATAGGACACCAATTATCCCTGCTGATACTGTTCGATATTCCCTGCGTCGTATATTGTCTGGGGTGGCATGGAAAAACATACATGAAAAATATGATATTTTTATTTGCAGAATATGTCAAATAAAATGCTATTAAAAACAGGTTGACGTTATCATATAATAATATACCTGATAGAGAGTATCGCATATCTATTGTGTTTAAAAACAGAACCATTGACATGCACGTGAAGAATTTTTGGTTCAGATGCTACATCCCTCCCGCCCCCCCCCCCCCCCCCCCCCCAATAATATCCAAATTTTTCACTCATTGGAATCGCAACATAGATTTTTAGTAAATAATCATTATTACTTAAGCATATATCAATATCAATCAGTTCGATTTACCCGAACTGTTTTTCCAAGAAACTTGCACTAATCTCAAATAAGTTGTTGGATAAGATCTTAATAAATTAAATTAAGTACTTATTGTTACCAAAACTTTCATTGTATTTTCAAAGATCAACAATACACCTTTATTTAGAGATTTAAAATAGTTACTTTCAGTATTCCAAACTGTGAAGCAAATCCCCCCCCCCCCAAAAAAAACTGAGTTATTTTTCCTATCTTGCTCGCACAACACGATAATCTCCGGTATAGATACGAAATGGCATTTAGCATATTAATGACTTTCAAGAATGCGTAAGAGCAATAAAAAATAACTCTATAATAGTTGTATAAATTCTAAATAAACTATCATCGGAATTCAATCAAATGCATATTAACAAGGAAAATACATTTGTATATTAACATGTACAAAGATATTCAACAACACTTACATATGACCAGCGGTGCTAAATGCATCTATACAGCTAATCCAATAGGCTTTATTTTAAATTGATAACACGAGATCCTTAAACTATTCTCACTGCTAGAGCACACAATATGACTAACGAATAGAATTGTTCATAGTATTGAGCAAAATATTAAAACCACAAAAATATTCTAATACTGACTCAGTAAAACCCATATCAAATCATTAGGGCGATCAAAACACATCTACCAGTCTAAAAATGGCGCGAGCATTTTTCCAAACCTACGAAGCTCAAAGGCGTATAAACAATTTCGACATACGAGTATATTACTCTCTAGACATGAAATAGCAAGCTATCTATTTTGTCTACAGCATCTGAGTTGTTATTCTAAATATGCTTTTAATTAGCAAAATGTAAGTGCGATTAATAAGCACTATCAATAAGTGATGTTTATCATGACTTGAAGACTAATCGGAGCAAAGTACAGCACAGCGGCAACCCTAGAAATGGAAAAATTCCATTTTCGTCGGGATGTTTACGTTTTTGTAAGGAAAAAATACATTTTGAAGCATTACAGAAAAATTCTGTTAAAATCAGCAGAAAACTACCTGAATTTTCAGTTTTTTTTTTTAACAGTGTATGAGACAAGGAGAGGAAAATCTTTGTAATATTAAGTAAATGTTCTCAAATTATTTACACTAAGTGTTCAGTCAAGACGGACGTTTGTGGTCATTGACCCTCTTCAGAACTTTTCCCATGCTTCCCTCTCTTTGGCCAGGGATTTCCAATTTTCTATTTTGGGTTTTCATCGGCGTGAAGTCGAATTAAACGGTCCCACAACTGGTTTTCATTTTGTTTTGTTTCTGTTTCTTTTTTCTTTTGGTCAACCACTATGTTTTTGCTAGCATGTCTTACATTCAAAATTTTCAGTGAAGATCTTTCAGAAAATACTGACAGATACATCGATTTGAATTCGAGTGACTTGCCTTTTAACATCACAGTGATGAAGACAGAAATTCAGTGCTAAAGACGCTATATTTTGTGGTTATCCTTTCTTGATTTAATTTATGATGTTTTTACCCGTAGAAATGTCTTGAGATAAATGCATATAATTGTTTACAGCCTCCATTTCAGCAATTTTTATCCCATATTATTCTGTGTAGCATGAGCTGTTGCGCCACTGAGTTTAGGGTTTAAAGCCATTTTGTAACTTTTGTTTCACTGAAATCGGACGAACAGCCATGACCCTACTAAAATAGACATCTAAAAAGACGGCGAGAGCAGTTTTGTTTTCATTATTAGTAAAGATATAGGTAAAATCATAAAAAACAAAAAAACCAATCTCTGAGACCATTTAACAGTCCCGTCACTTGGAGGGGAGGAGTCATCAGAAAGAAACAATTCCTCTCTCCATGATATTGAGTAATATGATAAAACTATTCAATATAATAACCTATTGTATCATACACGACTATGTGATCCGTTGTTTCTTAAATAATCTGAACTGAATAGTCTCTGTCCTGCATTCTGCAGGAAAATCTTTGAATAAAAGATCTGCCATTGGACCATTAAATTAATTTGACTGAATTTCAATGTTATTATCCCGTAAATAGTTTTGGAAGATGAATTGATGGAAACTTTCCTCGTTCAGACTAGGAGAAATCTAAGCTTTGCCTTGATATTACAAACTATACATCCGATGAGAGAAAACACGCTTTGAATAATTTATTTATTTATTATTATTTTTTTTCAAATATGTACCTTTCTTAACAGAACCTAAGCTTGACTGCAAGTGCATAACTATCATTGTAATGGATTTTGAATTTCGAACTAATTTTTAAAAAGAAGGTTTACAATTACTTTTATCATTCTTATTTTTTTTTCGCTCGTGAAATTCCCTTTAATTAAAAAAAAAAAAATAATAAGCTGAGTATTTTTATTCCTTCATATTTCAGATGTCCCTCCCAAGTACCGTTCGTCACCGAACCTGAAGCTCTTCTCCCGGCCGCAAGAGGAGACGCCGTCTGCCCCGCCGGCCCTGATTCCCGACCGGGCGAGAGGCGGCTTCGGCGGCGCAGCGCCGCCGCAGTCGAAGACTTCGCTGCCGACCGCCATGGCCCGGCGCAACGAGCGGGAGAGGAAGCGGGTACGGCTCGTCAACCACGGATTCGCCACGCTCAGGCAGTACCTACCGCAGCAGGGGAACTCGCGAAAGAAGGTGAGTTGTCGGGATTGGTCGGGTAGATAGCCACTGTCACCTGTCACGCGTGGCGAGAGTGACGCAATGTGCTCCTGTCATTATTTTTACGTCATTGGGGGAGTTTTTAGCAAAGAACGCAATGGTGGGAATCCTCAATGGTGGGAAATATAAATAGTAGCCAATGATCGAGTTGAAATTTGCGCCAGGGCATGATAATTTGATAATATGTTTTGGTAATGTTTAACATGCAGGGAAAGGCTTTATTGTGACAAGGCTGAACTCAATCCGGTAACTTTACTGTTTTACTGGTAAGACTCATTTCAGGGAAATGAAGAAATGAAAAAGCGGTCAACTATGAAAGCTACCTACTGGAGTTTAGGGTTCATCCACTGGAGTTAGGGTTAAAATTTCAACTACCAAAATATCATCAAACAGTAGGCTTGCCAGATGTCCCGGATTTCAGACAAAATCCCAGAGCCCCGTTCGGTTTACGTCATGTCCCGGAAAACGACAAATTCGATAATTCATGACCAAAAAAGTCTTCAAACAATTAACATTGTAGGATTATTTAGGACAATTATTTTGTCATTTGTAACATTGACACGTAAAATTAATATCGGATTAGCTCGTAAAATTTTTAACAGGATTTAAACCAAAAAATACTTTTTTTTAAAAAAAGTCTTAGAGAATGAAAAGTACAGGTATTTGTTCTAATTTTTATCCCTCATTCAAAGTGTTTCTTCTTACTTAATTTACATAATTTAGTTTACATGATGCATTAAAAGGTGCAAAAAATAAAATGTTTAAATTTATCTGCATGTCATTTATCCCTGGTTTAGGTTTATAATAAGTAACCATATTTATTCATAGCATTAAGAATGAACTAACCTTTAAAATACACTGGGGTAAGAAATTAAGAGAATTTTCAGATTTGGTCAATTATCTCCAGAACTACCAGACCGATTTTAATGAAATTCGGTATGTACATACACTGAAACAGTGCAAAACAAATAACCGTCCAAAAGTTAAAATACACACTCATGATCATAAATAACTCTTTAGAGTCGGATGGTATGAAACAGCGGTTGCAAAATGGAACAAAAAAATGGGTTATTAAGGGGTATGGTCCCCTTTAACTGTATAGAGATATATAGGTCACGTAGTGTGACTCCATACTTGAAATGAAGCAGTTTATGTGATCCTGGGGCCATTGTTTCCATTTTTTTCAATAACGCTGTTCTCAGGCTATGGATGGTCCCTGGAGGGGTGTTGCGAGTTGCTATTGTCCTCTCGAGAACGTCCCAGACATGCTCTATAGGACTGGAGTCTTGAGATCGTTTTGGTCAATCCATCCAATGAATATCCTCCCCTTCCAGAAATTCATCGACCAGAAGAGCTCTATGTGGCCTTGCGTTAACATCCATTAAAATTAACTCAGGGCTAACAGTAATCCTCAAGAGGTGAGCAGAGCGCTCCAAGACCACATCCCTATACCTCGCAACTGTCACAGAGTCTCTCTCAAAAGACATGGACGGGTGTGCGGCCATCTAACATGATGCCTGGCCAGACCGTCAAACCACCACCACGATAATGGGTGATTTCGCAGGTATTGGAAGGCAGGTAGTGAGTTCCTGCCTCTATTCATATAAACGTAGAACAATAATGGTTGGTTAAGGTGAACCGGGACCGGCTACCTACCCTCCGATATCCACGAAATCGATTATCATGGAGGAGGAGGAGGTTTAATAGTTTTGTCATCCATTAAATTTGATTTGAATCATTTGTGTGTGTACCAAATAGATTTTCCATCGCATTATTATGACAGTATTTTGGCGAAGTAATACTGATGATGATTTTGTAATCTTTGAATATATATATATATATATATATATATATAGTTATATATATATATATATATATAATATATATATATATATATATATATATATATATATATATATATATATATATATCAATTTGAAGTTTAATCACATTTATAATCGTAAGTAAACTAACAAATGAAGTTTCTACAATCTTTAAAATAAAAAAATAATTAAAAAAAAAAAACGATTTTTAAAAACTTTTCAGAAAAATCATGATTTTTTTGCATCTTGCTGTTACTACTGCAGTGATATTATTTTACATTTAGGATTTTCTGTCAGAGCTATTTTTAATGGGTGATAATCTTTATTCCCAATAAATCAGTAATATTATCATATCCATTATGTAAAAAAGTGTAATCATTTAGTGAATGATAAAAAACAACATTTACTCATCATCCGAATAAATGAGAAAAAATAGTCTGAAAAATCATTTTTTCTACAAAACAAAATACTAGATGGCGCCCATACACAAACTGTCAAATCGTGCTGATTTTGAGTTTTTTTCTCCTTCTTACTAGGAGAGAAATCAGAAAGCCCATCGAACTAAGCGAGATATTTTCGCCCTACTTTTCACAAGACTTCTTGTGTGGGGAGGGAGTTTTAATAAATAATATGATTTTATGATAAGAAAAAAACGTGGCTGCAAAAGTTTTACTTTTGAATTAAATGTGGAAAAAAAAAGTAATTTTCGTATCAAGGCTTGTTTTCGATTCATTGAAATTTACCTTCCATCTAAATTGAAATTATTACAGAACTTACTTGTTTTTCTGCACTGCTTTATTATTTGAGAACTTATTTACGCTTTTGTTTAGGTTAAAATTAACTGAAAAACTTATAAAATGTGTCCAATGGGCCGTGGTGGTTTTTCTTCGTCCACTGTAGAATAGCGTAGAAACGGGTATTATTCACATTTTTATACATAAATAAAATAAAGAAACCACGTATATGGCGAAAAAAACTTTAACAAAAGCTTTTAAATTTTATTTTGACTAATCAACTTCTTCGAAATGCTTTAGTTATTTATTTATTCCTCAAAGGCTGTATAAAAAAGATTGCCTGCGCCTGGACAATCATTTTTTGAATCTGCGAAGAAAGTAGATTCAGTTCATTCACAATACTGAAATCTGATATTTGCACATATGTTGGGGAATGGGGAGCAAAGTGAAATAGTTTAGATGACTTGTTCTTTTTTTTTTTTTCAAAATGGACAAATTGGAAAAGTTGTTCTGAAAATCACGATGCATAAAGAAAGAACTATATATATATATAATAATATATATATATATATATATATATATATATATATATATATATATATATATATATATATATATATATATATATATATATATATATATATATATATATATATATATATATATATTAGGGTGGGTCCTTATTTATATGGAAAAATTTTTTTTTCGGAATTCAACAAGTGACGCCCCCCTAGTTTTGTGACACTATAATAAAAAGTAATCGGTGCAAAATTTGAACTCGATCGGTCAATAATAACACGTGCCCCTAGGACGTTGAACTTGAAAACTTTTGATAATTTTCCGACAAATCTTCGAGTTTTTACTTCAGACTCCGTACATCGTTTCTCCTATGTTTGCAAAATATTTTTACAGCGAGTTAGCACTAAAATTAATCTTTTTAATTACATCATATCGTCTAAAGATTTTACATTGAATAAGAATGAAATACTGCTTTAGAAACTTTACCTTAATCGTACGCTTTTCGCAATATATCTCAATCGTGTGCATTTTTTTTTCCGATAGTCTTGGAGTGTCCTGTAATAATACTAAATTGCTTTTGTGTCTCATATTTGGTAAATTAGTTGTGGAATTCTTCGATTAATTGTGCTCCTCTTTCAGTTGTATCATTCACAACTTTCAGCATTTTAACGATATCTCTTCCCTTTAAATAGCTTCCTTCATTTTGCCATGAATCAGGATCAAATAGGAAAACAACTTTTGGTGTTTGTAACTTATCAAACAGTTTTATTGACTTGTAATTGATTCTATAAAGAAGAAGATCTTTACTAAGAAAGTATTCCAAATCATCTACTGTTATTTGAAATTTTTTATACAGTCATCAGACACGTCTTCCTATTCAGCAAGCATTTTTTTTCTTCAAAGTTAATTCCTTCATCCAATACGGACAAAGCTACTAGTTCATCCCCTAAGTACCATAAGTGATTTATGAATTTTTCAATCACTGCTTCTGCTGCATGTTTTGTCATCATTTTGTACGCTGCAGGTTTTTTAGACACTAGACTTTATATTAATTTAAAAGGCCTAGAATGGGTTGCTGCGAAACTCTATATCTTCATACAACATTTAGCTGCAAAACAGCATTTACGGGCAATCTCTTCATGTAAGGTCAATTTAAATTGTTTCCTAAATATATAAATATTCAAACAATAAATTCCTTTTGCCACCCATCTGGCTCACAGATAAGCTCCAGGTTGCCGAAAACATATCGCTGTAGGAGGGAGGACTTTCACCAAGAAATATTATTACACGTTATGAGAATTCTCTGTAATATTTCTTAATTCCGCTTTCTATGAACAATAATATGTCATCAAATTCTTCTTTTAGAATTTAAGTGGTATGTGTAATTTTTGAATTTTGAAGCGCTTAAATAATGAAATATCGAGTCTAGAACTAAGAAAGGCAAGAACTTCTTTAAAAGACACTCTGCAGTACGAATTCAAGTGCATGATGATAGCAGTACAAATGCAATATATCACCGTTCAGCTTTTGCTCTAAAAATTACATGCACAATTTATACTACCGGTATTGTAAGCCGCTGTATAAAACACTACAGCTTGAACAGTTAGCAATAAAGAGCAATCATCTAAGATATCATATACAACTGAAGAAATATCCCAGAAATTCTGAGTAGGCTGTTCAACATTGGAACCTGAAGCTATCATGGTAAGCCTATCGGCGTTTTTTCTACAGTTACATCTGGATTGTAGCTTTGCATCCCAGGGAATAACTAAAAAATCTAAATTTAAATTCATGAAATCTGATTTTACCTCTCGAAGATTTTATCTTGCTCTCTCAAGGGATGTACGATTGATCATAAGGTTACTTGGATTTAAATTTACTGCATCTACGTAGGCTGTTAATGAATGAGCAGCATCTTTGTCCCTAATACGGCATTTGTCTAAAATTGATGAATTGCGAGCAGATCTCAATAGTTGTCAAGCTTTTTTGCGTTGTGGCAGACCAGATATAGAAAAAAAGGTTCAACAGGTTAGGATAGATACCCATTTCGGTTTCTAAATCTTGTGAATTGCAAGAGGAATTTGATGATAATAAAGGACTATGTACTGAAAAAGAAGACAGTCTAAAGTATAGATTTTTGCATTACTCCGATCTGGAATTTTTTAAAATTCATATTTTAGATATGGAAAATAGAGTTTATTTTTATGGTAGGGTAATCGGGGATTTTTCAAAATTTAAATTATAAGAATGCATAAACATTTAAATATATATCTAAAGAACAGCGAATTAAAATATAATTGTCATTACTTATATTTATAACGTGGAAACCTAGTGACCCTATTTGCCACACCTATTACATACACAGAAAATTTTCTAAATTAACACCCCCAAAGCCTGGAGGAGGCAATTTGTTGTTGTCAAAAATCATTCATTAATGGCCTTTAGAATCCCTTGTGTCCATCTTGGTGGAAAGAAATGTTCCCCTGCCGCTTGGTTTGAAACGAGCGCGAATAGTGGTATGCCTGGTCCCAAGGCCATTGGTCTACATGTACCCTATGTAATATGTAAAATTTTACAGAATGAAAGTGAGAGAATGGTTGGTCTTGAAGTAGCAACATCTATTGAGGTTTCAAAATTACTTTAAATATGAAACCTAGGAATATTTTTACATAAAAATGAGGAAAATCCGCAATTTTTTCTTTAAAACTCAAAAAAGGGGGCCCTAGGGGCACGTGTTAATATTCATGGATTGACTTAAAATTTTGCATGGATCATTTATTTGTATAATGGAACAAATTGAGGGGGCGTCGTGTAAAATATATATATATATATATATATATATATATATATATATATATATATTTTATAAAACTTGCATTGAACCATTATTTTCATTTTTGGTATTAAATTTGTACCTTCAAAAAAAGGGGGTAAATTTATCGTTTTTTTTTTATGGGGCAAAGTGAAAAATATTTTTCTTTCTACTGAAATAATTTGTATTCGATTGTTAAAGATATTTTTGATCAAATAAATGAGAAAACAAAAGAATGAATGAATAAAATGAAATGAAACAATAAATGAATAAAACAATAAATAAATAAGTTAATATATGAAAAATATTAAATGAATGAAAAAAAAGTGAATTAATAAAAAAATAAGTGAATGCATGAATAAATAAAGGACTTATTAAATGATGGAATATAAAGGAAATAATTAATCAAAAAGGTAAGTGATTTGATATAGGATTGCATTAGTAGATGAAATGAACTATTTCGCTTTGCCCCGCTTGCACTTCACTAACTGTATAAAGCATTTAAAACAAAAAACAGCATAATATTAAACAAATAAACACTGCATCGAATATTAGTAGAGCTCAAATAATATTTAAAATGTTAATAATAGGAACGTTATCACTTAATAACGGTAAAAATAATTTTTGACTTACCTACAACAAAATATTACAATATGAGTTTCAATTTTTGAAAATTGCTTGCGTTATCGTACTCCTTGATTTTCAGAAATAAATTTTTCTTGACTGGACTGTGCTACATGTGTTACTACATGATTAAAATATTACAAGGTAGGTGGCGCTAAAAGCAGAGTAAATATTTCACCATTTCACTTTGCCCCATATTCCCCTATTTGTCTTTGTTTGAACTTTTACCACTGTTTGACTTACCTCGCATGAGGCGCAAGGCAAGCCAAATTTCTGGGATCCCCTTGAATCTTACCAGCATGAAAGTATACTGCAAAACTATATTTAAATACCTAAAAAAATTTAAAAGCATTCGTAACGTTATAGAAAAAATATCACTTTTTTTTCGGACGTGTTGCATTGTATGAGTCCTATATAATAACGTCGACAGCGTGCCTCTGATCATATGCTGAACTAGTGGTACCCGCAAGGCTTTGCCCGTAATAAAAAAAATTAAAAGGTCTTTTGGTTCGCCTGTATATTTACAAATAATGTATGGTGACTTTTCTCGCCAATTGGCTTGTACCCATGTTACGGTTCCATGTTATGATAATTTCGAAATTTACTCGTCCATCTTATGATAGTTTTGTTCTTGAAATTGGAATAGAAAAAGAACCACATCGAATTTCGAAAAATCGCTTCGAGGTGTACACCCCTATGCTACAAACTAACTTTGTACCAAATTTCATGAAAATCCGCCGAACGGTCTAGGCGCTATGCGCGTCACAGAGATCCTGGCAGACAGAGATCCGGGACAGACAGAGGCTTTCATCTTTATTATTAGTAATAAAGATAAAGAAGAACAGATTGCTTGCAAAACGTACTACTTAATAGTTGAAATCAAAGTCATGTAGACTAAGTGATCATGAAAGTATGGGAGTGGTAGGCTGGGCTGAAAAGTTCAGCTCAACCCAACAAAAAAGTTTTAGCTTTATATATTTTACTTCTTAAAGCACCTCCTTCCTCCACCAGGAATATCTCTGACTTCTTACGTCCAAAGTCTCCTCAGGAGAAAAATTTTGCGTTAATGCTCAAGTCTATAATATTGAACTGCTAGGTTGTAAGTTATGAATTGCAATGAAAGGTTTAATACAAGGGTTCCGTTCAACGCCCTCTTGCGGTCAAAATGGGCGACGTCCAACCAAAAACAAACAAATTTTGGAACGTTAACATTGATTGGTGGATGCATGAGCTGCATCAGTTTAGCACAGAAAAGTCATAAATTGTCAAGGCCCGTTATGCGCCAGCGCCATCAAGTGGGGGCCATGATTTGACTAATATTCATAACACTAGGACTACTTTGCTCATTTTCCAAGGAATCTCTATTAAGTGACGATTTCTGAAATTACTTCTTTCGACAATACCATAACGTTTGCTATAGTGAGGTTGAAATTGATTTGATTTTCTTTATTCAAGCTGGTGACTTGAATTCTAAAATTATTTTTTTTTTTCCTCAACTAGTTGAGTAAAATGGAAACTCTCCGATCCGCCATTGAATACATCAAGCAACTTCAGTTTCTGCTCGACCCCCCCTCTGACACATTCAGTCAGAACAGCAGCCATTCGGACGACGGGAGGTGGCCGGGCATGACGTCAGAAGGGTCATCCAACCTCAGCGGGCAAGTGTGGGAGGATGCAATGGCCTGGACGACGCAGCATTCTCCCGGATCTGCCGGCTCCTCACCACATGAAAGTCTAAGTCCGGAGACAGATCTCATAGATTTCTCTTCGTTTTCTTAAGCTGGTGAGAAACTAGGTCAATTTCTGGTAATTTTACAGTATTTTAATCTGTAATCTTCTTAATGGAAAAAATCTGATCATAATCACGGGTGCCTCTATGGGAAGTTACGGGAGGTCACTGGGACCTCCCAAAAATTTCATGATTAGGCAGATTCGGAGGCATTAATTCAACTTTGATGTTTTTTTTTTTTAAATCCTTAAAACTTTTTTATCGTTCGGGAAATTGAAAATCCCTCATCTTCCAAAAATGTTAGCTCGGGAGGGGGGGGGGGCTTTGGTCAGGATATAAAAAGTAAGGTTTAATAATGTTACAGCCTCATTATGCAAAACCCTCCAACACTTTAGAGGCAACGGCAAATTATCCCAAGATTATAGCAGACATTTTCGATAGGCGGAGATACTGTCTGACCACGGATTGTATGGAAAGACAAACATCCGTTTTACAGCCAGAAATGGACAAATCTATTATTTTTAGCGATGTCAGCTTTTTGCAGAAGCAGAGTCTCATTCAAATGAGCGGAATACACGCATCAAATTTTGACTTTTCCCCCTCATTCAGATAGATTCGTCTCATCTGGACGTTTGCAAATTCCATACAATCCGTGGTTGGACAGTACTGTTTTTTTCTCGCAATATTGATGCATCAGTAAATTTGGTATTCAATTTTTCAAACTATGCTTTGTAGTGAATTTATCGTATGAACTGCTCTATTCAATGTTCGAGTGCAGTTTAAAAAAATCTCAAAATATTTGTTAGAATATGTTGTGTAGTAAACTTAATGTATCGTTTTCAATACTCTTGTCAAAGTTTGTGCTCCTGACAAACATGGAAATAGTCCTTGTCGCCAGCAATCAGGCCTATAAAACCACTGTCTCAAAAACAATATTATTATTTTTTAAATTTTCATAATTATATTACACTGCTACACTTAGTGTCAAATATTTTTCGTTTGATACATGTTTATAGATGTTGTGAATTAGAGTTCAAACAGTTTTGCTTTTAAATTGAATTTCGGCAGAAAACATCCTTCACGTAGTAAGGTTAAAGAAAATAAAAACAAAGCTTCTATCAAGGAATCCTGAAAAGATAATCGTTCCTATATAAAATCAAATAAGCATAAAATAATTTTTTTGAAAAAGAAAAATTTCAGCGTTCTCTCATTTTTCCTCTTGAGATTTAATACCGGAAACAATCGATGCAAATCCAGAATAAAAATGTGGTTAAATTCAAAATTATTCTCAATTATTCTCTGCTGTTTCGCTGTTTATTGCAGAAATGTGTATCAAAATCACTGTCTAAATGTATTCAAATGAAACAGAAAAATAAATAATAACAGTAAAAATTTTATCTTCTAAATGAATTCTAGGGGGGGGGGGCGAAGATTTTCAATCAAGATTCTCTGCTCTTGGAGCAGAGTTCTCCTAAAATGTGTTCTCCTAAAATTTCATCAGTAGTGTCGGCGGACTTTCACTAAATGCTGATGAACTTATTATTCACGAAATGATAGTGTCGCAAATTTTATAACTGTTTGTTTTGAGATAAACGCATTTATGGACTCATATTGAGGATGGATGAATATAATTGAAATTGTCCCAAAATTCTATTTATTTCATCAAAAAGTAACAAAATTTCCCGATTAAAAAATATGATCATATTTTGTTTTCAATAACATTTTATGTGATTCAATGAAAAAAAAATTCTGAATTCGCTTTTTTTTTTGATGATTAGAATAAGATAAAGTGTTTCAAGTTAAGTTGGCAAGTCGTTCCGGATGATCGTTATAACGCCGTATTCATATAATTATAGTACTTCATTCATGTTAGCAAAAAATACTAATATAGTAGAAATTGATTTAGTTAAGTATATTAGTTAATTTATTGATTTTATGGTTCGCTGAATTTCTTCATCACTTTACATGAACAACTGAGTATAAATTATTTCATATTTCTGTTTCACTTAATGAATAATTAATAAACTATTAATTGTCCTAATATGAGGCCCCATGAATAATACTTTAATCTTACATCTATGCATAACATTTTCATGGACTTTATGACAATCCTGATTAAGTTATGCATAAATAATCTGTCCTTTTTTAATTCAGTTAGAATATTTTAGGTTCGTTCAAAAAGCACTAACTAAAAATTAATATTTTAAAAAGTTTCTTTCTTTTTCTTTGCAGAAAGAACAGACATTCCAGAGTGAATCGAATGATTTTGATGAACATTTATTAGCTGTGTTAAAAACAATGTGTGCTTTATCTGGTGGTTCAGCAAAGACTAATGAACAAACTATTTCGGGAAACGTGTTCGTTACAAGCCCGTTGGAACACAGTAGAATTATATGAAGCGCATATATCGAACGACGTCAGTTACTTAACGTTGAAAAAATGGAATTCACTACTGATTTAATGCGAGAAAGAAAAGTTCCAGGATGAATTGTGATTATCTACTACGGAAATCAATTCTAGCACAGGGAAGAAGCTGGAAAATCAATTGCTGCACGCACGTTAGAAGCTGACAAGAAAAGAAAAAGAAAAAAGAACTCAAAACGCAGTATCAAAATTGTAATATTACAACATGAGAAAAGATCAAATTTTATAAAAGTAACTCCTGTTTACTTTTAAGATTTCCGAATTAAGACTTTTAGAACTGGAAAAGAGGTTTTGTTTCCAAATAATTCGTGTTGATTGATGCTTTAAAGGCAATTATTAGCTTGTGAATGTGGTAGTATCTTAGTCACATTCAACGATTGTTGTTCTTAGATCAGCGTTTCTTAAATTGTGTTCTGCGGAACCCCAGGGCTTCACGAAGATCACTCAAGGATTTTGCGTTCTTTTTTTTTCTAAATAATAATGCTCACTTAAAAATTTGATTGAAATCAGTTCTGAGTGAAGTGTCAAATCGGTATTTTCCGAATAAGCAACAGAGAAAACTTCAAAATGAATTTTACTTTGCAAATTCAATTGCACTGTCGATATGACTGTCGTGTCCTGTGATTATGTTAGTACAAGTGCAGGGCCGGATTTAGGGGAAGGCAGGCGGGGCTACTGCCCCGGGGTTTCCACAACAAAGGGGTCCCACAATAAAATTTTTAAAAAATATCCTAACTTTCACGGGTCGAAAATATTGGATATATACATATATATCAAAATATTCGGATATATATCAAAGTATCGAATATTTTCTAAAATATGATGATCATTTCGAACCCAGATTAGGAGCCTCCACTCCTTTGTTGCCCCGGGGCCTCCACACTTCCAAATCCGGCCCTGACTATAATAATACGATATTTTTTATCAAAATGACATTTAATTTTAAAAAATTCAAAAATGTGTTATTAACATGTTACCATAACCAATGTTTGGAATATTTTTCGTTCTTATTTCAAGTAAGCCGGTTTTTAATGCTGCATTCAAGCTGGTGTGCTACTGAAGATACACTTGGGGTTCTGCGAAAAAAATAGATTTAAAAAGGGGGGGGGGGGGGTCCCTTTTACACAGGGACCGATCAAGCCAAAGTGATGCCCATGCCCTCGCAAAATTCGGTGCCCCTCTCACAAGAAAATCTGCACATTTTTCATGTGGAAGTTTTCAAAAAAGCGAAGAAGTAAAGAAATTCACCCCATTTTGGTGCCTCTAAAATTGTGGTGCCCAGGTCCATGGATCTGCCGGACCTTGCGTTCATCAGGCCCTGATTCCACAGATCAAAGAAATTAAGAAACGCTGTCTTAAATGATCAAGAAAACACTGTTTGACTAATAATGTATGGAAAGATGAACTATACAATCGGAAACGGCATCATCAATCAATTTGCACAGATGCCAGTTTGCCGTTACAGATGAGAGTTTGCTACTGAATTAAGCAGCAACATTAAAATAATTCGCATCAAACTTTTCCTTTCCCCCTTCATTTTCTGGTTGCTTGCCAATTCCATAGCAAGCGTGGTCATCCAGTACGCCAGCATAAAAATATCTAAATACATTTTGTATTTGTATTTTAAAAGTGATACGAATTATTTCCTGCAGTTAAGAGTACAAAACATCGAGCATTTAATGAACGCATTCATCGTATTTGCATTCTTCAGAAATGAACAATGAAATTAATGTGTTCTATTTCTGTAGAAAGAATATTAGTGAAAAAAATGCGGATAATTTCTTGTTAAATAACGTTATATATTTTTATATTTATTCCGTACTTTGAAACTACTAATTTAAGAAGAAGTTTGTCCAGAATAACTATCCTACTTGTCCTCATAATAACATTGATTTCTTAGCATCAGCAAAGCTGGTACTACAAAGCAAGCCTAAAGTAGATGACAAAAATGCAAAAATGCAAAAAAAAAAAAAAAAAAAAGGAAAAATTTGCATTTACTGCCCTTTATCTGCCCACCGCTGTATATATCTTTTAATTGGCTAGGTTCCAATGTGCCTTTTTTTTATAAAATATGTCTCTTTTATGCTTAAAAAAAAAAAAAAAAAAAAAAAAAAAACTACTTTCTATGTAAGAGTAGTATGAAATTCATTGATTGAAAATTAGGCCAATGAATCCCCGCTTCCTCATGAAGGATACCTCTAAGTTGTTTTTAAAAAATAAAGCTTTAAAACACTTTTTTAAATAAAATACATTCATAATGTTTTTACCTTATCTACCTTATTTTATCTTGTGCGAAATGCTAGTTTTTAACAATGTTATGAATTTCTGAGGATGAAACTGAGTCGATATACCCTATGAGAGTTGGAGAAAAATTTCTTACCTAAGTTACAACAAAAGATATTCAATTTATATTAACCATGTTTTTTTTTTCGAAAGATTTTTGAACAAAAAATGATTCGATTGAACTATTTCCTCAACCATTATGTGTGTGTGCGTACGTACACTGTTAAAAAAATTTCCTGAAAATAACGGATAAAGTACCGGCAGCAAAGTTGCCGTAAATATTACGTTTCCGTTAAATTATTTTCCGTGACTTAACAGAAGTTCCATTTCTCATTTCTCCGATTAGTTCTGTTCATCCATTTATAAATTTTCCGTGATTTAACGAAAATTCCATTTCGCTTCTTTCCGTTGATCTATTTTTCCGTTTTTAAATTTTCCGTTCATCTCTTTTTCCGTTTTCAAATTTTCTGTGTCTTTATAGAACTTTCAGTTCTTGATTTTTCGCTGCGCTATTTTTTCGTTTTTCATTTTCACATATTTTACTGAAATTTCATTCTCGTTTTTTTATTCTATCTTTAAAATGATATATGTATAATAGAAAAATAGATAACCATTCAAAAACTATTATTTTTTAATTTGTATTTATTACTAAAATATATTTTAAGTGAAAATTTTGCTTGATAACTTACCTACCATACACCTTCAGATGAATCAAATTAATCAAATAGTACAAGCAGAAAAATTGATGGATTTGAATATGACACCAATTGTCCCTGCTGATACTGTTCGATATTCTCTTCGTCGTACATTGCCTGGGGTGGCATGGAAAAGCATATATGAAAAATAGAATATTTTTATTTAAAGAATGAGTCAAATAAAATACCACTAAAAACCTGTTGACTTTATCATGGAATAATATACCTGATTGGAGAGTATACCAATTTACTGTGTTTAAAAGCAGAATCATTGACATACACGTGAAGAATTTTTGGCTCAGATGATGTATACCCCCCCCCCCCCCCCCGGTGATTTCCGCTATTTTCACTCATTGGAATAGCAACATAGATTTTTAGTGCATAATCATTATACTTAGGCTAAACATATCAATTAGTTCGTTTTACCCGAAATGTTTTTACAAGAAACTTGCAATAATCTCAAATAAGTTGTTAGATGAGATCCTAATAAAATAAATTAAGTAATTTATATTTATTATTATAAATGAAATCCCGAAAGGAGTAATGAATGTTTCCAGATTTCTAAGTAGTCAAGAAAATTTATTCTTGTCAAAATTTTAATCGTATTTTCAAAGATTAACAATCTACTGTGCCTTTTCGCAAAAAAATATAACAGCAAGAAATACTTTTATTTAGAGATTTAAAATGTTTACTTTCAATCAGTCAAAAAAAAAAAAAAAAAAAAAAAAACTGTGATTTTTTTCTGTCTTGCTCGCAACCACGATAATCTCCGGTTGATACGAAATGTTGGCATTTAATGTTTTAATGACTTTCAAAAGAATACAATGCGTTAGAGCAAAAACAATAACTTTATAATAGTTCTATAAATTCTAAATCAGCTACCATCGGAATTCTATCAAATGCATATTAACAAGAAAAATACATTTGTATATTAACATGTACAAAGATATTCAACAATACTTACATGTGACCAGCGGTGCTAAATTTAAGTATCTCCATTGCATCTGGATACAAGTAATCCAATAAATAGCCTTTATTTTAAATGGATAACACGAGAGCCTAAAACTATTCTCACCGCTAGAACACACAATATGAATAACGAATAGAATTGTTCGAAGTATTGAGCAAAATAATACACCGCAATAATATTCTGATACTGACTCAGTAAAATCCACAACAAATCACCGGGGGGATCAAAACACATCTGCCTGTCTGAAAATGGCGCGATCATTTTTTCCAAACCTACAAAGCCTAAAGGAGTAAAAACAATTTCGACATACGAGTATATTACTCTCCAGACATGAAATAGCAAGCTATCTATTTTGTCTACAACATCTGAGATGTTATCTAAATAAGCTTTTAATTAACAACATGTAACAGTGCGATTTAATAAGCACAATCAAAAAGTGACGTTTATCATAACTTGAAGGCTAATCTGAATACTAACAAAGTACAGCACAGCGGCAACCCTTAAAAATGGAAAAATTCCGTTTTCGTTATTTTCTTTCATGATATTTCTGTTTTTGTAAGGAAAAAATACGTTTTGAAGCTATTACGGAAATATTCTGTTAAAATCAGTCAGAAAACTACCTGAATTTTCAGGGTTTTTTTTAACAGTGTAGGGGGGAAGGGTTGACAGATTATCCGACACATATCTCCATCACAAAAATAGCTTTTATTTCAAATTCTTTTGGAATATTTTTTGAAACAATTAATATTTTTTAACTTTTGTTTGTTCTTATTCGGATTTTTCGAGGCATTAAAACTTCTTTCTTTTTATTTGCTTATTTATTCATTTATTTTAATTTTTTCAGTTTTACGGGAAAGTAGACTAAAAAATGAAACATATCTATTCCGGTGCTAAACTTTGACTGTCGAGTTTCAACTTTCCATCTCCATTTGATATGCAAATTGACAAAATATACAGTGCTCGTTTAAACCTCAAATAAATATAAATAAGTTGGCGATACGTAACATAATAAGGATATTATGTGGATAACGCATAAATCCACGACGATATTTGTGCTCACACGTAAAAAATGAAACTTGCTGCCTTTAGATTCGTAAATCACTAAGATATTTATAGATTAATATTTAGCTATTTGTAAGATATAGAATTTTGTTAATGGTAATGTTGTTGTTGTTGTCTTGCGGCAGCTAGGCTAGTAATTCGGGGTGCGCTGCATCACTTTTCCAACTGTACCGTAATTTGGTGTGAAGTCCGACTTCCACAGTACACACATGCCATAAGTACCCGTTTATAGGGTAGGCAACCGTTCACAGCACAACTCATTCACACAAAGGAAGGACAAGGACAGGAGAGAGAAAGTACAACCATGCCCGAGCAGGGATTCGAACCCGGGACCTCGGTCCCGGTCGCATTAGGACAGAGCGGGCGGCAGTGGTAATAAATGAGCGTATTTTGTAATTTTTTGCTACAGTGCAAAGATAAAATTATTTTGTCAAAAACCATAATAAAATAATCATAGCTAAAATTATAAACAGACAGTAAGTAATATTTTGGTACAATGTGAAGATAAAATAATTTGGTCAAAAACCATAGTGAAATAATTATAGCTAAAATTATAGACTGTCAGACAAAATAAATATTAATTTGGTTCATTCAAACATTTGAGAATGATTTCACATATAGCATCATATTATTATGATGTAATTGCTGTATATTGCAGTAAATTGTGAACTGCATTTGAGAGTTCATTAAAGTTTTTTTACGCTTTCTTTAGGGAAGCTTCGTGTTTAAGACATTTTGCACGCCATTTTACGAAGATGTACAGAGAACGTTTTTTATATGAATCTACCTCGTGCTTAGAATTGCTATATTTTGTGAGAAGTATATATGCATATATTTATTTGATCATTAGAAAGTTGTAGACATTTCTGAAAGTGCTTTATCTTACAAAAAAGAAAGAGTACAAAATAACATTTATGAAGGTGAAAAAAAAATCTGTTCGTTTCGTAAAACAGTGATCCATCCAATAACTTTCACTTTTATTTAAGTGTACATACGTTGAATATATGTAATATAGAGCTTATTTGTGGTGTTTTTGTTATCAATGGAACAGTAATCACTTCAATATTTTAAAAAAAATAGTTTAGTTCAACCAATACTATTAATGTAGTTTCATATTGATATAAAAAAGAAATGTTCTCAAATAAAAGTGTTGTTTGTAAGCAGTGGCGTACCTAGCATGGGTGACACCTGAGGCGGTAATTTGTGATGTTCTCCCCCCTCTCCCCCCACGAACGCAAAAAAAAAAAAAAAATATATATATAAACCGTAGAACATAAAATTCATGCAATTTTCAGAAACATCTATATTTGTGATATAAAGAAATTTCAAGTGGACCAATACACAAAAGCAAATAAAAGTCGGGGGTCCGGGGCTTGTCACCCCGGAAAATTTTCAAATTTGTTATCTTAAAACTGCATTATAGCTTCATATTTCTCAAAAACTTGCATTTGCACTTTGGGTGTCACCCCAAGACGGGTCGCTTCTCCCTCCCCCCGTAGCGACGCCACTGTTATTAGTTATCCATACCACACACAACTACTTTTATTCTTGTCTTAATTGAAACACAAATTTTACTACGTAAAATTCTGGTGCCCCACCGTTTCGGCGACACGAAATTTCTTTTTCCCAGTTTTTCAGTTTCAATCTTTCCTTCTGATATATTTATGGGGCAGGAAATTTTAAATGTCGGCGAAACAGGTGGTATAAACTGAAAACGTTCATTGCAATTTGCAGAAGAACATGGAAAATACTTTTTTGATACCACATGTCTTTTGCATGTCCTGCTGTGACACATGATATAGACACGACTAATTATAAAAAAAAAAAAAAAATATTCAAAAGTTATGAAAGTTATACATTTATATTGTTATCTGTCATATCAAGCACAATGCAATTTCAAGTTGTTTTTTATGTTTCTTGATATTATGATGCAATCTATTTTAAGCACAAATTTGCCATATTATATGATTGAGAAGTGTTTATAAATTATTTATTTTGTAACTGTACGAGATATAAATTGTAAATGTGTAGGATAGAAATTATTTTTTTAGAATATATAATGTTATGTATGTTTTTTTTTTATTGAAACAAATGAGCGTCTTATTTTTTTTTTTTTTTCAAAGTGCATATTTTTATTGAAGAAATAAAAAATATTTTTAGAATGAAAATTGTCGATTTGTTTATTCTTTTAAATATAAATATAGTATTAATCAAACTGATGGCGGCATTAAGGTTGAAAATTAAATTCAAAATTAAAACATAATAGAATAAAAATAGAAAACTGAAATGCATTGAAGAATCACTCCACGTCAACTGACCTGATTTATCAAGCTACCCCCCACTGGACCATCTCCTAATTGGATGCAATTTTATAGAGGTGCAGAGATGTCTTTGAAACTTACCTATGCAAATTTTCAGCTTCCGCGATTCAACTCTTGAGGATATAAAATCTCTCTAAAACGTGCTCCAAAATGGCTGATCAGTTTCTCAGTAGAAGTGCCATATGTAGGCTGGAGAATTTTATTGCACTGAAAGCCTAAAATTTTGGGAGCTTAAAATGCGTTTGGCTGTTAATACGTTCGTTGTACGTTCTAGCATTTTTGTGAGTTTAAATTATTAGATTTTGTATAGTTCTCGCGTGCAAATTCGTGAAAATATGCGGAGGGGAAATTTTTTCCTGTATTTTAGGTAGTCTAAATTCTGAACAAAAATAATTCATAGACTCGTACTTCGTAGTTATATTGTCATAATACTTGTTTTAGTGGGTTTGTTACAGATTGTATATATTGATATTTTACAATATAGAGCCAGCCAAAGTGGCTCGGAAACCCGTTTAAAAGGGGAAAAGAACGAAAATTTTCTATATAATGGCGTTAGAAAGATTCTTAAAATGTTATGTACACATAGATACCTTTAAATTAGCAGGAGCATAACTATAAGTACACTAATAAAGTTTGTTCATTTGCCTTTTATTTTGATCTATGAATAATATAGCGCTTGGGTGACCGCGCTTCATTCAAATGCCACACATATTTGAAACAGAGGACATTTTGAATGTGTCCCCTACTTTTCACCGACACAAAATTTCCTTCCCCCATTGATTTTCTATTTCAATCTTACCTTTTGAGACATTTAGCGATTTCTTGTCGACGAAACGAGGATAACTAAGAAAAAAAAATGGAGAAATAACATTCTGCGTCGGTACAACAGCCAAAACGATACATGTTTCTTTCACTTTATTTTTTTCTCTCTTTTTTTTGAGCAATCATATTGCTTTTTGTTCTCATTTGACGGTTTTGATGTTCCTATGATTTTATCCCCCCCCCCTCCGCCTCCCTCTGCAGCACCATCGTCAACCGGCCCCTCCCGATGCTGCTCTTCTAGCCGAAACCGTTTCCAGGTTTCCAGGTTGCGTCCATATTCAACACACACGCTTACACACATACACACGTGCCTGCACACATGCTCATGCCTGCATACAGATACAAACAGTCACGTATACATACATACACCTACACACATACACGCGCATACATACACACACCTACACACACATACACACACTCATGCCTGGGCACAAACACAAACACACACGCATACATCCACAAACCTATACACATACACACTCATGCCTGGAAAGAAATACACACACCTACATACACACACACACACTCACACTCGTGATTGCGAAAAACATAATTTGAATTCAACTAGTCAAAATTCAAATTATTTTTTTTTCTTTTTTAACGGCTAAAAATACCTTTTTTCAGACAGACAAGTAAATATTACGAAAGATTTAACTAATGGGTAATCCTCACATAAACGGTTATTTTCATATCCCTGTAATAATATACGACTGTTTTATGACTCATACATATTTTTAGGGTTTAAATACTTTTCAGGATAGAATTTAACAAGATCATTAAAAAAGTAAAATTTTTATATATAAACGTCATTCCTTCACTTGTCTTCATTGTTGATAAAAAATAAGCAAAAATTATTTCCTAGCAAACAAACAATAAGTTCACCTTCTTGTAGTTTTTATTTCAAAATATTGAAGGATTTAAGTTAAAAACAAACATTCAAAATTAAATATTTATTAAAAATTAGTTTACGTAATTATTTTTAAATTTATCCCCAGGGCGGTTAGTACCATCCCTTCACAACAGTCAATTTCTTTCCCAGAATCGCAACAAAATATTTTTTAAAGCTTGTAGTTAAGCTAGCACAGTAATTTACAGCTGAAAACACAGAAAAATATTGCAGCATATTTGCGTCTTTAATTTGTCAAAAAGTTTTACTTAAAATCTACATGAAAGCATAAAACCATAAAAGAGATTTTGCATCATCATTCCCTCCCACCTGCTTTTATAGAAAAATAAAATAAAATATTATATAAAATCTGATTAATCATAAGTTACTTCTCGTTTGAGAATATTTGTATGCGAATAAATTTAAGTATCAGTTAGGCATAACTACTAAAAAAAAAATCGAATTTTAATGAATTCGTCATTCGCTCACTTGTGAAGAAACGTTACATTAGTTTCAGTCTTCCCTCCGCGTCAAAAACTCGTGCTGTCATCTTGTGATAGAACAAGTTAACTTCAATTTTATTATAGTTGATTGCAAGATTAACGAAAAAAATATTGACTGAAATGTTTTGTTAAAATTATTTTTCGAATACTAAAGTGGTCAATTAAGGTAGAATGCTCTTTTTTTTCAGCGAAAGAAGGAGAAAAAGAAGAAAATCGATAAAATTTGCTAGCTGTGCATGTTTGTTCGCGATTTTTATAAGTCATTACAAAATTAATGTAAAATTATGACATATAATCTATATTAATAAAAGAAATTATATATATATATATATATATATATATATATATATATATATATATATATATATATATATATATATATATATACGAAATGAAGGAAGTATCAATCTAAAAAATAAAGCAGAAACAGGAGAATATAAATACCCGTTAATGAGCAAACCCTTTATACTCGAATTTTATTTGGGAAAAATTTGGTTATTTGAATTAACCCAGTGGACAAACACAGTAATTGTTCTAGAGGCTTTTTTTGTAATCAAAAAGAGAGAATTTGTTTCAAATCCTAATTTATGCGAAAGATCATAATGCGTGGTATTATTAAAAAGACATAACACAATCGGCGGTTTTAGTTAAACATGTAACATCTCTTAAAACCAATTTAGGAAAGTAATTTCCCAATGCTGTTTCTAGCAACGAGATTCGAGATGGTTCAACCCGTAATTTAAAAAAAAAAAAAAAGTCATTTTAATTTTAACCAAGGTGAACAGAAATCGGACTTCTTGTCATTTCTCCGATTTTGTAACATTACAAACAAAACTTAGCTTTATTTGATATTGTTTCGCGCACGATATACTTGCACACTAGCATTGTCTACAGCGTCAGGCTGGCGCACCTATAGCAATATTATAGGCAGCATACCCGACAGGCGGGTTGAACTATCCAGAGGCTACGCTTTCGTCATCGCTGCATATTTCGCAGACTGGAATCGGAACTAAGCGTGTGGGATGCGGAAGTCATCTTATTGAAGCTGAGAGTGCGAATAAACTGGTAGGCAAAGTAAATTTATCTGCTGTATGTTTACGGCATTTCACTGGTGAGATAAATTTTCTTCATCCACCAGTTTTTAGGCACTCTCGGCTTCAATGACATGACACCTGCTTCATTGTTCGATTAAATCTAGTTCAGGGCTGTTGTGTTCAATATAAGGACTCACAGCAGCCATGGAATGGGAAAACCAATTCGCAGTGAAGACGCGGGCCGTATTCAGCCCGCGACGGTGGTCCACGTGGCCCGTTGTGTGTTCAAAGAATAAGAACAGGAAGTAGAATTAGTTCCAGTGTCACAAAGTTGGAGCCGAATATCCAGATATTGGATTCTGAAAAAGATGCATTTAATAAAATAGGCACCCATTAGTTGATAACAATATTTTTTTTCACTTTCTTTCTTTGACGATATTTTTCCATGTTGTTCAAAAGAGAAGAAAATATTTTGAAATTTTATCATTGTCTTGCGAGAATTATTTTAATGTGAAATGCACGCCAATGACCGAGAAAGTAAATAGAAAAATAGTATTTAAATTATAATTAAGAATAGACAAAAACTCAACTTAATCTAACACGCAAATTGATGTTTTGTTAAATCTTTGACGAAGTCAAAAAAAAAAAAAAAGAAAAAGTTCACAATTAGCCACAACTACTACTTTAGTGCTGAATACAGCTCAAAGCACGCGGCCCACTAATGCGATTGAGATTTCCTCTCCTAGATCCTAACACATTGAAAATTATTCAAACTCTATACAAAAAAAAATTAATTCCTAAAAACCAGTAAACTTATCTAAGAGCAATTATTACTTTTTGACCCATTTGGATACTGTTAAAGGAGAAACTTCACACTGTCGGCTATTTTTCGAGTACTTTTTCCCGAATTAGACAAGGCAATAATTTTTCCTTTTAGCAAATTATCACCGGGAAGAGCCACTAATTCTACTCTATTGCAACATGACTGGCAAGACACTGGGGTTTTTGTTGTATGTTTCTGTGAAAAAGTTGCGCATGTTAATTTTTTTGAGCAATCACGATTGCTTATTGCTTTCATTTGACTGTTTTAATGTGATATCATTTTATTTTCCCACCAGCACCCTCCGCAGCACCATCGTCGGCCGGCCGCCTCACGATGCTGCTCCTCTGGCGAAAACCGTCTCCAGGTCGCGTCAATATCTTACACACATACATACACGCGCTCCTACACACACACATACACGCACTCCTACACACACACATACACGCACTCCTACACACACACATACACGCACTCCTACACACACATACACGCACTCCTACACACACAAATACACACACTCATGCCTGCACAGACACAAACACTCATGCCTACATACACACACACACGAACGCCTACACACACGCGCGTACTCACACATACGAACGCCTACACGCACACGCGCGTACACACACACACACGAACGCCTACACGCACGCACATGCATACATACACACACACGCACCCACACGCATGCGCTTACACAAGCACACACACACATGAAAGCTTACAATTACGCGCGTACACACACAGCACTGCATACACAACACGTACACACATGCGCTTACACAAACACATACGCGCATACATACATATACACGGCTCGTGATTGCGAAAAACATTATTTGAATTCAAGATGCCAAAAATTCAAATTAATATATTATATATATATATATATATATATATATATATATATATTATTTGAGTTATTGTTTTACAAAAGGCAATGGCTAAACGCAGAAAAAATAAAAAATAAAAAAATAAATAAATAAATAAAAAAAAAAACAGAAGTATTTAAAGTATAGCTTTTGATTTAAAAAGTTCTATAAAATATTCTTTTATTAGACAATGAAGTAGTGTTTCGCATTATTTACACATTGACGCCTGAACGATATCTACAAAAAACCGACGGTTGCAATATTGTGTTGTTCTTCTGCAGAGACAGCGAATAAATTTATGCATTTAAAAAATTCATAGACGAACTCTAATGTAGAAAATCAACGTTATAATTGGTTTGCTTATTTTGTTGAACAATTTTTTTCTTTTTTTACGAAGAAACCAACTTTCATAATTTCTGTTTTAAAAAAGTATACGGTCCCCTAAAGTAGGAAAAAAGGAATTTTTAAGCATAGCGCAAAAACTACTGAATATTTTGAGCTCAAATTTTGGATTCCCTCATAAAAGCTCTTCTAGATTGTTTTTCTGTTAAAATTTAATATGGTTTCAGATCATATTTTTTTCAAAAAATATTAAAATAATTCATAAAAAAACTAAAATTACATTTTAGGCGTTATAAATGATGTTTTTATTATTGGGTCGATTCATATTTTGATACAAAAAAACAATCTTTGCCGTGCCTAATCTAGTTTTTGTGTTATTAGTAAAAATATCAAAATACGTTTTAACATTACGAGAGGAATTTTTCAAAACTCGATTCTGAAGTAACGGCTTAATCGAATTAAACAAAACTTTGTATACAAAGTTAAAAAAAGATGCTGATTACAAATATGTGATAAAAAAAGGGGGTTCTCATTGAAAAATTTGAAGTTGATGCTCGTTTTAATATGAAGACGACCCCTTAACAACAATTTTTTACCATAATTATGTAGAACTTTTTATTCCTGAAACAATGACACCTTACACGTGTCTCTAGTATCAATAGTCTTTGAAAACGATCGAGTGTTTCGTTTTTTTTTTCTATGACTGTACAATGTAATTTCAGAAGAATAGACCACAAACAAACACGATAAAAAATTACTGCCATTCACTAAGCGTCAAAGCAAGTTATTAGTTACGGCATTTGTTTGTTTTACCTTTTTCATACGCCATTAGACATTAACTGTAGCGCCTCCTATAGTTTATTGGAGTTGCGAATTTTTTTCCCATCGAGTATGAGTAAATAAAATTTCGGTTTTTGTTTTGAGGCTTTTCATGAAATCAGGGGGATTTAAAAATTTTCTTTTTTGGTTATTTTTCCGCAATCTGTCAGGGAATTAGTTTTTTTTATTTCCACCTTTAAGTCTGGTTTGTTACACGCGTCATTGACGCAACTTTTATTTTCGAAGTAGACCATATTTCTTGAGCATGCAAGATTGCTGGCGCCATCTATTGTATACTACAATCTCTAGCGGCCATTTTAAACATAAAATAAGGGAAAAGGTCAATAATAGAAATAAGTGAGAAGTTGGGAAGAGAGGAAGGAAAAGAGCAGGGGCGGATACAGAAAAATCTTTCGGAAAGGGGGTCCGGGAAATTGAATAACCCTCCCCCTCCCCCACGTACGAGGTTTCGTAAGAAAGTTTTCATAACTATTATTATTATTATTCATTCATTTATTTATTTATTTTTTTTTTTTTGGATCCCTTCAGGCCAATGAATATACTTTTCTAAGTGGACGTGAACATCTTAAACGTTTCAAGGCAATAAAAAACTAAACCCTGTATAATGTCACCGAGATGCTATACAATGAACAGTTTTAATTAGGAACATTGTTATTATGATTATAGCACAAGGGCTAGGTTATTAAATAATCCCATACCTCATTTGAGTTTTTAAAATTAATTTACATTTTAATATTATATGATAAAGAAAATGATAGTTAACCAATAATAACATTTTAAATTAAAATGTTAACTATTGGTTCCATTATAGAATAATTAATGGACGAATCGCGATTTTACCTTCCCTTGAGTTCGAAACCAGCGAGTTAAATGTATTCTGCCACTCTGACCTCTGACTCCAGTGTTACTGCTTTAGCAAACAAAAATACTGTTATTAAAAATATACTGTGTGTGTTTTGTGTCCTTTTTGAATAAGTATATAATTTTTTTTATAGAGAAATAAATTAAAAAGTAATTTAAAAATAGTAAATTAACTCATCCTTTTTTTGGGGGGGGGGGGGTCAAGGGCCCCTCGCCCCCCCCCACTAAAAACCCTTTGCCCATGCGAATATCCAGAGGGAGGCCAAATTTCGTAAATAATTCTAATATATGGGAAAAGTTCTGAAAAAACCGTTTGTAATAAAATTTGGTAAATAAATTTCTTCTCCCTAGTTTAACACAAACACAGTTTTACCTGCTCTAGAATTTATCATTTTCTCAGTTTGTTAATGGGCAGTTTTTGGTACATAAAACGACCATCTTTATCATATAACTAAGTGTTTGGTGTTCCTAATTTTATCAAACTTTCATTAGTTTAAATTTATTGAAATAAAGAGCGTTTATAGTTCTGAATGCAAAAAGTTGCCTACCGTAACTAATAGACTCTAACCCAACTAGAGGGGATCATGGCGCAGACTGTGCCATTGAAATTTTTAGGGATGTTTTAAATGGTATTTTTCTCTTTTTTTGTGGGGAGGTCTTGCTCTTGGGGGGGGGGGACTTTGTGGCATTTGGTTAGGGGTGCACCCTTGCTCTTTAGGGGAATGGGCACCCCTGTAACAAGGAACCTGATGAAAAAATTTTTTTTTTTTGTTATTATTTCCGGTGAATGCAAAAAGTATTTTTTTCCCCCTAAGTTGACGGCTTAACACCCACACAGTTTTCTATGTTTTCGAATTCATTATTTTTTAGTTTATTAATGCGTCTTTTTAGGTGTCTCATAGTCGCATTATAATGAAGTTTAACTATTCACCAGTGGCGTAGCTAAGGGGGGGGGGACGGAGGGAGCGGTCCGCCCCGGGCGGCACTTTTCTAGGGGCGGCAAATTAACCCTTTTGATATGGAAAACATAAATGTGTTTTCCAGATAAGGAAATTATGGTTTTAATCTGTTACTGCAGGTAAAAAGAATCTTAAAGCATTCAAAAGGACAAAATAACTTTTCTGGGGCATAAGTATTCCTGTAGTTTTCATTAATTCCAAGAAAGTGACACCACAAACGAAGAAAAGTGCGGCTCAAGTCATTTCAAACCAAACTTTCCCAGAAAAATATGCGTGTTTAAACACTCAAATTTATGAATGAGAGCTTGATAATAATAAGAAATTCTCTACTTGACTTGAGCCATACTTTTCTTCGTTTGTAATGTCATTTTATTGGAAGAATTGAAAATTAAAGGAATACTTAAATATTCCATTCTAACCCAGAAAAGTCATTTTGTCTCTTTGAGTGCATTATGAGAGTGCATAGTATTTTAAAAAAAATCTGTTACTTAGACTGTTGTAGAGGTTAACTTCAGGAACACGAAAACAATGAACTTTTCCAATTTTTGTTATAAGAAAAAGCTAAAACAGGATTTTAGGAGAGTTTCTTGAAAGCCTACTTGTAAAACAAAAACTTTTTTTTTTATTTCAGAAAAATGATGACAAGAATAAGAAAAAGAGAGGGAGGTGTAAAATGTTACACTAAACAATTTATTGCTCATCACACTTTATATGCTTTAGAGTTTGCTTTAATTTCCCACTCTTTACAAGAAATCTCTTCTTCAAACGAAGTACAAGGGATTTCCGTTTTCTCGATTTTGAGAGTAGATAATCTATCCAAAAATTTTGGATATGGAAGGTAAGCGAATTTCATTTTCTACCGTATGGTTTGGACACTCTACTTACACAAACATAGTCCAAAATGCGTTTTAAAGAATTCAGTTTCAAATAATTCCGGTTGGAAACCTCTTCCACCCCCCAGTCTAATAGTACAAAAATGTTTTTAGGCGGTAGAGCGCTTTGATATCTCATCCCTTATCCTTATATCTCCAAAGATAGTTTAGAAATACCTTTTTAGTCCTCAATGTTGACAAATTTCTGGACAGAGTCCATCTCCCTTCCGTTTCCTCTAACGTAGCAAACACAGCCAAAAAGTATATATTTAGGCCTTTAATTCTGAAAACTTTCCTGGAGAAAACTCCCACTCTCACTTCTAAAGTCTCAACATCTAGTCTAAAATTACGTTTTTAAAGCTTCGATACTTCAATATCAATTTGTGAAAACAGCATTTGAACCCTGAGTGCCTTTGATTCCCTAACGTGATCAAATATAACCTAAAATACGTTTTTAGGACTTTAATTTTGGAAATTTTCCGAGCAAGATAGCTTAATCTCCTTTCCTATCGTTCCTAACGTCTCCAAAAATTAAAATTGCGTTTTGAAAACTTCAATTTTGAAAAATTTCCTAGGGAAGAACTCTTCACCCCTTTTCCTAACTTCCCCAAAGGTAGCCCATAATTTTCTTTCTTAGAAATTTGCGTGAGTAGGAGAGCTCGCTAACCCTTCCTTCTGACAGAAAGTCTAATGAACTTCAGCTTTAAAAATGATTTTGAGAGGGAAACCTCCCTCTGTCCGCCCTTCCTCCTAACATAATAAAACAAAGCCCAAAGTCGGACGTCAACTACGAAATTTTTTCAGGAGAAAACCGCCTGGATTCACATAATTTTTTATGCCATTAGGGAATCCCTCAATGACGTCACCAAAGAAAGCCTAGAATTGCGTTTTCGAGACTTCGGTGCCGAAAAATTTCCAAAGAAAGAACCCGAACCTTCCCATTCAACAAAACCACCAAAGATACCCCAAAATTGATTTCAATTTTAAAAACATTTCAGTAAGAAACCTCGGCACCCCTCTCACCCCTAATGCCTGCAACTGCGTTAGAATACGCATGCCGCATTGAGTATCCGACCATTCCCGATTTCCTTGACCTCTCCTAAGTAGCCTAAGCTGCATTTTAAAATTTCGTAAAATTTCCTTTCGTTGTCCACTGATCCCCTAACGTCAACAAAGAAACACTACAAGAGATTAATTCTGAAAAAAATCGGCAGCAAACCCAAAGCGCTCTTTCTAATACCTTTACTAAAATTGCAGTTTTTGACTTAAATTTAGCAATTTTCTCCAAGTGTGGGCCCTTATCCTCCTTAACTTTTTTTTTTTGTTTTGAAATCTATAGAGAATAATTAAGTCTTATTTTTTCTTCAATTAAATTTCTAGTTTTAATTTAAATACTTTTGACAGTTTTATGTATTAGCTATTTCCCAATCAAAGGGCGGCAAATTGAGGAACCGCCCCGGGCGGCAAACACTGTAGCTACGCCACTGCTATTCACATCGATGTACACTTACTATGTGGTAGATAATATTATTGTTTTTCAAAAAAAATCAGATTTATTTGGATTGCACTCGATACTGATAGGTTATAATCCTTCGCTCTAAATGATTTTTTGATTAGGCGTAGTAATATTCTTCGTATAATACGTTTAAGCGAAATAAAGGGACAAAGATTGAAAGAAAATTAGATACGAAATTAGGAAGAGAGAATTACTTGTTCAAGAAAAAGAGAAAGAAAGTGAAGTTCATTGTTTATTTCACTTTGTTTATCCGGGAAATAGGGGGAGCAAAGGGCGCGTATTCAATGCAAATGTTATCGGAAAACAATACAAACGATGCCGCTTTAGTATATAACGGCTAATTTTTCACGTCTGGGGAGGTACCAAGTGAGCCCCGCGTCCTCCCCTCATTCTGATATTAGTATTACGTTGGAGATATAAGGAAAATCATTGGTACCCCTGTTAGTTTATTTCTGCGTTTGCTCAACAGATAGCAGCACGAGCACAAAAAAAGATACGTTTTTCTCTACCGTAAAGACCCTTGCAACGCATCTCTAATACATATCCTCTATCCTCCATTCACAACAAAATGTTCGAAACTTTCTTTTTCTTTCTTTCTTTTTTTTTCGCCTTTTCAAAGATAAAAACCTGAAAAAAAAAAAAAAAAACTGGAAAATATTTTTGTCCTTTTCCGGAAAAGTTAATTTTTTTAGACCCATGTCTATTTAAACTGTTTTGATATTAGGTTAATGAGAAGTAGTATGGAAAAATCATCGCTGTCGTATTAAAATGAACTATCATTTCTGGGACAAATGTTTATCCGTGCGGCTCAACATTGCTTTTGTGAGTAAAATTTGAAACAAAGGTAGAAATTTCAAAACGAACGAATACTATATCGACAAACATACATTTCCTCATTTTATAGGCAGAAAAAAAAAAAAAAAAAGTGTTCCAATAATTATTGAGTTTATGTGCAATTTTTTAACTTTTTTTTAAGCAGTACCTTTATGAACTCTTAAAATGCACGTCATGCCTCAATACATCTCTCACTTTCATAAAATATAAAGAGAAAATACGAGATATTCTTTCGCGATTTTGTTTATTTTGTATCTTTTTTAAAAGAAAAAAAAACACATTAGCAAAAGATTAAAAAGTATTGCAAAACTATGTTTGAATAAAATTTATAGTAGTGGTATAAATTTAAATTCAATTCCATGTCCCATTGGTTATACTTTCTTCTTTGAAAGCGTTTACATATCATTTCTTCTTGATTCTTTAAGTAAAGAAAGACAAATGGTAGTCGGCAAGTCGGTGGCACCAAAGGCGCAGCGAGGGGGGGAGATGGGGGAGATTTTGCTGTTTTAAAACCTGCTCAGAGCAATTTGCTTTAAACACATACAGGGGCGCCGCGAGTGTAAATTTTTGGAGGGCAAAAATTCTCAATTTGCCTAATGGAACTCCAAATTTTGCCAAATGATAAATTACAGGAATGTACACATAAGTACATCTAATGAAAAGGGACTTTCGAGCACTTAATGATTGCAACATTGTACAGTGAAACCTGTGTATAACGATACTGTCTATAACGATAACCAGTCTATAACAATATTTTTTTTTCTTGGCCGCAGCAAAATGTCAGCATGAATAATCAAACTGTCTATAACGATAACTGATATGATATTACGATATTTTTTTTTAGGTCCCAACAATATCGTTGCAGACAGGTTTTACTGTAGTATGTCTCCAAATTTGCCGAATTTGTCAGACAAAATTTGCCCGATGTGAGACAAAATTTTTGGTGGGTCATGGTGACCACCCATGACCTCCCATTAGGGAACCCCTGAATGCATATTGGCAAGTCTGATACGGTATTTTCTGTACACGATTGGGCGGTTTTGACCAAAAAAAACCCCTCCTTATCCACCGTCCCTGTTCACCGCATAAAAACAGGTTTGGATGTATTTAAATATGAAGATAGAATTTCAATTTAATCACTTCTTATGTGCTTCTTACGTTGAAATGAAATCACTGTATTCGATTTTATTTCAACTTAAAAAGTATTTTTACAAAATGCTTTTGTAAATACTACGTTGGTACTAGAATGCTATGTTGGTTTAAGTAAATGCAACAGCGTTTAAAGCAAAGCGGATTTCCATAAGTTGCAACTTCTGTAAAGTTTTGCAAGTTTGAGTTGTTTTCAGCAAAGTAGAAGAAACTTATCTAGGAAAATTCCAATTATCCGATTCAATTGGACCGGACTCTATTCGGAAAATCAAAAATTCGGATAATGGGGTCGTTTCCAAAATTTTAAAAGTATTTTTTTTTCTGAAAGAGCATGCTTAAAAACATAGGATCTGACTACTTTTTTAAATAGTTGAATATTTAAAAAAAAAAAATTCTTAAATCTGTTCGTTTCCTTTGTTTATGCTTCTGCTGATGACATCACAAATGATGAAATGCATTTCAGTGTTGCCATCCACAGAGCAAAATATTTAATTCGCGTCTTTACTCACGTGTATTGGCAACGATATGGTTGATAGCAAGCATAGCTTTCAATTTTAATTCGCTTCTAGATTATCATAACGTGGAAACGTGGTGGAAAGATACGCCAAAGAGCATCATTTGTGACGTCATCAAGACCACGCCTTGTTTGAAAAATTGGACATTTAAAAAAATTAATTAAAACATAACTGTTGGGAAAATGAAAATATTTTCTGGGTCCATGTTATTATTATTTTTTTTTTTTGCTCATGATATCAATTTCAGTAACTAAAAGTACTACTTTTGACTGAAGGAAACAACTCCATTGGATTTTAGCTCATAAATCTAATTATTTGCTACATGTGTTGAAAATGGGAAAAAAACTATTTTTTCTAATGAAAAAAATAACTTTTTATTAGTTCAATGACAAGTTAACAGTTTTACATGTTAAGTGTATTTACAAGCAATACACATAAGAAGCCAATAAAAGAACTGCACTAATGGGGGAAAAAACTATTTTTTTCTTTTTAAGAGAAAGATTTTTTTATTAATTAAATGAATTATTAATAATAAATGAATTAATTTACATGTTAAATGTACTTACAAACATTGCACATAAGAAGTGTATATTAGACCTGCACTAATGGGAGAATTTTTTTTTTTAAGAGAAAGAGTTTTTTATTAGTTAAATGAAAATCTACGTTTAAACATGTTAAGTGTACTTACAAGCACTGCACACAGAAAACCAGTAATAGAACTGCTGTATCAGTCTTGAGTCATAGTGTTCGCACTGCGCCTAAACTATCTTTGCAGGCTGTTAAAATCTGTCTTTTTTTTTTTTTTTTTTCTGAATCTGAGAACGATTTGGATAGTCGGAGTTTGTATAGTTAGAGTTCTGCTTTACTTCACTTTAAACACTGTATTTGTTTTCCCCCTGCTTATAAGGAAATAATTTCACAAAACGTATTTTTAATACAGCGTAGCTTTAAGCAAGTTAAACAACATTTAAAATAGCACAAATTTGATTTAAAAAATACTGTATTAACTTTTTTTTTTTGAAAATTTGTGCTGTTTTAAACGTTGTCTAACTTTTTTTTTACGTTTTAAAACAAAGGTATATTTTTACATTCTTTACTTCCTAAACAGGTCTGTTACAGAAAACTGAGGGCTGTATAATTGCAGCAAATCTTTCTTCACACATCCCCACCCCCTGAAGACATCATTTGACCTCAAAAACGCTAGCAAAATTCCGCCTTGTAGACCCACTTAAAACTGCATTCAGTCGCAAAAGAAAATGCAATATCTCATCGCTATTTTTTTCAGCATACGGGTGCCATCATTGCGGTAACCTTCAAGATGCCACAATCAAGAGATAATATTGGCGAGTCTAATTTTTTTTTTTTCGCCAACATTCCTTGAGTGTCAAGACACAACTGCTAAACAAGTAAAAGAAGATATATTACTCATTTCAACTGCTGCGTGGTCGGAGTCGGACAAATTTTGGGTAAAGGAGTCGGAGTCGAGAGCCGAAAGCTTTAAAATTCTTAGAGTCAGAATCAGTCATTTCTCCTACGAGTCTACAAATCTACCATATGTCTGTGTAGTCGGAGTCGTTGTCGTGAAGTTGGACTGATTTTAGGGCAGGGATGCGGATGCTCCCCCCCTCAAGTTAAATGGCGCAAATCCACCCCGCCCCCCATTTTTATCAACCCTCTTTCCCTTTTTTATATTTTAGCTCTCTCTTTTAATTTTATTTACTTTTTAAAAATATTTTTTATTTATTTATTTATTTTTAATTACTACTATTATAATTATTTTATTAGAAAAGTTCTGTGCTACGCCAATGACATATTATATACACACACACACACACAGAGAGACTAAATAAATTAATGAAATAAATTATAAACAGAATAAAATAAATAATTTAAATTAAAAAAAAAGCAATAAATAAAATAAAAAAAAAAAAAAAAAAATCCCTCTCCCCTTCAAAAAAAAAAAAGAATTTTGATGGCAATGCTTGCGCCATACCCCCCCCCCCCGTGAGCACCCCTGTTTTAGGTTAAGAGGTTGTTCCCAAATAATGCCTCGCTTTGAAAGAGGAGTGGTTTGTGAATTTGTGACCAGGGGAAGGAGGGGGTGAGGTAACAAGAAGTCTGATATCACACATTTTTAAATAGCAGTATGCTTATGAGAAACGGCGTGACACGTAACAAGGCGAAGAGCCGAGGTAAGGTGAAGTTTGACACCTTGACGGAGAGGGGAAGGAGTAACATTTATTGACAAAAAGTGACACCATTTATGGAGCCGGAGTCGAAGGAGCTAAAATTTGAAGAGTCAGAGTCTGAGACGAAATCGGTCATTTTCCTCTCCCCCCCCCCCCTCCATTACTAATTGCTCTATCCCTAATAAAAATATTATTTCTTTTTTAAAGTTAAGCGATAACAAAATTAAATAAAATAGGATAATTTCAAAAAATTTACTTTACCTTTTCCGCTTTTCTATTAGACTACTTTCCCGTAAAATTAAAAGAATGAAGAAAAAAGTATGAAAGAAGGAGTAAAATGTCGTTAAAAACTCAAAAAAAAAAAAAAAAGACGATTAATTAGAAATCGGAAAGTACAGTTTTGAAATATGGAAAATGTGTGTCTGTCAGTCTGCCTATCGTTCGGTCGCTCTGTCTGTCTGCCCACCTCCTCTAATAACTTTTTAGGGAATAGTCCGATTCGAACATACTATTACTTCAGTAAATTACCGCCCATTATCCAGGGCTAAAGCAAAAATACGTGAAATA
This sequence comes from Uloborus diversus, assembly GCF_026930045.1. Lineage (NCBI taxonomy): Eukaryota > Metazoa > Arthropoda > Arachnida > Araneae > Uloboridae > Uloborus > Uloborus diversus. The sequence continues at coordinate 145,303,772 of NC_072737.1, forward strand.
CACCGCCAGCTCAGTCATTTCCAGCCGAGGACTGCAGTTTCGTGCTTATTAGCACTCATCAGCCCGGCATAGGAAAGTGACTGAGCTGGAGATGGAAAACCTCTTAAGGAAGCAAAGAGTGCGAAACAAACTGGTAGCTAATATAGAATTAGCAGACCAGACGAGTGACCGAAGCAATGGTTCGGTTCAACTCGAAGATTGAACGCGAGTCTGGTCTGCTAATTCTATATTAGCTACCAGTTTGTTTCGCACTCTTTGCTTCCTTAAGAGGTTTTCCATCTCCAGCTCAGTTACTTTCCTATGCCGGGCTGATGAGTGCTAATAAGCATGAAACTGCAGTCCTCGGCTGGAAATGACTGAGCTGGCGGTGTATTTCAAGTATTTTTGCTTTAGCCCTGGCTAATGGGCGGTAATTTACTGAATATACCTTGTCTCGCGTTCAATCTTCGAGTTGAACCGAACCATTGCTTCGGTCACTCGTCTGGTCTGTTAATTCTATATTAGCTACCAGTTTGTTTCGCACTCTTTGCTTCCTTAAGAGGTTTTCCATCTCCAGCTCCAGTGGCGTACCCAGGGGGTGGGCTGATAGGGCAACAGCCCCCCCCCCCGAAATTTTCAAAATTAATTATAAAAATTATAATAAAGAACAAGTTTTTTTTATGATGTATTTTTGAAATCTTACATTCGTATTGATATCAGAAAAGCGATACATGAACTTTTCTTAGCTACAGTTCATAAGTATCCCCCCCCCAGCTCAAAGACTTTCGAGCTCAGCCCCCCCTCCCGAACTGATTTGTCTGCGTACGCCGCTGTCCAGCTCAGTCACTTTCCTATGCCGGGCTGATGAGTGCTAATAAGCACGAAACTGCAGTCCTCGGCTGGAAATGACTGAGCTGGCGGTGTATTTCACATACTATTACTTGCTCGAAAGATCTCGGCGAGGATACCTCATTCCCATACTTTATTTTTTTGACCTGAGCAATTTTTCGTTTAGTTCGAACAGTTCAAAGCCCCTTAACATTATCTTATTAACAAGTCAATATTAATCCCGAGCTTTAAGGTGGATTTGCTTCAAGCAAACTTAGTTGGAAATAAGCTCTTGATAACAAACATAAATTGAGCAGATTTTAAAATTTAGCTATTTTGAGGGTTGAACAATTCCAAAAATCTTAACACTAATTTTAACACATTTAGCCTATGTTTCATAGCTTATATTTTACGACAATTATCAGCAATTTTCATTTCTTATAGTTAACACGAAAAGTGAAAACAGAGGAAATACTTTGGGTCAAAGGAGGTGATATTCCGCTCAGAAATACCACAGAATGTTTCTCCAAGCAGAAAATTACAAAAGATTTTATTTAATAAAATTAAAAATAAATAAAATATAACTGATAAGCACATGTGCCCTAAAGTTCTATTCATTATTTGTTGAATAATTTTAATGTAAAAAAATTTCAAAGCTGACTGTATAAAATCTTATATTTTTTGCTTAGATATCTTGTTTCTTTCGAGGAAAATGGTATAAAAACCATTAGTCGTGGAGTACGTTCCGTGAAGGTGTACGTTTTAGAAATGAATTTTCTCCCACTCTCTTTTACAAAGCATAACTTGAGAATTTTTTTTTCCCGTTAGTTTTATATTTTAGTGAAAGTAAAAGAAAATTTCTTCCAGCGCAAAATCAGTTATTAACAACTGTTTAAAATATTTAATTTTGTGTTGCTTAAGCAAGGGTGCCCTCAAAGGGTTTAATCGCGCGGTCTGTGCCATTGAAAGTTTAGGAGGGAGGGGGGGATTAAGATTTTCAGTGGGGTTAGCCATCACCTTTGCGTGGGAGCACCCCTGCAAAAGAGAAGGGCACAACTTATCTTTCAACGCCATTTATGTTTCTTTTGAAAAATCGGAATTTAAGCCAAAAAAATGAGGTTTACAAAAAGTCATCTGAAGCACCTTACGCCAATGTCGCCAACAAAGTGAATTATTCCCGAAATATGGCTTCCCTGCCACACCTTTCCTTTTCCGCTCGCCCCAAGGTACGCCAAGATACTTGCGGGTCCGCCTATAATAAGGGTCCAAGGATTCACGTCAAACTTAATAGCTTTGTCAACGAACTGTAATTATTAACGAACTCCAAGAAACGTCAAAACGTCAAAGGATGGCACTTTTTATTCCTCATCTTTTCGCTTTGAATCTTTAGGTAGAATTCATCCGCTATAACTAATTTTACAAGTGGGTATTGTTTCGGTTTACTGATGAATGGAAAGGAAATGCTACATTGTGGTTTTTCTTTCTAAAATGTTTTCAGCAGTCTTTCCCAGAATGTTTTTCGCCTTCGTGAATGAATCTTTGGTAACCAGTGAACTGTTGTTGTAGGGTTATACGTAAAAAAGGATGGGGTGGTTTCCAAAATTTTAAAAGTATTTTTTTCGGAAAGAGCATGCTTAAAAACATAGAATCTGACCATTTTTTAAATAATTTCTTTAAGTTTAATATTTTTAAAAAACTACTTAAATCGGTGCTCTTTCATCGTTTAACGCATCTGCAGATGACATCACAAATGATGAAATGCCATTCAGTGTTGGCATTCACGGTCCAAAATATTTAATTCGCATCTTTACTCACGTGTATTGGCAACGATATGGTTGGTAGCAAGCGTAGAGCGCAATTTTAATGCGTTGAATGATTATCATAATATGGAAACGTAGTAGAAAGATGCGGCAAAGTGCATTATTTGTGACGTCATAAAGACCACGCCTTGTTTGAAAAATCGGACATTTAAAAAAATTAAGTTAAAAAAAACTGTTGGGAAAATAAAAGTATTTTCTGGGTCCATGTTTTTTTTTTTTTTTTGCTCATTCTATCCATTTCAATGACTAAAAGTAGTACTTTTGACTGAAGTAAACCACCCCATTCAAATAAAATATTGGAGCCGCTGCAGTATCTGGCTAATAGCGGCTGAAAGAAATAAATCCAAGACCCACCCACTTACAAAAGATATGATCTGCTTACTGGAAGGGGAAAAAAAAACCCCTATTTAAGTGCCGCGTTAGTAAATACTAAAAGAATAAAGTGTACTAACAATCATAATTTTCGTCAGAAATACAACTTGCTAATTAATTCAAAAAGAAAAAAAAATACGGCACAGAAATTGGCACATCAAATCCTAATTTCCATACATTGACACTATACATATACACAGCATTAAACTTATTTCAAAGCAAATTTCCTTGCTTTTTGATTTGCGAAATGATTTATAACTTCATCGAAGTTCAAGTTTTTTGAAGTAAATGTAATTCTTTACGTTTTCTCTTGCTCAGTGTTTTTTTGTTTTGTTTTGTTTGTTTGCTTGTTTGTTTTTTACCTCTTTTCTTTCTTTTTATTTTCTTTCTTTTTTTCCTTCTGTTTTCTTTCTTTTTTCTTCTTTCTTTATTTTTTTGCGTCAAGTCAATGTCGCACCCCCCCCCCCAAGGTCCGGGCCCCTAGTTTCCAACTGGGCTGACATTGCCTCTCCTCGGACCTCACAGAAAGTCACCATTTTAAAAAACCTTTTTGAAAAGAATTTTATGACATTAAAAAAGTTAAATAAGACTGAAGAAATAATTTATTAACTTTTGTTTGATAAATTAAAAAAGACATTAAGAAACCGTTACACTTGCACAATATCAATGAGAATTGCAGGCAGGTGCTTCAAAGGGTGACAAGTTTTTCGTACAAATAGGTACATACGTTCTATACTCGTGCTTTGTCGTGGAACAGTAGAAGTTCGTTCTCGTATTAATACTAGGACCCTCTTTTTTTTTACATCGTCCATAGCGAATTTGTATTTTTCTGCGTCCTTGTAAATGTTTCAAATAATCTCAACTCATATTATGAGCACTTGGATGAAAAGACACCTTAGTAAACTAAACTAGTACCTGCTAATATTCTTATACTATGATATTAACTGCAGTATATAAGGTTATAATAAGTATTCATAGCTTATAATTGAAAAGGACTTAAAATCTGTTAGATTTCTTTTGCTCATTGCAACCGTATACGAATATTGACAAGTAGGGGAATGTGGGGCAAAGTGAAATGGTTAAGATGACTGAGTTTTTTCAAAACGAACAAACATTAAATTTGTTTTGAAAATGACAGTACATAAAGGAAGAACACTGTATTTAAAATAAAACTTGCGTTGAAACAGTATTTTTTATTTTCGGCAATAAATTTGTGTCTTCAAAAAAAAAAAAAAAAAGTGGAAAAATTTCTTTTTTTTTTCATGGGGTAAAGTTAAAAATAAAATATTTTTCTAATGAAATATTTTCTATTCCATTATAAAAAATATTTTTGATCAAAAAAAACAGTAAATAAAATATTGCATGAATAAATGTAAAGATAATGAAACAATAAACGAATAATTAAATGAAGAAATCAATTAATATATGAAGAAAAATAAATGAGCGAGTAAAAGAATGAATGACAGAGAAAATAAGTGAATGAATGAAAAAAAAGTGAATAAGTAAATGAAGGATTGTAAATGAATGAATTAATAAATGAAAAGGCAAGTGTTTTTTTTTTTTTTAATGAATTAGTGAGTAAATGAAACAAACTATTTCGCTTTGCCCTGTATGTACTTGACTAATTGTACAATTTATTTAAAATGCAAATAAGCTTAACACTAACTAAATTAATACTGCATTGACCATTAGGAGGTCTCAAATGATATTTAAAATGTTAATAACAAGAACTTTATCATTTTATAGTAAAAAAAATTTTTTTTTTGACTTACAACAAAATATTACAGTACCAGTATCAATTTTTAAAAATTGCCTGTATTACAAAATGCTTGAATCTTTAGCGGTATTTTTTTCCTAACTTTAATAGACTACATTTGGTACTGCATAGTTAAAATAATATCAGATAGGTGGAGCTAAAAGCAGACTTAATATTTCACCATTCCACTTTGAGCCATGTTCCCCTACTAAATAATGATCCAGAAATCAACAAAACAAATTTTTATCTTTTTCAATATACAACTCGCAAACATTGTGAAATACAATATTTGTCTGTTTTACAACTCTATTTTTCTATTGTTGTGTTAGTATGTGTTACCAAAAGTGGTACAGGTGTGAGAAACGTTCTAGTTTAAAGAAAATTAATAGAAAATTTCACAAAGTATGATGAAAATACAGTAGAACCTCGTTTAGCCGAAACTTGATTAATCGAAAACTCGTTTATCCGAAGTCAGTTTCAATATTATTTATTTATTTATTAAGTTAATAAACAATGTCACTTTAAGGTCACCGGGAGCAAAGTACGGCTGCAAACTCCGAGTTATCCATACATTTCCTTCATTTTGGTTTTTCTCACACTCACCAGTAAATTTTTGCAAAAAATATAAATGGTTCTGGCTTTTGAAATGCCATAAAATTCAAAAGCGATTGTATTGGAAAGTAAAGTTTTCATTTATTAAGTAATTAAATTATGTATTTAATACTTTACTAAGTACAGTCAATTCGCCATAACTCGAAGTCCGATAACTCTTAAATTACTATAACTCGAAGTTTTTATGAAGTCCCGACCCCTTTGTCTTTAATTCCATGCTAATTATTCTCAATATCTCAAAGTTAACTTCCTTTAATTCAAAGTTTTTTCAAAGATGACTCGAAATTTATTTCGAAAGAATGAAAAGAAAAATAAAAGAAAGAAAGAAACAAGTGACTATATGAGAGAAAAATTAATTCGCCTTCACTTGCAATTCCTGCACAATAGACTTCTAAAGCAAGAAGAGCACCTGTTGAGTCAATGTTCGATAAAGGAGTTACACGTACGGAAATGAGTTAGCTTATTTTCTTTTGTTGAACTGTACTGTTTACACTTTGCCATGTTACTGGACAACGAATTTGCTTTTAAGCAGTCTAGTTGTCAAGTCAACTGATTGTGTACCTTTATTCAAATGCTGACCTAAGTTAAGTTGCGTTCCCCTTCATTCTTTAATTCGATCATCTGCTGATAAGTTCCTGAGAGACGGAGTGAGTTTTCTTTACCATTAAAGATGTCTAAGCAAGTACTCTGTTAATGATATTAAAAGAAAAAGTGAAACTTCTAAAGCGGTAGAATGCATGAATCCGAAATTAAAACGAATGAAGATGTGCATCTTTCCTGAAGCAGAATCAGCCACAATTTAAGTGGTTCCAGCAGTGTCAAAATCAAAACCATGCTTTTGATTTTTTTTTCTCTCAATATTTTTGATTAAACTGTGCATATTGTGCTTAAAAACCTTTAAGTTCTGTAATTTTGTGTGTTATAATGTACCTGTTAATTAAAATATTCGATGTTTTTTCATATTAAAATGTTTTTTATTATTAAAACCAAATCTAGTGGAAAGTCGAACTTCCGATAAGTCGAAGTTTTTCGTCGGTCTTTTTAGATTCGAGTTATCGCGAATTGACTGCATTTAAATTGCGTATATTCCTTAAGTATGTATGTATGTATGTAAGTTAAGTTTAATATCTTTTCAAGGTCAACTAAGGCGGAAGTAGATAAAGTATGTCTTATTAAATCTAAATTACTTCTGTTTAATGACTCAAGATCACAAAAATGATGCAGATAATTTTTAGTACAGTAGCTACAAGTAATAGTATCGATTTTTTGCTTGACTGAAATACTGATTTGATCAGATTCAATGAAGGAAAAAGAAGAAAAGGAGAAAAAAGAAAGAAAGATGGAAAAATTAAAGTTTAAAAAGTATAAAAAAGGTTCGTAAGAGTTTTTTTAAAGTATCAGGGAGGGGGGGGGGAGACGAGATCTCTGTAAATCGTAAAATTTTGATTTTTGTGTAAATTTTGCTAAATTAAGTGGAATATAATTTCAATCAAGAGCTACTACAAATTGAACTGTGTGCGTAGAAGAGGGGAGGGGAGATCAATAAAAAAAAGGATTACTTCTCTGTTTGTAAAAATCTACGAAAAGAACGCGTCCAAATTGGAAACTCCTCCCAGTTGGCTTCTCTCTCTCTCTCTGTTGTGTGGCCTGTAATAGTTCAGCAGGAAAGTGTAATAAGTAATCTTTACTAGTAATAAAGCTGAAAGTCTGTATGTCTGGATCTCTGGATGTTTGTTACGTGTATAGCGCTTAGACTGTTAGGGTGATTTTCATGAAATTTGACACAAAGTTAATTTTTAGCATAGGGGTGAGCACCTCGAAGCGATTTTTTGAAAATTCGATTTAGTTTTTTCTATTCCAATTTTTAGAATCGAGCAAATAATCATAACATGGACGAGCAAATTACCGTAACGTGGAAGATCAAACTACCATAGCAATTAACATAACAAATTGGGAATAAATTCATCATCCATTATTTGTAAATATACAGGCGAACCAAATGACCTTTTAAATTTCTACTACGGGCAAAACCTTGCGGGTACCGCTAGTAAACCATAAAGAAGTAACAAACAAAGTTAAATGCAATATTCGTACTATACGATGTGTGAAAACTAAAAACTTTTTCAACTGAAGACGAGATAGCAGCAGACACGTAGAAAGTAGGAGGAAAAAAAACATTGCCAGATAATTAAAATAGTCTATGTAAGAGGCCATGAAATGACCATGCTTTTTCTTTCCTTATTTTCGCCGGATACGCCATAAAAGGAGATTAGTAATTATTCACAAAGAAAGTAACATACACCCTGCTATCTTTCTGCATAATTACTCGTCTTGGGTGTCGAGTTATACTTTAGGGGATACATTTATGTTTCTAGAGAGAAAATCGTACGGGAAGCAGGATGTTTTGGGGAGAAACATTTCCTGTCCTACTGTCAAGCAGATGAAAACAACCTCCAGCTATTCCGGAGGAGATGTAATCTGGTTTGGAAGGTGTGATGGATGTATCATTTTGCTATTAAAAAAAAAAAAAAATACAGTAGCATAACGGTACCAGTAACAGACAAGGGTCCAGTAACAGACAGTCGTAAGTTTGGATTTAAGGTAGACGAACACGCTAAATATTTTTACTTCCTTTTACAAAAAAGGAAGTATTGTATTCGCGAAAAAATTTTCACTCAAAAATCGGCCTTAATTTCCATTTTTCTCACCCCCGAATGAATGTTGAGGTTTTTTTTCGACCCGACCACCTAGGAACCTACAGACAACCGAAATATCCGTTTTCACGACCCCCGAGTTAATTACAACGAATTTTCTCGTGACGTCCGTATGTACGTAGGTATATGCGTATGTGTGTATGTATCTCGAATAACTCAAAAACGGTATGTCCTAGAAAGTTGAAATTTGGGACGTAGACTCCTAGTGGGGCCTAGTTGTGCACCTTCCCTGTTGGTTGCATTTGGATGTTCCTAAGGGGTCTTTTGCCCAATTTTGGGGGAAAATCATTGTTAATTTCGATGTAAACTCAAGTGGTGTTATAATTTGTCGGACACTTGGCAAAATATCGCCAGTCTTTAGTTCGCAAGTTTTGTCGCCAACCTGGCGACAAATTTGGTGACTTTTTTTTTTTAATTTTGTGTCAATTTGGCCACTGTTGAGGATATTTAGAGAGTAAACAATTGAATCACATTAAAATTGTCAATGATGGGGAAATGACATTAAATTGGAGTAAAAGGAAGTCATGTGAAGTCATCAGCTCGTTTTCTTTAATATTCATTGCAACTTTCTAAAACTTTATACGATTATTAAATATGACATAAATAACATATTTTTACTACTTATTTGTTGAAAAAATTATTTTCTATAGAATTTTTTTTAATAAAAAAGTCTTTTTTTTAAGCAAAAACTACCATTTCATTAACACTTCCCGTGCATTCACTTTTTCACAATTTTTAAAACTTCTTGTGTCGAACTCTTCGTTAGATACCAGAGAGTGATATAACCCTCCAATTTAAAAATAATGAACTAAAAACAGGTTTTACAGGTAAATGTTTGAATATTTTCGCCGAAAAACGTGTTTTTGCCTTCTAAGTTTAATTAATCATAATTTCAAAACCACATATTGCATGTACATTAACTTTTCGAGGTTTATATCACAGTAATATGTCCAGTTACCATTTTTGCAAAGTTTCAAATCTTTAGAGTTAATACTTTTTTTCGCAAGAGCTGTTGGCGTAAATAAAAACATTGAATACGTGGTTATGAGAAAATCAATAAAGAAAAAGTTTCAGTTACAAGCAGTGCATTTGAGTTTAGTAAATTTCTTCTAGTTTTTTCAATAGTTCACCGATTTAAAAAACAAATGCGGATTTAGAAAGAACACTAGGGCTCTCTAAATTACTCAAAATCTCAAAATCGTTTTTTTTTTTTTTTTTTTTCGAAAAGTAGGTTGTTCTCCTACCTTAAGTAATAAGCCTTTTTGGCGGGTAAAACTGATGTTACTGCCATGAATACGGTGAAGGCATCTAGTGCTATCAGAGTGAATTTTAAAGAGCCAGTTGGTATTTACAAACAAAGGTTTAATAACAGCTACCACGAGGTCAGCTGACATTTCATATTCATTTGAATAATGCTTTAGGTCTAAAAAAAAAGGACTTTTGCACATTTTGAAGTGAAAAGGGGAATTTTGCTTATTAATCATCCTTTCCTCATTCTGTCTGTTACTGTGTACGATCAGATCGGTGTCATATCTCCATTTGATTTTTCGGTGTCTGTTACTGGGTTTCGGATCTTTTTTCGAAATTGAGCAAATAAAAAGAGAATGAACTAATTCAAAGGATCCAGAAGTAGCCAAATGTTAGATGAGAAGTTGTTTCATGAGAGAAAAGTAGTTTTAAAAGTCTGAATAAATTAAAAGGCTCAGAAATTTGAGTTAACCTAAGAGAGATGTCTTAAGCCTGTCTGTGACTGGTGTCGTTACCCTACTACTAGAAGAATTGGTACAGCTTCTTCTTATGTAACGCTGTCAATTTTACTTAAAAAGAAGCCGCATCGTTACTAGAAGTTATTGAATTCTTGTATCTTAGGGGTTTTCTAGTACAGTCGAACCCCACTATAGCGAACCTGGGATATAGCGATCTCCGGGTTGTAGCGAACCTTTTTTTTAATGGTCCGAACTGAAGTCTTATGTGATTAATACAATTTCAGACGCTTGTAGCCATCTCTAAATACTACAGAATCGACTATAGCGATCCAAAAATTTCTAATGTTTAAAGATTTTTTGATGAAAATGTCAAAGACATCCTATCATTTGTAAACGAACCTCGGATCCAAAAAGTGGATTTGCTTCAAACAAATTTTTTGGACAAAATTTTTGACTTTGAACATGCACAAAGAAATCACTTACGAGCTTTGGTATTTTCTAAACAATTCAAAAGCCTTTGACGAGAACAACTTGAGTGTAGACTTGTCCTCTGATATTGATGAAGAAGCAAAAGATATTAGTCCTACCTTCGATTTTTGCCCAAAGGCAGCGGTCAATGTTTTGAACATTATATTTTATTTTTTGAAACTAAACCAATAGACCAACATGTTTAGGATTTTTTTTTTTTTGCGATAGTTGCAAAATCCAAAAGTTTGCAATCGAAAATAACACTTTTCTTCCATGCACAGAATTTATTAATTTTTTTAAAGGGTAATTTTTTATAGTTAGCTTGTTATTGTGTATAATATGATCAATAAATTTTACTTACTAATGGAAAGATACTTCTAAGATACTTCTATAATGAACATCGAGTAATTAAGATGTTCATTACGCAAAGTATCTTAGCGAATTCGGACTTTTTTTTTTGAAAAATAGGATGTAGCTAGCTCTCGGCTACAGCGATCTCTCAAGTCGGTCAGTTGAGGATTCATTATAGCGGGGTTTGACTATAGTACCAAAGTTAAGTACTGTAGTTTTTCTTAGTGTAGCAATGATACAGCTAATTTTAAAGTAACGTTGTGACAACTTCTTTAGTAACACCACTTAAGGAAGAACTCCATCATTACTAGATTTTTTTTTTTTTACAGCGTAGACTGAACGTGTGAAATTGTAATATATCTGTCTTTAAAAAAAAAGGGAAGATTTTGCAGTTGAATTTGATTATAACGCGCGCCAAATGATCAACGGATTCGTGGGGAAAATCATAAAAATTCATACATATTTGATTTGTTAGTTTTTCTTTTCGGTAAAGTGCTAAAGAGATTGGTTAGTTTGCTTGTGTTTGATTGATAAATATTGACCTGTCTTATTGACTTATTCTCTTACATTGTTTCTCAAGAAATCTCACTGTCCTAAAAACATCGTCATTTCCACTCGTCAAAAACAATGGTGTATGTTGAGGGTGGCCTGCTCGCATTTATTCACATTTGTCGTTATCGTCGTCACTTTTTAACACTCTTTTATTAGCTTCACCTGTATGTATGTATGTATCTTGTAACGAAACCTTTCAAATCAAATTTCGCCCACTTCCTGCGATGAGATTCTTTGGAAATTTGGCACGCGACCTCAGACCCGATGACAATGCAATATTCTATATTCAAATGAATTAATTAGCTATTACTTGTTGGTTTATTCCAATTTTAATCAATATTTTGGTCTAATTTCCAACAATGTGAAAAAAACCATTAAAAAAGGCTCGCAAAAATTATTTACAATTATCTATAAAAACCTTTGATTTTTCTGCATCAGACAAAATTTGTTCCGTTGTTCCAAGGAAATTAGAACATAATTTATTATTCATGAAATACACCGCCAGCTCATTCAATTCCAGCCGAGGACTGCAGTTTTGTGCTTATTAGCACTCATCAGCCCGGCATAGGAAGTGAATGAGCTGGGGGCAGAAAACCTCTTAAAGAAGCCAAGAGTGCCAAACAAACTGGTAGCTAATATAGAATTAGCACTGACCAGACGAGTGACGGAAGCAATGGTTCGGTTCAACTCGAGTGGAACCGAACCATTGCTTCGGTCACTTTTTTATTTCTCAGCTGCACACGAGTTCTGTAATTTATCATATTGCTCTTGGCTTCTTTAAGAGGTTTTCCACCTCCAGCTCGGTCGCTTCCTAAGCCGGGCTGATGAGTGCTAATAAGCACGAAACTGCAGTCCTCGGCTGGAATTGAATGAGCTGGTGGTGTATTTCATGTATTTCTTTCTTAACCTTGGCTATAGGGCGGTAATTTACTGAATATGATTTATTATTGTTTTTAACTAATTTCATTCCAAAATTTTGGTGAGCCTTCAATTAGCAAGGCATTGCTGATCAGGCCATTGTTCAACATTCAATTTATCAGCTCATTTGAATGTTTTTAGAGCTCGGCTATTACACTTTAAGTGGTATCGTTTTTTTTTTTTTTTTTTTTTGAGTTCGAAAGACCGCGTTTCAAATGCTGCCCGAGACCTTTAATCGCATTTTTTTCTTTTTTTTTTTGCAAATTTCATGAATATACGTAAAAGATTTTGAATTATGTTAAAATGAATATTTTTTCGTAAAACAAGTTAAACTAAAAACAAGAAAATAAAATAATATTTTAAAAAACTAAAAAAAAAAAAAAAACACGCTTTTGTAGCAAAATGAACTAAAAAGTAAAAAATAATCTTTAGATGATAGTAATTGACCACACACTTAATTTTGATGTAATACAAAAAAGCATGGGGGGCTTCTTATCAGTTGTCTTGAATTTCTTCCTGCTGTCCATGCCAAAAAGGTAAATAGACAGCACCCCACGGTTTTTTTATTGCATTAAAATTGAGTGTTTGGTCAATTACTATCATCCAAACATTATTTTTTACTTTTTAGTTCATTTTTCTACAAAAGCGTGCTTTTTTAGTTTTTAAACTATTATTTTATTATTATAATTATTATATTATAATAATGATATTTTATTTTGATATTAATATTACTATTGTCATTATTATTGTTATTATTATTATTATTATTATTATTATTATTATTATTATTATTATTATTATTATTATTGTTATCATCATCATCACCAACGTCATCATTGGTATTGTTATTATTATTGCTGTTGTTGTCGTTATTATTATTATTATCATTATAATATTAATAAATATTATTATTATTGTCATTGCTATTGCATTACTGTTATGATTATTATTATTGTTATTGGCATTTCTGTTGCTGTTACTACTACTTTTATTATTTTTACTATTGTCGTTATTGTTATTATTATTATATTAATAACTATTATTGTCATTGCTATTGCCGTTATTATTAAGATTATTATTATTGTAATTGGCATTTCTGTTGTTGTTACTAGTACTCTTATTATTATTATTATTATTATTATTATTATTATCATTATCATCATCATCATATCATCATCATCATCATCATTATTATTATCGTTATTATAAAAATTATAACTATTATAGTCGTTACTATTACAATTATTATCATTCTTATAATAATAATAATAATTATTATCGTCCTTACTATTATTCTTCTTATTATTATTGCCAGTACTATTGTCGTTATTATTGTTGTTGTTATTATTATTATTATTGCCATTACTATTCTCGTTATATATTATTACTACGATTAATATTATTATAATTATTATATCCACAAAAATATAATTTTTCAAATGCTTCTGTGTTCCACCCAATTTTTTAAGCGTCGTCATCACTTGCTCTCAGGATTTATGACTTTGACTCATCATTAACTTTCGGTTAACTTCGGAATGCTAATGGTTTTTTTTCCAAAAAAGGATAAGCAGAGCTATTAAGTTGATAAAATTTTTATGAATCGAAAATATTACTCGCTTTAAGCGGGGTTTTCTCGTAATTATTATTCCTTAATTTTTGGACAAGCATTCACTATTTAGTTTAGGAGTGTTTCTTCCGTTTTATTTCAACAAGCACAATCTATTTAAATGAGAGTAGGGCAGCTAAAAATAGAGAAAACGTCGTCCAAAGTTATCCGGAATTACTGTATCACATTTCGAAACATTTTGTTCCCACAACCATTTGACCCAAAATTGAAAAAATACGTTTTTCTTGAAAATTTGTCCATTTGTACGACATTTCCCGTCACTGAATCTTTTTTATTCCTACTTGAAAACCATATTTTCCCCGAATAATATGAAAAAAAATTCACATACGCCCAAAAGTGTTCGTGACAGATGGTGGGAATGATAAATCTCTCGTGGGGCGTCAGAATTTTGAGGATTAAGATTAAACTTATGTAAGGGGCACTACGGAATGGATAAAGCCACGCAAATGGAGGAGAGTTTCCTTTTCTGGGGGTCATCAAGGTCAAATCTCCATATGTTGCATTTTGAACGCTAAGAAAGAAGGTGGTGAAAGGTTTGCGTAGAATTACCGAAGTTATTGTTTTTCAAACATAAGCTTACAGAAAAATTAATTTCAAGTTGTTCCAACAGCGAGACTTTTGACATGTGAGCCCTCCCTTTTTCATCAAGAAATTGTAACGCCCCCTTCAGTTTTCGTAATAATTAAATTTCATAAATTTCATCCTAAAGTTACAATTTATTTAAATGTTAGAAAAACAATACCATAATTCTCATAAAATAGTTTTGATGAACCAAAATGTATTTTTTTGGAATAGATTCGTTTCTGGAATTTTAAAAGTATGTTTTTCTGAAAAAGCATGCTCAGAAACATAGGATCTGACCATTTTTAAATGATTTGACTAAGTTTAATATTTTTAAAAAAATGTTTTGATCGGTGCACTTTTATTGTTTATACTTCTGTCGATGACATCACAAATGATGAAATGTCATTCACTGATGCCATTCGCAGAGCACAATATTAATTCGCATCTTTTCTCACATGTGTTGGCAACGATATGGCTGATAACAAATGTATAGAGCAATATTTAATCCGCTTCTTGATTACCATATCGTGGAAACGCGGTAGACAGATGCGCCAAAGTACACCATTTCTGACGTCATAAGGACCACATGTTATTTTCAAAATCGGACGTTTAAAAAAAAAGAAGTTGAAAAGAAGCGTTGGGAAAATAAAAGTTTTTTTCTCGCTCCATGTTTTTTTTTTGCTTATTCTATCAATTTCAGGGACTAAAAGTAGTACTTTTGACTGAAAAAACAACCCCATTATACATTTTAATATGAGTACTGATAATTTTACTACTTCCAAAACTAGTTCAAGCTTACAAAAAATAGATATTAAAAATGCGATAGCAGTAAAACTTTAATACAGTATGAATGCATTGATTAGGCTAGCTTTTGAGCTTAACTTTTCTCAACCCGGGGCAGCATTAAAAATATAGGGGAAGCTGCTCTACCCACCGACAAAATTTACTTTTCAATTTTTGCTGGTCCCTGGGAATGGATAATCGATCGGTAAAATTTTCTGGCAGAATCTACAACTTATCATCTAATATGGCAATTTTTGTCAGGTGAAAATCTCAAAGTTTTCAACTTCAAAAAATTTTTTCTTAAAAACCACCGTTCTTGTCCGTGGGTACAACACCCCGTTCACCCCGCGGACAGGGGCTTTTGTACCCATGGACATAATATATATATATATATATATATATATATATATATATATATATATAAATAGGTCTGAAGAACTCAATTTTACTCAATAGATTTTTATAAGGCACTTTATATTGAAATATACTTCAAACACCCATTGACAATAACATTAAACGAAATATATAACAAATTAAACTTTGAAAATTAATCGAAGGTTTTTTCCCTTTTTTTTAATTGTCCTTAGTTTTGAACATTCGTGAACTCTTTAAAAAAATTATTACTCTTAAGAGAGTTAATGATGTTATGAATAATTATCATGTTTTTAAACAAAAAATTAACTGGATTCATGATAGTGTGGCTCTCTATGTACCTATATAATAACGTCAATTTATATGCAAATTGAAACCTTTAATAAAATTAATCCATTAAAAAAGACTCAGTTTAGATCAAACCAACAAAAATCTAAAAAAGTCGACTTCAAATGAAAACAGGTGGAATTGACGGTCAGTAGATCCTACAGCAGGTGGGGGTTACTTCAACACTATATCTTCAAGTCTTAATTCAAATTTATCATCATTGTTGAAAGCAAATTTCGGACATTGATGACAAGGCACCATTTTGAGATACTTCACATTGTAACAAGACTCAAGTGTGACCGAAGAACACTAAAAATTGCCGTCCGTGAGTACCATGGTTATGTGTCCTTGGGTACAAAGGTAGGCCGTTTTGGTTTTGCAAGCCCGTTACATCGACAAGACTACAGTTTCACAACATTAAAAATCAGAAGCAAAACCTTCGAAATATAGGGAAACATGATACCTACAACAAAACTGAATAATACAATCCACGTCGGGCGAAAAAAAAAATAAAAAGTTGCTCATGTTTTTTTTTTTTTTACTTTGATCCTACTAAAACCGAAAAAATATGATAGAATCTTAAATGTTCGTTTGATGGCGTTGAAACTTCCTGGAGTACTGGTAAGGATTGTGACACACACGTTGAACCCCAATTAGGATCTACTCAACGATACCCGGAATTTCCCGACCAACGTCCGCAGGTACAACCGTCCGTGGATACAGCAGCTTCCCCTATCGATGTTTTCCGTGTGGGAGATGTAAATTAAAAATGACATGCTGGTTAACAATTGCATGTATACGTTATAATTATTCCATGTGTCCCAAGGGGCCAGCGGCCCCTGATTGGAAAGTATTGAATTAAAATATTTCAGTAACAAAATCTGAAAAATAGTTTTCAACAAACAAGGATATTTTCGTTTACAGTACGAAAATACGCAATCGATTGGAAAATGTTACTTGCGATTTCAGCTGATATTCATTATTTATAAATAAAGTGATGTGGAATACAAGGGCGGATCCAGAAAGTTTTGTAAGGGAGGGGGGCAAGTTTCAATGGCCAACATTATCCCTCATACGTAAAAAGATTATCAGTTAAGCAGGGATGCCGACAAAGGGGATTGCGCACACCCTCATCCTACGGAGCCCCCCTCCCCTAGATGAGATCAAAACCGTTTCACATTATCCCCCCTCCGCTAAATTTTTCAATGCCGCAACCTGCGCCATGGTTCAAATTTTCATCAAAATTCATATTTCTGCAGGCAAACATGCTGGTCATGTTACCGTAAGATTGAATATATGACATTAGAGCTATAAAATGGTTAGAAAAAGCACACATAACACACACACACGACAGGTGGTTTGGTGGAAGAGTACCCTAAAAAACGTTAAGCTCATTAGAGATGATTGTTCTTTTGAAAGTGAACAAAGAACTCAAAATAGCAACAGCCCCAGTCAATCCCTTGAATTATGGCGCGCTGAGAAGAAATACCTTACAGAAGCAAGCAAAGCAAAAATTACATTGATTCTATGTACATTTACTATTTTTAGTTAAATAATAATTTTGAAATTCTTGTCACAGGGGGGTCAGCTGACCCTTTGACCCTCCCCAGAATTCACCCTTGTTGGAATACAATGGCATGTTTTTCAAATTTAAATGCTTCGTAGTTTCATGTTTTCCTGGTAATAACCCATCTGATGTAAATCCAAAAGTTCATATTCATTTACCAAAGTGGGGCTAATAAGCCTCTAAGGATTTCACCAATCAACGAGGTCAAATTGTTTTTATCTCAATTAGGGTTTTTCACATGGCGAACCATTGCGAGAACTATTTCTTCCAATTAACACCAAGAAGGAAAATGCCTCAACTCTGACCTCAAATCATTACGCTCCGTTAACGTAATGACTACTTAACATCTCCTGGGGGTTTGTGGCGCGAAGCAAACTACTTGACACCTCGCCATTACCTGACGAGAGCAATCCATCAAAACAGTGTCAAATTGTTGTCATCGCTTATTATTTATTTCCTCCTCCTTGTCAACAGGTTGGTTGGGGAACAAGAAAAATAACTCAAAAGTGTCGGGAATTTCGCCTTGCGACACCAACTACATCTCAGGACACTTATTCCGACGAAAATGCAGCCTTGTATGGGGTCAGGTGTATCGTGGATTTAGAAGATCTCTGTCGAGATATGGGTGCAAGGTGGCTTTTAATTTTGCAAAGCACTGCAATTACGTAATTATGATTAGGGTACTCCAAGACTTCTTATTTATCTGAAGAAATAAGTTAATTGTATAATTACCATGAAATAATAAATAAACAAGGTTACTTGTATGTCTTTTCAAACATAAGAGGAGGTGTTTTTCTTTTCTTTTTTTTAATTGATGCTAGCAGTAAAGTGTTTTTATGAACTTGTAGGGTTGTCATGAAGTTCAACGCTTCCAGGCTGAACTAAACTAATCTAGGATTAGCAATGTTCGTAATGAGGGTACCTCCCCTAACTCATGGCGTAAAGCCTATTTATTACCTTGGAGTCCTAAGTAGTGAAGAAGAGTTCGCAACTAAGATGTAAAAGTTAAGCGTCATGGGAGCTATCTTTTTTTTTTTTTTTAGATTCCAAAATTTCTGTTTAGGTGTGATTTCAACATAATTCAAGAAGTTTTAGTAAAGTTTTCTGTGTAATGTAAATATAGCTATTTAAAAAATGACGACAAAACGAAAAATTACGGTTTTCTTATTGTTTTTTTTCATAAACAGTTTTGTTAGTATACAAACAGTCCTCAAAATTGCTGTTAACAGCAAAAACTACTGGTATAATTCAAGTAGTGTTTCATAATTGCTTTAAAAAGTGCTCCAAAAAAGTGTGCTACAAAGTGTTCTAATAGAAGAGACACGTGTCAGTGCTCAAAAAATGTCTCAAATGCGTTTTCAAAAACGTTAAAAAACTCGTTCTGGAAAGTGTTCTCAGAAGTGTTTTGAAAACGTCCTAAAAGTGCTGTATAAAAGAGGACAAGTGTGCGTGTTCAAAAAGTGACTGAAGATTTGCCGTGAAGAAAGAACCATAAGGTCTGTTTCGGTCTTAAAAAAATATAATTGTTTTTAATGATCCATTTAGTTGAGGTAAAATTGTGGAAACACGTGGAGAAGAGAAGGCAATGAAATTCTGGTTCAAAAGAGATACCAAGTGTCGAAAGGATATATACGTTTCAGCATTTAGTGGCAAGCGAGTACTTTAAAATAATGTGCAAGAACATTACTTTGTAAGACATTAATATTAGGGTTGCGCAGTCGGAGGGGAAATGATCGTCTTCGGCTTCGACTCCTAGAATTTTAGAGACATCGGCTCCGACTCCTACGTCCTGGCTGCGTCACGGACTCGAAGAGAAAACGACCGACCCTGTCTCTTTGAATTTAAAAGCCTTCAACTCTGATTCATTTACCCCAAATCAGTCCGACTCCGATTTCACGACTCTGATTCCGACTCCGAAGCCCTGCTTAATCTAGGCTTTTCAGAAACAAAACGAAACAAATATGAACGAAAGGTGAGAAAAGAGAAATGAAAACTAATCGCGTTACGGAGCCAAAGACAGTAATGCCTGCAGATCATGTAAGAACTTTAAAGTTATTGTTACAAGCACTTTCATGTGAATACTTTATAAATTCAAATGCTGAGCTAAGGAGAGAAAAAATTATTATGGGGAACTCAAAAATGAAAGTAAAAAATGTTGTTTCGGAATAGCTTAATATTCAAACACTGTTGAAACATATTTATTACTTGACTCAGACCCGTAGTATATTTAGTTAAAGCTTCTTAAATTATACATTGACAAACGAGAAAAACCTTACAATAAAAAACACTTATTTAAAAAAAAATGTTTTGGAGAAATTCTGCCTGGTTTCAATTCCCGTTTAGAATTTCATAAAATTTCTAAAAGTTGTCGAGAAATAATTGAAAATATTAAAATAAAAAATATGCAAATATCTAATATGATTTTTTTACGTCTTGTTGCTCAGTTATTAATTGAATTATTGAGCTGAAATTGACTGATTTATGAAGATTTCGGTATATTTCCCCCAGCTCTTGACTCCCTCCCACTTTTCTTTGCTTTAAAAGAGCAAGTCTGAAATTTATATACTACAAATTATTCTTCTAGAAGAAGATTTATTTTTTTTTAGATTGCTACAATTTCAGTGATTAAATAATAACTAGCTGCGTCACCCGGCTTTGCATAGACTACCTTGAAAATGAAAGTTATGTCAAGTGATGCGTGTTCAACAATCACGCTTGAACAAACAAAAAAAAATCAGTAAAGTTTTGCGGCAGATTCCGGAAAAATAACCAAAAAGGAAACATTTAAAATCTTCTAATTGCAGAAAAAGCCTTAAAACAAAACCCAGAATTTTATTTGTTCATATTCGAGAAAAAAATGGCAACATCTTTCTTTCAATGATTTTCTAAGCGCTACAAATTTCTATAAAGGTATTGTTACGGAAAGTTGAGATGAAGCACTGAATAAAGATTAAATGGAGGGAAGCCTTCGAAAAATAGGGATTTTACGTCGAAATCTAAGTATCATAATTAATAGTTTTTAATTGCTATCTCCGCTAATTATTAGAGGGTTATGTTACTCAGTCAAACATGAAGACGGGGAAATGACGAATCCATCGATACCTGGTTCGATGGTCAGTTTGCTGACGTTCGGAAGATGTAACTCGGACATAAGATAGGATCATACGCTCAGTTTTTAATTATGTAAGATTAAAAGCAAAGCGAAGCTATATTCAACATGAAAATAATTTAATTGACATTGCTGTAGACTAATGTGAAAAC
Organism: Uloborus diversus; assembly: GCF_026930045.1. Taxonomy (NCBI): domain Eukaryota; kingdom Metazoa; phylum Arthropoda; class Arachnida; order Araneae; family Uloboridae; genus Uloborus; species Uloborus diversus. The sequence goes on from NC_072737.1 coordinate 145,324,349, forward strand.
ACACATCAAATAGAAATGTAATTCTTCAATCAGAATCGGTACACCTCTTGGGTGAGTACTACAGGTGAAATATTTGCATCGAGGGAAAAAAGGAGTGGCAGCATAATCCAAACCCACCTCACTTATATTTTGATTAAAAAGCAAACAAGAGAGGGGGAGGGAAAACATTTTTTGGATTTCCAAATTTCCGAAAAGATGGAGATACACTACAATCCAAAACAGAAAAGGGCTTTAGGCCCAACTCGCGCACGTTACAATGCACTACTTCCGGCCGCGCAGCGGAAATTCGGCGAAAAACTGACAACACGCGAAAAAAGAAAAAAATTGAAAAGCGAGCAGATAGCTGTACCTTTTGAAAAAGAGAAAGAAAATGGAGGGGTATGGCCGAAAAAAAGCAAAAGTGTGTTCCCTTTTTTATTCACTTTTGTACGAATCCGAAACCCGCTGCTTTTAATAGTCACAGAAAGACGAGGGGAAAGTGTCGTATCAAAAAGAATTATAAGTCTCCCCCTTCATCCTTTTCCTAAACTATGAGGATTTTTTTTTCTTTTTCGAAACAGGAAAGGAGTTTGATTGACAGATAAGTAGTGTCTGAAAAGGGTTTTAATTTTTTACTTTGTTGGTGTAGGTACCTCCTGTTTTTCTTCCTGCTCAGGTATTTCCAGTTTCCTCGGTAAAAATGAACTTCTGGCTTGTAATTTAGTGGATGGTAGAATTGAATCATAACAATGCGTTCTCAAATGCTCAGACGTTATCAAGTGTCAACATATTGGGAGGCACTGATGAATTGTGTCAGTTCAAATCAACGCCCCTTTAATACTAAATGCATATCACATTTGCCATAAGTGAAATAACTATGCCTAATTTCATACCAAAGTACACCATAACACAGAATAGTAGATTTACCTTTCTATTCATTTTTTCTAAAAATAATTACATACATAATAGATTCAAATTTAACATTTATGTAAAATTAAGAACAATTTCTTTTTTATGTATTTCTTGCATGTATTATTATTGTCAATAAAAATATTTAAGGGAATTGTAATGTGAGTCACATTGGTCATATGTAGTGTGAGTCACATATAAAATGTCATGTTATAAATTATTTATACATTTCATTAATCTAGTAGCAATATGAAATTAAAGTACTGCCATTACAAGGTACAACCGCCTACAATATTTTTTTTTAAACTCAACAGAGGAAAATAAGGAGTTTTTGCACTTAACACAATTTATCACTTCCTTTTCGCGTAGTGAGTCACAACTGAGCTTTATCCATGAAGATATAGAAGAACAGAATATGCAATGAAATGGATGAAATTTAATGGCTAGGATATATAAATCAAAAATCAATCAAGGTAAAACAACTGATAAATCTCAATGTTTTGTCATAATGGTATTTTCACGGTCATTTTTAGATTCAGGTTTAGCTCACTAGTACAGTAAATCGCGCATGGAACTAGCCCTCTGTATGATAAAAGTTCGGAAAGAAGTTCTACCGAGCGGCCATCCAACGATGGCATTACAATGGCGATGGATCCAAACAATTCAAACTAAATTATTAATTGGTTAATTTCTAAATTTAAATTTAGAAATGAACTAATTTTTATTTTTTTCGCTATTAATTCTAATATCTCCGATTGTTGGTAGTGATCTTCGAACAGTTTTGAGCAGTGGCGTCCTGAACTTAAATTTTTGGTAGGGCGAAAATTCTCTATTTGCCGAATGGAACTCCAAATTCGTCGAATGATGATAACTTTGCCGAACAGACTGTTTTTAGCGGTGGTTAAATTTAAATTATCTCATCATCCCGAGTGCCCTGGTAAGTACCCGAAATCATATCCCCACATGCTTTACTTAGTCATGTTATCCACTGTTTTGGCAGTAGAGAAATAACCCAGTTAGTTTTAATAAGTTTGAAGTATGTGCTTTCTATTAGTCACTTAAGGCTACAATAGAGTAATGAAAATCATTTTTTTTTTAATTTTGAAGATACAGTTCTGAAATTTTTATGAGTTATAGACATTTATGAGGAGAAGTAATATGTAAAGTTTTGTTGAAAAAATCGAGAGAGAGAGTTTTCAAAATACGGAGAATATTGTATTTTTAATCGTCAGTATTTGAACCACAAAAATCATTCCATGAGCACCAATTTTTTTACTTGATTTTTCCTATTTTTCTAGATGCATGTTTCATATTTAAAGAAAACTTGGGGAGCAAAATTTCATTAACACTAATATTTTGTTATTTTGTTCAAAAGGTGCCAAAAACGAAGTTTTTGTAAAAACTTCGAATTTTTCTGAAAAAGTCAATAAAATTAGGATTTAAGCATGATTTAAAAAAAGAGAAATGATGAAATTGAAAACTTGTTCCCTATTTTTTAATTTTTATTTTTAATTCGTATCTCATTAGCAATCTGAAAAAAAAAACTCAAAGTAATTAAACAAATCCTGATCTGCAGGGAGCATTCGAAAGATACACATGAATCGAAATTTTACGATTATGAGATATATTTCATTTAAATGAAACATTTGTTCATAAAATGTGTTTTATCACACTGACAGAAAAGCCTATAACTTCTGTAAAAATAGTCCGAATTGAAAAAAATTTTTTCTCTATGAATAAACCACAGTTCAAAGAGTAATTTTAAGAAATAAAATGAAAAATCAAAATTTTGGTCTGTTTTTCGTATTTAAAGACCCTATTGTAGCCTTAATGGGACCCGCCAGCCACTGCTGTGGGACGCAAGGTGGACCGGCATGTCGTCCAGTAAGACTTTGGGGAAAGACGTCGAACATATTTTGGAGATAAGATGTCTGTAGTATTAGGGCACGTCCTAGAGATGCAAATGATCCTACTATAAACAAAGTCCTGGGGAAAAATATAATTTGATAGCATGCATCATTAAGGCTCCAAGAGTTGTTAGAAACCTGAAAACAAATGTGTAGTCCTGTGAAACGGCAGAAATATTACTTAAATAGAAAATAGAACATTAAAAAGAACTAAAAAACAGTAATATTCTTTGGCTGTACATTAGAGTGGTTCAAAAAAACTTTTTTTCTTCTAGAGTCTAGAACACCTCCAATTTTTTTAGACTTACTAATAGTATTATGCTGCAAAAGTTTAACTTCTTACTCAAATTTTACGAGGGTGCTCAGTGACCCCTCAATTTAGCATTAGCCTAAGCATGGAAAATGCTACAAGTTTAAAAACATAATTTCCCCAGCTTTTTTTTTTTTTTTTGTAAATAATAATTTTATTGCAATTTATATGCATATTACTCGTGTATATTGTAATATGTAGCATTGATTTTCCAGTCCAATGTATTTTTCAACCCCCCTCCCCATACTTATGAAGTTTAGGGAAGAGCGTATTGAACTCTCTTTCAGTTGACATAGGAAGCCAAAATTCTTCCAGTATATTACTATCCACAAATCTAAAAATATTGTTGGGTGTCCTGTTATCTCGGAGAAACTTTTTTTTTACATGTATTTTTGAGCTACCCTAGTGTACATGTAATATGTTCACTAATGTATTTCATTTTAATAGAATTGATGTAATAACACTGAGCATGTGCACTAATTTTTCATACGGCACCTCACTTCAAAGGTATCTTCTCCAAGATTGGGGTAAGATACTGAGAAATACAAACGTTTACAAATTATTAATTTTTCAAGGTGAAAAAATGATATTTCAAGGTGAAATACATGTTTTTACTCGTCACAAAAGTCGTGCATCGTTGATAAAATAGTTGATTAAAATTAAAACCAATGTGATATTTTATCTATACTAATATTATAAAGAGAGAGGGCGGATTTTTGTATGTTTATATATGTTCAAGGTAATCTCCGGAACCACTGCACCCATTTGAAAAATTCCTTCATTATATGAAGGGTGCTTTTTTACTGAGCGACATAGGCCATAATTCGAAAAAATCTGTTAAATAGTTCTTTTTTTTTATTCCAATTAAGGCCCAAATTTAACATAAATTCCCGAATATGGAAGTGAAAAATTACTTGCACGTATTAATATTATATATCGTTGAAAAGGGTAGAATTTTCCGCGATCTAAACAATTTGTTTCAATGCTCTGACTCTAACTTAGTTACGGCGGCAGTAGTTTGAGTTTTTAGCTCGAACTTTTTTACCCTCAGCTGAAATTTAGGCACTACTTTCTTCATTAAATCTATCAATAAAAAGTGAAGGAATTGTCCCACAGTTTTCTTTTCGACACCGTTGGAAAAAGCGACATTTTTTACTCCAGATTTCTCTCGACCTGTGGTCGAAAAACTTATCTTCTATCTTCAAAGAAAAAAAAGTTACAAGCGTTTTTAAATCAAATTCGAAAAATGTCATTTTGATTCAGGTAGTCAACCATTTTATTTTCAGGTTTCCATGGTTACGCTTTTTTGAATCCATTGTTTCTTTCCTTGTTTTGCATGTAATTTCTTAAACTGATTTTATTTCGTGTTTCCATGGTTACGCTTTTAAAATCCATCTTTCGCATTTCAACTTCTTAAAAGTATTTTAATATCTGTCGTCATTGTTTGGAAGGGTAATTTTGCATGGTGTTTTTTTTCTTTTATTTAAGCCTGATTGTTTAATATATGTCACATGACACAATTTTTATTCTCAAGGTAGACCGGGCAACGCAGCTCTTAATACATAAAGATTTGAAAGCTACTGTTAATGTGATTTTATACATTTTTGTTTGTTTGGCGAAACATTGATTATTGCCAAAGAAAAAAACATCCGCTTCACTCGCAAAAGTGCTGGGTTCCGGTAGCGTGGTCGATTATCGCGGTAGGCGCTGAGCAGTGCAGTCGAGGATTATTGTTTTAAAGCAACCGCAAATGTAATTCATTGTTTTGGCGATTTGTTTTGAAAGAAAATAAACTTTTGATTTGTTTTTATCCGAGTGAAATATACGACATTTTCTTCTTTTTCTCTGACGATGTATTTTGAATGTTCCACTGAATGTTTTTTTGCTGAGCAATCACGATTGCTTATTGTTCTCACTTGACTATTTTTGACGTTCCTTTGATTTTTCCTGCCGCCACCCTCCGCACCATCACCGTCGACGGGATCCTCACGATGCTGCACCTCTAGTGAAAGCCGTCTCCAGGTTGCATTTATGTCCTACACACACGCGTATACATACACAACTACACACACACAAATACATACACACACATACATACACACACACACACCTACACACACAAACACATACACACATACAAACACATACACACACGCATACATACAAACACCCACACATACATACACAAAAACATACACACAACTACCCACACATTCATGCCTGCACACAGACACATACACATATGTTTACACACATATACACATAACCCGTACACACAAACACATACCCCCACACACAAACACACACGCCTACATACACACACTCGTGATTGCGAGAAACATAATTTGAATTCAAAATGTTAAAATTCAATTTTTTTTTGTTTTTTTTGTTTTTTGTTAGACGGATGGATTATGATAGCGGGGTTGCTGGGCGAGTTTGAAGATAAACAATACAGTTGCGGGACTATTTTTACATTTGAAAGATATTATTTGATATCTTATTTTGTTTATTTGGCGAAATATTTTAAATTGCAGTAAAAACCGCTTCACTCGCTAAATAGAGTTTTAAAGCAACTGTAAATCTAATTTAATAATTTGATGAAAAGTTTTAAATTCCAAAGAAACTTTAATAGTTTTTTTTGAAAAGGTGTGTACGCATTTTATACAAAGAAAAATGATCATTTCACATCAGAGGGGAAGGGGGCGTCATTTTTTTTTATTCAACGGACTTCCATTAAATTTTTAGCACGGGCATCGCTGTGCCGGTACAGCTAATATGAAATAAAGTCAAAAACTTTGGCGTCCTCCCGTTTAAACGTTTACAAATTATTATTTTTTTAGGTGAAAAAATGATCTTTCAAGGTGAAATACATTTTTTACTCACCACAAAAGTACATGTATCGTTGATAAAATAGTTGATTAAAAATAAACTAATGTGGTATTCTACATGAAATAAAGTCAAAAACTGCAGCGTTCTCTCCCCCCAGTATACGCCAAAAATTTTTAAAATAATTAATATTTAAAAAAAATTGAAATTTCTTAGCTCACGAAAATATATTATACATATCTTTTTTACAATGTTTATATATCATTCCGCCACTCCAGAAAATGGTATACATATATTAGCGTCTCGTAACTATATGCGAAACAAAGGGGCAGCCTTCTTGAAAACGGATCCTATGGTCGCCTTACGCACATACAGTCAAGGGTTCAACTCTTATTAGTTACCATCCAGAAAATTATTCCACATTTCTTATGCATTTTATAAATATACTAGCGGTCCCCGCACGGCTAGTAGAAAATTAAGAGGTCATTTGGTTATCTTGTATATTTACAAATAACGGATAATGAATTTCTCGCCAATTTGCTATGTTCATTTGCTCGCCCATGTTCCACGTTATGATAATTTGCTCGACCACGTTATGGTAATTTGCGGTCGTCCACGTTATGATAATTTGCTCGGTAAAACGCTCTTATAATTGGAATCAAAAACGAAAAAAAAATCGAATTTTTAATAAATCGCTTCGAGGTGCACACCCCCATGCTACAAACGAATTCTGTGCCAAATTTCATGAAAATCGGCCGAACGGTACAGGCGCTATGCGCGTCACAGATATCCGGACATCCCGACAGATATCCGGACAGATATCTGGACAGAGATCCAGACATTCAGCTTTATTATTAGTAAAGATGCGGACACGTGAATATAAAAGTTTTCAAGCCGTTTTCAATAAATTAAAACGCATCTAGGTAAGTATTTCAATAACATCATTTTCAATGCTTTAATCTCACGGCGTACCACAAAATTACCCTACGTTTTTTATACCGAAGATCCATCTTCTGAAAGACTATGGAGCATAAAGAATTTCTAGCCGTTGGCAATAAATTAAATTATTTCTCTTTTAAGTACCCCCAAAAAACTAACTTCAATAAATCTTACTATCGGAAATCCTGAAGATTTTATGGCACAAAATTTCACAGTTTCGGACTCGCTTTCAGAGAGCAGTATAGTATTCCGCAACAATCCTTAAAGTCCTTAAAAAAAAGAACCGACTTTTTTATTCTTGGCTTCAAGAAAAGAGGAAAGGGTTGAGAATAACTCAATGTGTGAGTGTCTCTTAGCCGATGTAATCCAATACTTTTTGAGATTTCCTCCAACTTTTTAACCTTTCATTGCTTCTCGAGGTATCACTTACACGTGTCAAATCGGCAAATCGCGAACTCACAAAAGGAGTGCTTAACTCGGCCCGGGTTCTATTTCCACGGAATGATCGAATTTTCGTATCTTTTCAGACGGCTCCCTTTTCAACTCATTTTTCCTTATAACGGCTCAGGGTGGAAGGGGACAAGAAACTAATTTCCGGAGTGCGGAAGGCTGGGGGTAAGTGTGTTGGCCTTAGGTTTGGGAGGCGGGATGGGGTGGAGTTTTAATGAAACTGATATAGTTTAGCAGAGAAAATGCTTAACACTAGAAAGACTGAAAATGATTTAGAAAAATTCAAGGGTCCATTGAATTAGCCCTATTTTTTGAGGAAATTCTCCCTGAATGAGTCCACATGCCCTATGCAGCTTCTCTAATCTTTTATCTTTACTAATAATTAAGACGTCCCGGTTAAGGTTTGCCAGACGTTCCGGTTTGACCGGGACAGTCCCGGTTTTCAGACACAATCCGGGTGTCCCGGCCGGTTCACCTCACGTCCCGGAAGAAAGATAAATTTGATTACAAATGACCAAAAAGGCTTAAAAATAATTAATTATGAAGGATAATTTACGATAATTACTATATCATTTGTATAATTGAGTTGTAAAATTAAAACCAGATTAGCTTGTGAGGATTTTTACAAGATCAAAACCAAAAGAGACTGTCTGAAAAGCACTATAAAACGAAAAGAATAACTAAATAGCGTTCAATTTTGTATATACCCCTCATTCAAAGTATTTTTTCTAACTAAAATAAATTGTAAATATCTACATTCAAGAAGTGAAATGTTCAAATTTTATCTGTTGATGTCATTTTTAATACTACTGTTTTATGTTCATAATTAGTAAACATTTATTCATGGGAATAAACTGCCCTACACTCCAAAAATTTATCCACAGGTGTGTACCCTTTGGGATACTAATGACGTTGATGGAGGGGGGGGGGGCATTCCGGTGTCCCGTTTGAACATCTCTCAGACATCTGGCAAGCCCACTAATAATAAAGCTGAAAGTCAGTGTCTCTGTTTCTCTTTGTCTCTGGATCTCTGTTACGTGCATAGCGCCTAGACCGTTCAGCCGATTTTCATGAAATTTGGCACAAAATTAGTTAGTAGGATAGGGGTGAGCACTTCGAAGCGATTTTTTGAAAATTCGATTTTGTTCTTTTGCTATTCCAATTTTAAGAACATTTTACCGAGCAAATTATCATAACGTGGATGAACAAATTACCACAACGTGGACTAACAAATTACAATAATGTGGACGAGCAAACTACCATGTGCAACCGTGGACGAGCAAATCAACACATCAAATTGGCGAGAAATTCATCATCCGTTATTTGTTAATATACAAGCGAACCAAATGCCCTTTTAATTTTCTACTACGGGCAAAGCCGTGCGGGTACCACTAGTGACTAAATGTAAGCTGAGTGCATGGTAATGGTCAGTGATATTATTTCTCTTATAAATGCCCTAAAGTTAGTTTCTCTTTTGATAAAGCCGTGTTTGGCTTATGGGCTGTAGGCATTTAGAATTTCATCTGATTGTAATGGGAGGAAGGTAAAGGTGAAACTGGAGAGAACTAAAGACCTGGATCCGTCTCTTAAGTGGCGACACACTTTGATCCATGCACTGCGCGCCGCTTTCGACTGCGATTGGAGGCGGGCAGTCACGTGGGTTCAGTCCGCCATTTTGTGTCGTTGCCTGTGTGATTTCACCGTGAGGAATACTAAATATTTTCTATTTGCTATTCGTATTTTTCATCAAACGCTATCTTTAGTGTGAAGATGTCTTGGTGTAATGCATTAAGATGTTCTAACAGTTCAAAATTACTATATCGAAATACATTGAAATATTATTTATGTATTTTAAATGTTTTCATCAATACTGCTGTGCAATTTCAGATACTTTTTGAAACTCTTGTTGAAATTGTAATATCTTTTACTTTTCATGAAACTGTCTGATGGTTTGTTAATTTTCATGGGATAATAAGGACATTCAGTAAAATCATCATAAATAGTTCCTTCAAATATTGTAAAGCTCAACTGTGTAACGGCACTCAATAAATTGCTAGCAGTAGTAAAATATTTGCCCTGTTTTTAAAACTGATTTTTCTGAGTTTAAGATAACAAAGCCGTCAAAATTTAAATATACTTATTGTTTTACTTTTAATGTAAATTTTCTATTGTTTAGTTAGTTTCAAAATGTCTCAATAACTGTGGAAAAATTATTTTAAGAACATGTCGTTTTGCTTTTAATTGTGTCATAGCCATGAGTTTCAGTGCGTTGCCAAGTTAATTATTTATCTATTTTGCGCATAAAAAGTAAGATATTAAAAGTATGAAATTATTCATTAAAAAAAATAAGCTTCTTTGAGATTATAGTAACATGTGACTCAAGTCAAGTTATATAATTACGTGAAGTTTTTTTTTTTTTTTTTTCCCCGGAAAAAATCTGTTTTCGTTTAATTTTTATTTTGATGTGAAAATCTTTTTAATAAAAAAAAAAATATATATATGATTTATCCTAGTATCTGTTAATTTATAAATTCATTATTACTATTTATAACAGTTCGTCACAGATGTAATCTGCACTCTTTTATTTGAATTCCTATTGGTATCAAATAATTCAATTATTATTTTTTCAATATCGATTTAAAACTGGTTACATTTTATTATCAGTTCGTTGAATTTTTAAGAACTAGTAGTATCCTTAAAAATTAGGTTTTAATGAAAGGCATTTTTTAATGAGAAACAAGAAAGTGTTGGTAAAATGTAAAAAAAAAAAAAAAAAAACTCATGGAAGAGTCCTGCTGAAAATAAAATCTTATTAGTTAAACCTTATCAGTTTTGCTATTTTTTAGAAGTGAATAATTTTCCATAAGAAAACTACACACATTAGTAATATAAATGATACTGCTTTGCATGAATAAGTTCAAACTGTTGCCCACAAATAATTTATGACATAATTAATTTAGCTCACTACTGTTTTACTCAGTAGTTGATTTAAGGGGCGGGGGCAGGAGGCCCCTGCCCCCCCCCCCCGCCAAAAGATGAATTTATTTAACTATTTTATTCACTATTATTGAATTCTCCATAGCATTTTTTTTTATATAGTTAATTAAATAGAACACAAAACACACATAGAGCATATTTTGAATAATAGCATTTTTGTTTGCTAAAGATGTCGTACTGGAGTCCTAGAGTGACAGAATACATTTATACATTTAACTCGCTGGTTTTGAATTCAAGGGAACGTAATATCGCGATTCGTCCATTAATTTTTCTTTGATGTAATCAATAACAAACATTCTTCAAAAAATGTGCAGCGTGCCTAAAAGAATTATTTTGATCCAGGAAGCTATTTGCGAAATAATAGCTTTTTCTTTTTCAGCTTATAAAAAATGCAAAATGAAAGAAATCATATCGTAGTTTCTTGAGAAAACCATGATATTAATGGAAGCGAAATGTAATATGAATATGTTATTTTAACTGTATTATGGCTTTAAGAACAATCAGCAACTGCTTTGAAATCCACACAGAAATTGTCCTGAATTTTTCAGTAAAACTTATATGTTTAATAGCTATGATTTTCGTAATTAAATAATATTTTACAGTTAAAATACTATAAAATAATATTAAAATCTCAAATAAGGTATGGGTATATTTTTTTATTGAATAACCTTGCCCTCGTGTTATAATCATTACGACATTGTTCCTAAAATTAAAACCGCTAATTGTATAGCATTTCGGTAACATGCTTATGGTTTAGTATTTAATTGACTTGAAACGTTAAAGATGTTTTACGTCCACATTCAAAGTATATTGGCACATAATATGTATGTACTTAGAAGTGGATCATTAGTTTAAGGGATCCTAAAAAAATTATAAAAAAAAACATTTTAAAATAAAGTAATGAAAACTTTTTTATGAAACATCGTATGTGGCAGGGGGAAGGAGGAGGTGCTATTCAATTTCCCGGGTCCCCTCCGAGAGATTTTTCTGTACCCGCCCCTGGTTCTACTACACCAACTTTCTAATAATAAAACGCATATTTAAAACACTTCAAGTAATTTGTAACTCAGAAAGTCTATATGGGGGAAAAAAAGAAATTACTCTTAAAAATGGTCGAAAATTTCTTCAAAACACCTTTTTACTAATATTCGGTTTAATAATAAAAAAAAATATTTTACCAAGGTAAAATTCAACATTTTTGTATGCATATATCAGTTACATAAGTTACGATTAAAAATCTCTAAACATTCGTTGGAAAAATATACTTTTCAATGAGCGAAACTCTGTATTTTTCTACTGTTGAGATAGGGAGAAATTTGCGGAACGACACAAAATGGCGGACCCTGGAGCATGTCGCCACTTAAGAGACGGATCGAGGGCTTTAGAGAGAACCAGGGGGGGACTGATCGGTCGGCCCATCGGCCTGTGGGCCAATGCACTCTCGCTCTCACCGGCCTTAACATCTTCTTTTTTTTATTTAAATATAGTTTTTTTTAGATAATTTATTTTTTATTAAACATTTTGGTGCAATTTCCTTTTTTCTTTAATCCGCTCACAAACCTGTGCAACTTCTCTTCGTTTTTTTTTCTTTTCTTTAAACTCGTAAACCTGTAAAGTAAGAAATAACAACTTGAAAAAATCTGAATTGCAGATTACTGCAGTAACTATTGCAGTAATCTGCAATTTGTGCTTTTTGACGTTGTCATTTCTCAGCACGAAGGTATTTATTTATCGTAAACCTGTGTACCATCTTTTCTTTCTTTTCTTTTCTTTTTTTTTTTTTTGAGCAATCACGATTGCGTATTGTTCTCACTTGACAGTTTTGAATTCCTATGATTTTATTTTCCATCCGCCTCCCTCTGCAGCACCACCGTCGGCGTCGGCCGGCAGCCTCACGAGTCACGACGCTGCTCTTCTAGCGAAAACCGTCTCCAGGTTGCGTCACTTACTTGTCTACACTTACACATACACCTACACACACACATACACACACGCACATACACACACAAACATACACACATGCATACATACAGACACCTACATATACACACACAAACACATACACACACCTACATATCACACAACTACCTACACATAAGCATACCCTCGCCCCACAAAAACACACAACTATCCACAAAAACACACAACTACCCACACAAACACACATGTCCACACACATACACATACCCCCTACACACAAACAAACACACACGCCTATACACACACACTCGTGATTGCGAAAAACATAATTTGAATTCAAAATATCAAAATTCAAATTAATTTTCTTTTCCTTTCTTTCTTTCTTCTTTTTTTTATTTTTTGCACCTTTTTTAATTGCCCTTTTTTTTTTCTTTTTGCACTCTCTTGTGGGATCCAGTGCGCCCCTGGAGTGAACATCACCTTTTAATGTTACAGCGCGTAGGAGAAAGAAACATTTCTGTTTTTATTCTAAGATACCTTAAGGGCCATTGTGGCCCCCTCCTGCCTACCTAGTTATAAGGTTCAATATTTACACTTCTATAAGTCTAATGACTGAATGTTTAAAAGCATTCAAATAGGGTCACTTTATGAAGAGTCAGAGTTCTATTGCTAGCCGCCCTGTCCAGTGGTCAGAGAAGTCTGCGGGATGGAGAGGTTCTCGGTTCGAAGGCCAGCTGAGGCGCTTATGTATTATCTCTCTCTCCTGTCCCTTCTTTGTATGAATGTGTTGTTATGCTGTTAATGGTTGCCTACCCTATAAACGGATCTTTATATCATGTTTGTACTGTGGAAGTCTGACTTCTCACCAAAATTACGGTACAGTTGGAAACGTGAAGCAGCGCACCCTAACTTTCCAGCCTGTTTGGCACAAGACAATTTAATTTTATTTATAACTTGTGGTAACCGCACGGCTTTGCTCGTAGTTGAAAATTAAAAGGTCTTTCGGTTCACCTGTATATTTACAAATAATGGATGACGAATTTCTCGCCAATTGGCTATGTTCATTCGCTCTCCCATTCCACGTCATGTTAATTTCTTAATTTACTCGTCCATCTTATGATAATTTTCTCCGGAAAATGTTCTTAAAACTGAAATAGAAAAAGAACAAAATCGAATTTTCGGAAATTCGCTTGGAGGTGCGCACCCCTATGCTACAAACTAACTTTGTGCTAAATTTCATTAAAATCGGCCAAACGGTCTAGGCGCTGTGTGCGTCACAAAGATCCAAACATCCTACAGACATCCAAACATCCTCCAGGCATCCAGACAGAGAAACTTTTAGCTTTATTATTAGTAAAGAAGATTAATTATAGTTGAATTAAATCTAAAGATTAAAACTCTGTAGTTGTACGGTATCGGTTTATTATTAGAATTACAATGCATATTACTACTTATGGAACGTAAAACAAGAATCGCGTGTTCCGTCTTTGTCATTTTCCAATTACATTGTAAATGAACTGAAACTTTGAAGAGCAGCAGAACTTGAAAAGGCTGATTCGAAAGAAATCGTGTGTAGAGCAAAAATACATTAAAAAAAAAAAAATCAGATGGCTGATGATTATTTTCCAAATTTTATTTGAAAGACTTTCTTCAAAACAGGATTTTTATGTTTAAAACCAATTTTAAAATTTGTTTTAAATTTAATTGAGAAATAAGGTTAAAAGCAAATTTCCGCCGTTCATCTTATAAATAACTTCTTATTTTCTCTCCATTCCCTTTTTTATGTTAAATAACGTTCATCTTATATATCATTAATTAAATTTGTTTTAAATTTCTTAAATTGAAAAATTTAATTTTAAATATTTACTGAGAGTAAAAAAAAAAAAAAAATCACCGGGTTTCTTATACTTTATACTTTCACCCCTTCTACTGAACCATAACACCGGATACTTTGAGTAATTGAAAATGCAGTGCGTGTACTTTTAAATAACAAAATCGTGTTACATTTATTATTATACTGACAAAAAAGCTGATACATTTTCCTGACATAACCAACAGATTATTTTGTCACGTTTTGGTCAACTGATACAAGATACACGTGCAGAGAATAATGTTGGCAACAACTCTAGTTATGGTCCAATGCAAAATTGAATGACATAATACCTAATCAGCATTCAAAACACAAAGTACCATTTGCTCTTTAAAGCTATTTGGATTGGCAAAAAAAAAATATATAACTTTTTTCTTTTTTTTTTTCTCTATTTTTTTTTCTTCGTGGAGAGAGTTTATTAGTAACATTTACGGAAATACGTGATTGTGGGGAAAACTCGTTTTATATCAATTCAGCAATTATCAATTTTAGCGTCATACGATTATCGCCGCATTGTTAAAAAAAATATTAAAAAAAATGGACCGAGCAGAATTTAAAAAGCATGTTACGTATTTGTACACTTTTTGGGAAGTAATTTCCTCATTAATTTATTTCGTCAATTTTGTTATCATCTATATATGGGATTTCGTTTGTTTATCATGGTTAAGGGTGCTCTTCACTGAGAGTCTGAAAGCTTCGGATCCAATGCTAACCTACGGGGAAAGTTAAAGGTTATTTTACAATATTCCTTTGAAGTTTTCGGGTCAATTTTTTTTCTGAGTATTTTTCAAGCCTATGTCTGTGTATATTAGTTTTTACTTTTTTGATACGTCCATTCTTCGATTTTTTAAAATTCGAGAAAAAATGAATTTCTTCGAAAACGAGGTACTGTTGGACCTTTCGCTCTGTAAAAAAGCTGCAAATCGTGCTATCGAAATTTTAAGAACGCCCCAACACGCAAAATATTTCCAGCTCTCTTTTGAGACTAAGTTTGAAATGATGCGACCATTTCTAAAAAAATATCGGAATTCCAACCATCTGAAATATTTTCGAAAAAGCTCAATTTCTCTACTAAGCCACGCCCTTCACTGGTCCCTCCTTTCTTGAGGGGAAAAACCGGGTGAGGTGTATAAGATTTACGATCATTAGCGCAAACGACCGTTTCCATTTACTACTCCCCTCTTTTCCGGAGGCATTTTTCAATGAAGGAATGAATGAGTGCTTTTGAAAGTGAATCCACATGCTTGGAAACATCTTCACGATTTGATTTGTGTTTAGAAAGGATATAGTTTTTAAAGAGTGCTTCTGGAGATAATTCTTGTGAATTCTTGTGCTAAATGACCTCCTGAATCCAAATATGACCACCTTTTCCCATTCACACGTCCCGCTTTTTTGGAAATGTCGCCCGCAATTTTTTTCAGTTTTTGAGTTTCATAGCCATTATTTTTATTTGGAGGGGAAGTTATCGTTATATTATACATTAATACTTTTCTGAGGGGCTAGAGAGGTGCTACGTTTGTACGCAAGAACATATGAAGGAAATTGGTTAACTCATGGGGGGTATTACCACTTATTATATTTTTAAAATCATCAAAATCCATCCTTTTTTCTAGGGGTTTGTTTTACAATTTTTTCCCTTATTTTTTGGCATGAAACCAGAGTATAGGACTCACACCTATAAACCCTATATCCGAAAAAAAAAAATTTCACGTTGTAAATTTAAAAAAAAAGGAAGTATCGCATTTTGCGTAAAGTTGCATCGCAGACCTTCAGTGAAGAACCTTTTCGTGTTATTCAAATTCATTCACGGATATAATTAAGATTAAAATTATCTTAAGTATGCTTATAATATAGCATTAATGAATATTTCTATTTCTGGGGATGCACTACCCCCATTACTTTTCACAACATCAAGAAGGCATAAACAATGGAGCTGGTGCATCCAAAGAAAGATAAATATGTATATTAATGCTACTTTATAAGCAAATTTAAGGATGCTTTTCACTGAGAGTCTGAAAGCCTACGGATCCAATGTTAACCTGCGGGGAAAGTTGGATGAAGATTTTACAAATTCCTTTGAAGTTTTCATGTAAATTTTTTTCCGAGTATTTTTCAAGCCTCTATCTGTGTCGTGTACTTTTTCCTTTTTTGAAATATCCATTCTTTGATTGTTTAAAATTCGAGAAAAAATGAATTTCGTTGAAAGAGGTGGTAGGTACTGTTTGATATTTTGCTCCATAAAAAATCTGGCAAAATATTTCCAGCACTCTTTTGAGACTTTGTTCGAAATAAAGCGACCATTTCTTAAAAAAAAAAAAAAAAAAAAAAACCCGAGTCCAAAACCGTATTCTAGATACTTACTAGATATTTGGATTCTATTTTTGTCTATATTATACTATGTTACTACAAATGTAAACGCATAAAATGCTTTCCACAGCTCAACAAACATTTTTGAAAATAATTTCTCGAGCCAAACTCGTAAAAAATTCTTTACAAGGTATGTACACATTGATCATGTAATTCATAATACAGTGAAATCCAGTAACAATGAACTTCAAAATCGGGACTGAAAACTTATTTGGTTGAAACGGGTACTTCGTTATACTGATATACGTTGTAACAGGATTTCACTGAATTTTTCTTTTGAAGACTTTCTAAGGAGAAAAATGATACATACCTGCATTTCTTTAAAGCATGAATGAGTATAAAAAAATTGTTTTAAAGCAGGGTTGGGTTCCCAGGGTCGTGACCCCAAATGGGGTCGTGTAGCGTTTCTTCTTCGGTCGAAACATTATTCCTACCACAGTATAGTTGGGGGTGGATCGAATCTAACATAGCAGTTTTGTAATGTAGGATCTAACGTAGCTTTCACAATGTTGCCAGGTTAGGTCCACACCTTGCGATACTTTACTGACATGTAGGCTACGTGATCACAGGTCCTTTACTTAGTCAAAAAAGGGTCGCAACGTGCAAAAGATTGGGAACCACTGGTTTAAATTTACAGATAATTAGAGAACTGATGGGGGAAGGGGGAGAACACTGACCATTTTGTTTTTAACTGGATGAATACACCATGTTCTAAGAATCTTTCGGTAGTCGTGTTACACTGAAATTTTCATAAGCTCAGACAAATAATTTGTCTGACGTCTAAAACATTTCCCCGAAACCTAAGGTTTTTCAATTTTAGCCGATCTTTATCAATATATATTTGTGTGTATGCACTGTGCAGTCGCGTCTGTTCATAGTGAAGTCTAAGGAACCGAATAACAATTTCGTATATAGCCTCAATTTCGCTATAAAAAGGTAAACAACAAGAAGGGAACTGAACCATAAATACGATATATACGGCTTGAATATTAGTACGAAAAACCAAATTTCTAGTTGAATTTTAATTCAAAGTGTCAAAGGTCAAAGTTTTTTAATATCCTGGATAAAAAAACAAATACATAGCCACAAGTTTTCAATCAAGCAATGCATTTTCTACACTTATAATTTACATCTTTTACTTGTGCTTTTAAGACGTTGTTTTTGACTTTTATCTATTTCTTGCACAAAGCTCATGCTTTTTGAAGTGCATATTTTATTTACAATTTACACATTTAAAAATTGAAGCTATTTTGGAACACCCGATTTAAAATGGTGTTAAAGCTTCATTGAAACATTATCATTATTTAATATTATTCATAAATGGGGGGAAAAATTCAAAAAAAAAAAAAAAAAAAAATTAATACCAAACAGAAAAGAAAGAAACATTTAGCATCCAGCCCATAGCTTTCATTTGAATTTTGACGTCTTGAATTTAAATTATGTTTTTCACAATCACGAATTGTGGTAGAACCCTACTCGTTGGGTTTCTTATTTCTACAAATGGTTCCTATCAGAATTATATTTGTAAAAGTCATGATTTGAATACAAGACGTCTACATTCAAATGAATTCCAGGGGCTGGATGCTGGACGTTGTTGACTGAATGCTGTTTTTGTCTGAAAAGTATTGTGTAAAATCGAGAGGGTCGGGAATAAGTAAAATTGATGGCGGGGACATGAACTTCACCGCCCAGGAGGAGGGACATGCTCGCGAAGACACGTGGAACAGACGAGTTTGCATTAAAAGAATAGAAAATTAAAGTCGAAAGAACATCAACTACGGACAAGTGAAAACAATAACCAACTGTGGTCGCTCAAAAAAAGAATATATTTGGTCTTGGTCAAGCAATAAGGTATTCGAGGGCGAATGATTGGTATTAGTCTCACGCAACTTTGCGCACATCTCTCAACTTTTGTTGATTTTAAATGTTAACATTTATTGACATAGAAATTACACTATTTTAATGTAAAAACGTGCAAATTAAATTACACTTGTTTCGGGGTTATTAAGAACATCTTTATCAATAGAGATAGATACATGTGTTTCTGCCTTTTACATCATTCAAAAAGTTTTTATTGGGCCTGACAGATTTCTCTTCCACGTTCTGGAGTTATTTGAGTTACCCTAATTTTGCTAACAGTTTAAAATTTCTCCGGGAAGTCGAGAAGAGATCAAAAAAAAAAAAAAAAAAAAAAAGAAAAAAAAGAAAAATTAGAAAAATTAGAGCAATAAATGTTAGTACACTCAACAATTTATAAATTATGCTTCATGAATACTTTTATACAAAAAGAGAAAAATTAAATTGAAATATTTTTAAAATTTAAAGGATAGTATACTAATGTGTGTGATTTGCAAATGTGGAATTATATTTTCAATTCTGATATTTTTTTCTGAATATAAATTACGTATGTAAGACATTGTTCACATTCTTACAAGCAAACAATTGACGTAAATAGGGAATATTCCACGTAATTGTTACGATTGTTTGATTGATTGCAATAGTTTGCATCAATGAAAGCTTGATTGAGTGCAGCTATCAAGTTTAGGACTTCGTTTGCACGAAGCTGTCAACATTGTGTGGTAATAAATAGGTTTCATTTAATTTCGAAATGCGAGCATGAATGAATTTTCTGAAAATTATGCTTTTAGCCGTTGCTTTTCTCACCATAGTATCCGCAGAAAGGAAAGCATTTCTGATTATGTTTATTGTTATTATTACTATTTTGAATCGCAGAAAGCAATGCATAACTAATGTAACCAAAAATTGAAAACCGTTAGGAAAAAAAAAAGACCTGAGAAGAAAAAAAAAATCAAAAGTTTTAAAAAGTTATTCTATTCCTCCTAACATTTTGCATTTGAATAAGTCGAAGTACATTGTTCCAAGTGTACTGCAAGTAAACTGCAGCTTGTATTTTTAATTTAAGTACATTATTGCAAGTAATTCCCTGTTGCTCGTGTAATTCCACCCACGAAATGTATTTTCAAATGTTCTCAAACATCATATAACTGCTGCTTCGAAAATACACTTCAATAAAAGACTTACCAACTACTTATTATTATAGCCTGTTGCACTTTTCGTCTAATGCGTAAAATATTATTATTATTATTATTATTATTATTATTATTATTATTATTATTATTATTATTTTTGAAAAAGAATTTCAATTTTAAGAAGTATATTAATCATTTAGTCTTGTGTATGCTGCTCTAGTCACCATGCTGATTATCTATGTTTTTGCGGGATGATTTGTTTACTGATAGTAAACAAATGCAGCCCTGCGCATGATGAATCACCAGAAAAATATAAATAAATATCTAAAACAGTAATTGATTAATTAACAAAAATGTCAGTTCAGCGTTGCATATCCTCCATCGAATTGCAGAAGTATTCCTTTTTCGACCATATATATATATACATATATACTAAAAATAGCGGGATCCCCCCCCCCTCTTTGAAATGTAACCATATCCTAATATGAAATTGTTTTCTGATTACGACATTTCTGCCGTTCTCACAATAATTAAAAATAAAATCAGCATCGTTCCACCTCTTGACTGTAAATATCCGATAACCGATATGTAATCTTCCCTCCTCACCCCTCACCCTTTTTTTCCGGGACTACACCACAGGTTTACACTAAGCTTATACCTCTTGTTATATATATATATATATATATATATATATATATATATATATATATATATATATATATATATATAATCATATCCTAACGCAAAAAATTGCATTCTTTAATTAAACATCAGACAAGAAACTAATTAGCTTTATGAACGAAATAAGATTCGGACGTGGCAATTGAAAACATCGTTTAAAAAAAAAAAAAAAAAAATAAGACAATCGTTTTTCCTGTTCAATTTATGATAAATTTTCTTTTCATTCATAAATTTTTCATGAATATAAAATCTGGGAACGCATATCCAAAAAAAAAAAAAAACTTTGTTTCAAAAATTACGGCAGACCCTTTGGTACTGACTTTATTTTCTGTTCTGTTCAACCTTCGCATCGGTACTGTTCAAGTGGGGTTTCGGCCGCCAGCTAATTTCCTTGATTGCTCTTCACGACGGGGGTCATTTAGGGGTTTCTTTCCCTCCAGAACAATGACAGCTGTGACAGGTCACGTGTTCCTGCCTTACATCGATTACCGTCCACTCCATTGGCTGTTGAAGTGTCAATCACTTGATTCAGGTTCACGCCCATCGTTCAAGGAAGAAAGTCATTTACACCCTAACTTCAAAGTTTTCCCTCACTGAAGAGCAGCCTTAAGATTTCAATTTGATTCTCTATGCATCAAATGATTTCGTTTTCATAGAAAAATATATGTTAACCTTTGCTTTTTTTCAGGTATTTTATTGATTTTTGTAATTTTAGTAACGTTTTTGCTAAAGGTGCAATTATCTATGTCTTTTAGAAACAACTGCCTGCTCTTTCAGAAATAGTATTGTGTTATGGGGCTTTTCGTAAATGATGTCAGATATTTTTTTTATCTATTTGACTCCCTCCCCCCTTTGTCACAAAAAGGGTCACACTTGACCTAACTCCTCCCCAACCCCTTGTGACATGTCACGCTGTTTTTCATTATCATATGCTTACATAAAAAGGCGTGGTGTATGTTTCTTGTTGCCCCCTCTGTTCCCTTTATTACAAATTGTCACAATTACACAACCCCCCTCTCTCCCTTAAAAGCATGACACCATCATTTGTGGATAGCCCCTGTAACATTTTTTCCTTTCAGAAATTCAGTTTTTAAAATTAAATAATTGCTACACCGTGGCTTTTTTAAAAACATGTTTCCTTTTTTTTTCATTTATTTATTACATTTTTGGTACTTCCTTTTACAAAAAAGGAAGTAATGTATTCGCGAAAAAAATTTCACTCAAAAATCGGCCTAAATTTCTATTTTTCTCACCATGAATGAAAGTTGAGTTTTTTTTCGACCCGACCACACGTGCATATATACCTAAGAACGTATATAGACGCCCGAAATATCTATTTTGACAACGAGTTTTCTCATGACGTTTGTATATACGCATGTATGTGCGTATGTATGTCGCAAAACTCAAGAACGGTAAGTCCTAGAAAGTTGAAATTTAGTAGACTCCAAGTGGGGTCTAGTTGTGCACCTCCCATTTTGGTTACATTCGGCTTTTTCTTAAAGGATCCTTGCACCTTTTTTTTGCGGGGGGAGGGGGGAATCATTGTTAATTTTGCTGCAAACTCAAGTGGTGTTATAATTTGGCGAACACTTGGCAATATATCGTCAGTCTTTTGATCCTCAAGTTTTGTCACCAACTTGGCGACAAATTTGGCGATTTTTTTTTAATTTTAATCTGGCTTCAATTTGATCACTGTTGGTGATATTTAGAGAGTTAACTATTGAATCACATTAAAATTGCAGTAGTGAGGAAATATTAAATTGGTGTAAAAAGAAGTCATGTGATGCACACATCAGTTCCTTTTTTTAAAGTTTCTATCTCTTTATTTATTTCGTCTAGTCGTTATAGGGCCAAACAGACTGGTAGCTAACTCAGAAGCTTCCAGTTTGTTTGGCAGTCTTGGCTTCCTTAAGAAATTTTCCACCTCCAGCTCAATCACTTCCTATGCCGGGCTGATGAGTGCTAATAAGCGCTAAACTGCAGTCCTCGGCTGGAAATGACTGAGCTTGCGGTGTATTTCATGTGTTTTGAGTTCCTTTTTCCTCTATGTTAAAAGTGAGAAAGCGATAAGCATTAAATATTCCGAGGGCGTTTACCAAACTGAACAATACTGACAGCAGGACAGAGAAAGTATGGAAAGTATATAGTGAAGAAAATGTATTTTAAAAACTCTTTTAAAAGGAAGACTTGAATTAAGGAAAGTTATAAAAATCCGCATCATTTTCACAGTTTTTCAAGTTCCAAACGTCTATTATCCACAATTCTATGCTTGCTTAGGTTCCGCCTTTAAATTAATTTGTTAACTTTATTGCCAATTAACTTTATAATTTCTAATATTAATTTTTGTTTTTGGCATCGATTAAAAAACTTATCTCAGCAACCATTTAGCAATACAACCAAATCAGAGCAAAAGAATAATAAAAGCTTTCAAAATTGACTCAATCACCTATCTTTTTTTTTTTTGCTCAATTCATCCTACCACATTTTTTTTTCCTGACTAAATTAGAAGTTTTGCAAACTTACGGGAAAATGTTAGTCGAAATGTCCACTATCATTTGACAAGTCAAGTGTGGCTACATGAACGTGTGCTTTTCAAAACACAGCAGCACCTATTGTGAATTTTTTAAAGGAAAACTGTGAGCCAACAATAAAATTCTGATACTTAAAATGTTTTTAAATGTTCGAGGGACTTTTGAAGGAGCCACTAGATTCCTATCTACAATGTTATAGTGAGGATCTTCAGTGGAATGATTTATTATATTACACTTAAATTATTTCAAAGCCATTTCTTCACGAAACCAACCACTTCAAAAACTCACCCCATTCACTGTTTTTTTCCCCTCCTTTGTAAAAAATTACACCAAGACGCAACTTTCATTATTCGATCAACGTATCCGGTTTTATCAGGGGAAAAACCCCTTTTTCAACAACTTTTTGACCCTAGACTCACACGCGCTCTTAAAAATCTAAAATTAAAAGGTTAACGATTTTTCGTTCATGGGCACCCTTCTCCCAATCGGACAAAAAAAGTGGCTTTTTTCATCAATTTAAGCTTCTTTTGAGGCTGATATTTTTTCTCGCCATTATGTCCTTTCATAGGTGTTCTTTTTCCCCAAATCTTCCGAAGTTGTGGCAAACTCTCCGTTTTGTAACATTTCTCGGTTGGTTGAACCGTCTGAATTTGGTGTAGAAGATAAATGGAATAATTCTTGTGGTTTAGAGTATAACCCTTTTGGGCTGTTAAAAAGGATCCGGATGTTATGGCAGAGTACGCACGAGGCAATCAGGGAAAGGGGGTGATAAATACGAAAGAGGGTCCTCAACCCCCTATAACCTTGGAAAGGGCCAGATTTTCGGATTAAACCGCTGAAGAAAGGCAGGGAAATTGCAAGACATTTGGCGAATGGTATCGGGTTGGCCTATTCCACACCCAATTTTCCCTGCAATGATGGAGATGCAGCATGTAAATTGACCATTAATGGTGATAGTGCGGTTTGCGTTGCTGGAAGATAAGGCTTATTCATTTATTTAAAGTTAAAAATAACCAGACGAAGAATCCGCGGATTCTCTGCTTTTTCTTCTTCTTTTTTTAAATTTCTACTACTCGGGGGGGGGGGGGACTTCCACAACTTTTCTTATCGTTCTCACAATTGCGCATTGTCATTCCAGCAAATATATATATATATATATATATATATATATATATATATATATATATATATGTAAAGAATTTATACACAAGAATCATTTGCCTACTCTTAGCATAGTTTAAATAAATTTTCACAGCTCTAGAGCTTGAATATCCCACCTTGCGGTGATTTAAGGAATTACCTTAAGAGGTAAATTATTATAGTTTTGCGCGGACCAGGCAGATGTCACAACTGGTCATATCTTACGTAAGTAGGTCGATCTTTCTTTTACTTCGTACATCAACAATTAGCCAGGCACTGCAGCGTCTCCTACAATTCATTTGAATTTTGGATAGTTAGTTATTGAATAGAAAATATTCTGTGTGCATTAGCAGACTAGTTGAAAGACGCATTAAAGGAATTAACTGCTTAAGGCTTTCACGGCCAGCGTCAATTTGAAGAAAAAACATTTCCGGGCTTATTGGTCGTGGTCGAAATGGAAAATAAAATCCATTTCGACCACGGCCAATAAGCTCGGAAATGTTTTTTCTTCATATTAAAGGAATTACCAACGTGAAATTCGACATTGGCCTATTTGGAGGCTTTATACAAACGTGAACTTGATAATTTAGACTTTTAAATTAGAGTTACCTTCTCGTTTATCAAGCGTAGGGGAGAGTGTTGTACCTTGGGACGTTTATACCTTGGGACAATGATAATTTCTAAGAATCTATTTCTAGCAGCCATGTTTTTGTAATCTCAAATAGTAACCTTCACCACTATATGGTGCCACAGTAAAAACCAGCATCAAATGAGTAAAATTGACGATTTTGTGGGAAAAAGCAAATTTCATGATTCCAAAGTAAATATTTTCTTCATTTTTATTTCATTTTCTGTCTTTGTTTTTGTAAAACTAATGAATTGAATTTTATTTTGTTATAAAAGAAAAGTACTTTAAATATTTTGGTTATGAAAAAATAATGATAGTTCATCCAGATTGACCATCATTTTGGTTTTTCTTAAACCACGTGGTGATAATACCTGCGGACAGCCGAACATTTTGTATCCTAGGACATGTTTCATGGTACAACATATGCATGGTTCTTAATAATTAAGATATGTTTAGGAACATGGGACAATGTTCTAATCTTATGTAACCTTTTAAACACATTTAATATTAGATAATAATTCATTATTCACCATTCATAATTAATTATCCATAATTTAATTCACTGCCAAGTTTTTTTTCTGGTGCACAATTGCTTTAAGCACATGGCTGTTTCCTGAATCATGAAGACTTTCCCATAGTACTACAGGATGTGTCCCAAGGTACAATAAGATGTTGTACCTTGGGACAACTTGGAACTTTACTTTAAATGGCTGGCAATATTTTATTTTTAAACCGTCTGAATTTTAAAAAATATATTGCACAGAAGTATGTTGGGGTATTTTAATGTGACTTTTAGATTTTAAATTTGATTCAAATAACTGACGTTAAAAATTAAAGTATGAAAAGCGTCCCAAGGTACAACACTCTCCCCTATACTACAGGCGCGTTGATATCACTTTCGATAGATCTTAAAACTGAAGGATATTTTATGAAGCTGAAATCTTATATAATATATTGAATAACAGTTATGCAATTTGCTGTAGCTGAATAGACTAATTTAATTTAAAAATGAGAGGTTCGTCTAGTATTAAACGAGCCTGCTTTCCCGTATCTTCTAACTGTAGTCATATCCAAACTTCTCAATTATCTTAAGTTCCCAAACATTTTACAATGTATTTTTAAGAGTGAAAACGATTTTTCAAAACTAAATTTGACTCTATGAAAAGAAAACGAGAAAGTTCTATGAAAAAACAGTATCGAATTCATTCTCTTTAACTGTTAGGCATCAAGTTCAAATCAAATCCGAACTATTGCTCCTTTTGAACAGTAATATTTGAAATTCAAGCACTTTCTTAAATAAGAAAAAATGTATATGCACAAAAAAGAAAAAGGAAATGAAAAAAAAAGAGAAGAAGAAGAAAAACACTACAAAAGTGAATTACAATGCACAAATTTTTCCAAAAAAATTTTTTGTTTGAATGCACAGGAAAATAATTAAATAAAGCAAAGGCAGTTTCTACACAATACATTGCAAAAGAACATAATTTTTATCCAAAAAATATTTAAATAAAAGGTAATTTTTAAAGGTTTGCTTTAATTTTTTTCCCAAAGCCGAAAGGAAAAATGAGAAAAAAAAGAGGAGATGAATAGATAAATAAAGGAATAAAATAAAACAAACCATAAACATTCTATTTCAATAGAATTTTGCTTTTAAAAAATGCTATTAAATCGAGCTGAAAATATTGAAATCTGAAAATTCTTTGACAATAAAAATTTTATACAAATTAATGATTATTTGTATCGATAATGAATCGTTCACAGTTTTTTCAAGCTTCCACTTTGATTTATTAAATGGAGAAACTGTATTCGACTTTCTTTATTAAGCTTTGTCTTTTTCTACTCTTTGAAATAGGAAAGTTTCTCAAAAGTATTGTAATTTTCTCAATTTGCGGGTGCTAAAGATAGTATTTACTGCTGTTGGTTTTGTATAGAACGATTTAGATTTCTCTCGTAGGTGTAAGTAATAAAAAATTTAGAATTGTTACGGAAACACCCTTAAAATAACCATATCGAAAATTCATTTTTGCTCTATGTATTCTTCGGTAAGAGCTCATTTCATCAAAGTTTGCTCGAAGCAAATCCGCTTATTACATCACATTTTGTATACGACTCAAAAAACTTCGACGTTACCGGTAGAGGGGAGAAAGAAAGAAAAAGTTCAGTTAAAGAAATTAAGTTTGGGACGAGGTTTTCTTGTGGGTCATTCCACGTCAAATCGCCTAAATTAAATAGTCGGCCGTGCCATCATGTCTCAGATTTTTTCCATTATTTTTTTACGAATAGATATATATGAGAAAAGCCCAATTTCTTTTTTTTTAAATTTTTTTGAATGAAAATTACGCTTTGGAGAATTTTTTCAAAAATTCTATTTTTGATCATTTTTTGGAGTAACCGTTTTGGCATCAATTCAGAAAACCTCTCTAATTTCTTTATTTTTCAACAAATTAAGCTGAATTTGGTATCAATTTCAAGCTAATATTTTTCTCTTTCAGTGTAAACGGCGGAAAGTATTCTATGAACAGTTGGGTGTTGCCACTCTTTATCTAAAGTGAGTTTTTATGTTTTTTCAACTGGGTGATAAAATAAGTTATATCTCCGGAGTACCTACTACGATCTGCATCAAATTTTTTTGTAGCATATTTAAGTCATTTTCTTGCAATGGTAGAAAAAAGTAGAAGGGTATTTTTTGTTGTTTTGAAATAAAAAAATAAAGTTTGTTTTGCAGAAAATACAAGTTTTCTATTACTTTTAATCCGTTTTAAGCTTAAAAAAGGCCAAAAACTTTTCATAACAATTAATACTGGACTCTCAAAGGATTTGTATCAATAGTTAATCGCCAAAAAGTTTACTTTTGAAAAGAATTGTACAAAAACCTCCGTTTCAGACTTCGCAAAAATAAATAAATAAATAAATAAAACACTTTTGATTGAAAGTGTACTAAATATTAAGAATAATAATTTGAAGAATAGTATAAAAATACTTTTAATGGAATTATTTTGTATTTTTTTTTTTTTTTTTCACATTAAAGGATGGGGAAAAAATACTGTTGAAAACTTTTCTTAGCATAATCTTGTTTGGATTACGTTACACCTGACAATAAACTTCCACACTTACAGTAAGTATACTCCACAACTCCAGATTTCTCTGAAGAAGATTATTTTTGCTGATTGAGGTATATTTTAAAACCTCTTTGAAACTTATTAATAGAAGTTCTGACTTTTTCATTTTCTGATACAAAGGAAATAATAAATTTTAAGAAAAATGCCGTTCGCACACGCATGCCTTTCATTTCTCATTTTATAATCGACGAAAACTTTGTGTCAATTAACTCTCAAAGTGAAAGAAGAATGATGCGTATTGCATGAGTATTGTAAGAGCCGAAGATCATTGTCAGGTGTTACGTAATCCAAACAAATTTAGGCTATGAAAACATTTCAGTAGGAATTATTCCTTTATTTCCTCCTCTTTTATTGTCAAAAAAAGCTAAATAATGCCATTACAAATATTTTTTATACTATTCTAAATATAATTATTCTTAATATTTAGTACACTTTCAATCAAAAGTGTTTTTTTTTTAAATTTATGTATTTATTTTTGCGAAATCTGAAACGGAGGTTTTTAAAAAATTCTTTTCAAAAGTAAACAACTTTTTAGCGATTAACTATTGATACAAATCCTTTGAGAGTCCAGCATTAATTGTTTTGGAAAGTTTTTGGCCTTTTTTAAGCTTTAAAAAGGATTTAAAGTAATAGAAAACTTGTATTTTCTGCAAAACAAACTTCATATATATTTTTTCAAAACAACAAAGAACACCCTTCTACTTTTTTCTACATAGCAAGGGAATGATTTAAATATGCTACAAAAAAAATTGATGCAGATCGTAGTAGGTACTTCGGAAATATAACTTATTTTATCTCCCAATTGAAAAAACATAAAAACTGACTTTTGATAAAGAGTGGCAACACCCAACTGTTCATAGAATACTTTCTGTCGTTCACACTGAAAGAGAAAAATATTAGCTTGAAATTGATACCAAATTTAGCTTAATTGGTTGAAAAATAAAGAAATTAGAGAGATTTTCTGAATTCATGCCAAAACGGTGACTGCAAAAATTGATGAAAAATCGAATTTTTGAAAAAATTTTCCAAAGCGTAATTTTCATTCAAAAAATCTAAAAAAAATTAATTAGGGCTTTTCTCATAGATATCTGTTCGTAAAAAAATAATGGACAAAATCTGAGACATGACGGCACATGGCATTAGGCGATTTGACGCGAAATGACCCTTGTACGAAAACTTCGGAACGAAAGACGACAGACAGTCCGACAGACATTTCTCTATCTCAAAACTCTACGTTAATCTTTTTAAAAATAAGTTTTAATATTTTCTTAGTTATTTAATTTAAACGAGAGTACAGTAAAATTTGTGTAAGTTTACATTACGGAGCATAATTTTTTCCCCAATGGTTTTAAGTTTTTTAAAAAGGAATCAATATAAAGTGAAACATATTGAGATTGAAGTTTTCCAATTGTGGCAAACAATTCTTTCCTTAAGAGTTGATAGAAGTATTCAGCTTATAAAGATACTGTTCATCAAATTTAACTATGTTGTTTATCTTTACTAATAATAATGCTGAAATTCTGTGTCTCTGTCTCTCTGGATGTCTGTTACGAAAATAGCGCCTAGACCGTTCAGACCGATTTTTATGAAACTTGGTACAATATTAGTTTTCAGCATAGGGGTGAGCACCTCGAAGAGATTTTTCGAAAATTCGATTTCGTTCTTTTTACCCGACTGCGCGTGCGCGACGCAAAGGAGGGTAATGTGTTTATTAGTCTATGTATGTATGTCCGTTTCTATGTGTCGTACTACCGCCTAGGCCAATTTTGGTAATTCTTACGTCAATCGATTTGTCTTAACATTGGGAGTGTCACTAAACACATGACAGTAATCAAAATTCACCATATCAACAACCAGTTGCCCTATTTTGTCAGTTTGGGATCGGCGCAACGCAGTGTGCAATTTAGTGTTGCACACTGTGTCGCACGCTACCTGCGTGCGACAACTGCAGGTAGTTTTCGGTGCCTGTTTTTTTTTGTTTACTAATAAGTCTACTAATTGGGATCTCAGTGGCCGAGTGGTCTAAGCGATTGCTTCTCCCACTTGAGGCAGTGGATCAAGACACCCTCGCTGTGGATGTACTTTCCCCTCTTTCTGATGTAAATTCTTTCATGTGTTCTTTATTTGTATTCTGTACTGCAATAAAAAGAATATTATGCGTAACGAAGGCAAGACACTCAGATCGTAGTCCTCATCAAAATAAACCCGTGCAATAAGCATCAAAAGAAAGAAAGTCTACTAATTCAATTTTCATCTCTAACATGTTGCATTTGTTTTTGCTTTGATTCAAGGGACTGAGTTTCGTGACGTGTACTTTCTCGACAGGCTTTTTTAGTTTTGCGAGAAAGATTTGACTAACGGGACTTTTCCGATTTCGCGTCATCATGAGTTATACAGGCTGTTTATATAGCTGTGCTGTGGTTGACTTAAGTTCGCGCATTTTTGTCCAAGGTCAAGCACATGTAGCTTTAAGCGGAGTTAGATCCCTAGAGGGACTAATTATCAATAGTTTAGACCACCGCAAGTTACTTAATAGACCTCACTATGCAAACAATCTCAATGAAATGACAAGATTGTGAAATGTACCGTATCATAATCATAATAACTAAGTCAATTAAAATTAACTAAAAAGTGTCAAATAAAAAATTATTAAATAAAAACAAAAAAACCCGACTGCGTAAAAACCAAAAAAAAAAACTAAAAAGAAAAATGTATAAGCCCAGTAGTTTAGAATGTTATTAAGTACTACTCAATAACTACACCGTTGAAATAGTTTTATAACCGTACACAGATAAGACAAATCATAAATTCAAAAGCAGAATAGAAGGATCAACAGTCGGGGCTCATTCAAATTTTACGGGGTTCCTTGAATCAGAAAGGAATGGGCCTTGACTGTTGATTCTTCTATTCTGCTTTCGAATTTATGATTTGTCTTATCTGTGTACGGTTATAAAGCTATTTCAACGGTGTAGTTATTCAGTAGTACTTAATAACATTCTAAACTACTGGGCTTATACATTTTTCTTTTTAGTTTTTTTGGTTTTTACGCAGTCGGGTTTTTTGTTTTTATTTAATAATTTTTCTATTCCAATTTTAAGAACATTTTATCGAGCAAATTATCGTAACATGGAAGAGTAAATTATCATAACATGGTAGAGTAAATTATCACAACGCGTTCGAGCAAATTACCAAAACATGGGCCAGCAAACGAACATAGAAAATTTGGCGAGAAATTCATCATCCATTATTTGTAAATATACAGGCGAAATAAATGACATTTTAATTTTCTACCACGGGCAAAGCCGTGAGGGTACCACTAGTCCAATATAGAGTAGTTCATCTAATTTAAAGAGCTGCAATGAAAAAATGAGTAGGGGATACAATTTGAACAGCATTTTACGCGCTATCAGGGCATGTGATTCATGTTGGACACTAAAAAGACAGGTATCATATAGTTACCCTAAGTTGTAATAAGATGGGAATGTATCAATTAGGAGTATTCAAACCCAACTTTGTCCCGCCTACATATCTGAATTCGTTTTTATGTAGTTTTCTTCTCAATTTCTTTGAAAATATGGACTTAAAAAAAATAGAAATAAAATCCAAAATAACTTCTTACACCATGATGGGTAATAAATTTTAACTCAATCGGAAAGTAAACAGCTTCAAAAATTTATGTATTTTTTTTTTTTGGAAACAGTATATTGACACATTTGATACAGATGCCGGTGTCTTCGTTGTCCCTCATGACTTTTTTTTTTTGTTGTTGTTGTGTGTTGAGTACGTTTAACGCTGATAAAATAACGTCGTTGCAGCCCTTAAAATAACTTTTACAGCATTTCTCTCAGCAATTTGTGTTTTATTACCCTGTTTTTTCACATTAATCATATATTCTCACGGAGCGTATTTAATTATTTTTCATTTAAACAAGTATACCTCCTTGATATGTGCCACAGCTTTGTTGATGCAAAAAGACGCATTTCACCATTTTTTCGGAAATCGAGAATCCAGAGGAAATTTTTATTTTCTTGAATGATATCTCTATGAAAATTAACTGAGTGATATTCGGGAAGCTTTTCAAATGGAATCATATAATCATATATTGATAAATTTTGAATTCAGGTCGTCTGAGTAAATGCAATTATTATAATGAATATAATGACAGTGATGCCCTTTCCAAATGAACTCAAAGCTAATCTTATCACAAAACGACACCTTGTTGACACTAGCTTGTAAACTAGAAAGTTTAATCCAAACGAGTATGTCAAGATCTGAGAATGGTTTTTATGTATTCAGGTACTCATATTTTAGATCATTCCTTTCTTTATTACATTATGTTATCATTTTCAAAATTCGCGAATTCTACTCCATGTCATTTGAGTTATTGAATCGCAAAGGAAAAATAGTATTCATAGATATGACTTTTGCCAGCCAGTTCTGTTTGAGCCGTTTAATTAAAAACGAAAATTGTTAATTGTGTTATCTTTTCCGCGTTTGGTGCTTTGAATTCAAAGACTTCTAATGAGTAAAACTAGTATGTATTGCACATACTTTCTACGATTCTTTCAAAATAGGTGGAATGCTGACAATATGAAAAATCTTTTTTTTTTTTTTTAAAGTAATATTCGCAGTAAGTTTTTTAGCCCCCCTCCCCTTCCCCAAAGGAAAAAAGTACAAATCGTGAACGGCCATTAGGAGATTTTTGAGGCCTATGAAATTGAAACTTGGTCCAGAAACAGAATGAAACACAAAATTTTGAATCGTAATTCTTTTTCTTACTTTCCTTTTTTTTCAATTATTTTATTGCTAGTTCAGTGTTATATTTGTTTTGGATTACGGTCTAAATTTGGTAAAAATGTATTTAAAATTTTAGTTGAGTCTGAAAGTCTTAGTTGAGTCTATATCCCTTTGTTATTGTAAAAACATGCATATTTTACAAAAACTTGAACTTTCCAACATATCTCGTAAAACTCTTAGTTCCGTTAAGAAAAATATGAGCCAACTTTATAAAATTTATTGTATAGGAAGTTCAGAATTTTTTTCCTATCCTATCCATCTACTTAATGCTACACGTGCTAGAGTTTTTACTGGGAATCATGAACCCAAGCATGTCATTTTTGTGAAAAAAATCGCAAAGCAATTCGTCATGTGGAGATTTGAAAAAGTATCCGTCATTGACAGTGTCTGTTGTTGAGTGGTAGAAACCAGGCCTCATATAATCA
This sequence comes from Uloborus diversus, assembly GCF_026930045.1. Taxonomy (NCBI): domain Eukaryota; kingdom Metazoa; phylum Arthropoda; class Arachnida; order Araneae; family Uloboridae; genus Uloborus; species Uloborus diversus. Next base: position 145,357,134 of record NC_072737.1, read on the forward strand.
AAAACAGCTATTTCTGGAAAAAACAGAAAATAATGTTTAAATGAGCCAATTTATTATTACAGATAACTTTTTACGAATTTTCTTATCTTTAAATTTTCAACTTTTTAAAATTTTGAATATGATTGTAAATTGAATCCGTAAAATTCAACTCTAAATAGCAGTTAAGTTGCCATAAGTATTTTGTAATCACTTGATTATACAAAAGATTAATTGCAGTTGTGATTTACGACGTTTATACACTGCAGTAGTTGCAAATGTAGTTAACTGCAATATATATATATATATATATATATATATATATATATATATATATATATATATATATATATATATATATATATATATATATATATATATATATATATATATATATATATATATATATATATATATATATATGTATCCCGAAAACCCCTCCCCGAACATCTGAAATATCTGTCGCTTCCAAAACAATAAAACCTGATAGAAGGTGCTTTACAGATGAATAACATACATGCCTAGACCGAGATTAACCCTGGACTAGGGATTGCAATACAGGTATTTTGAGCAACTTTGCAATTTCGTGATACCGGTTTTGCTGAGGTAAAATACCGATAATTTCGGTATTTGCTGAAAATAATAAATTGTTTAAATTAAAGAATTTTCAATTGAACTTATTAAATGTCTACTTATATTTTAAATGTACATTTCGTTTTCCATGATACATAACCAAAATCAATCTATTGATGTCAAGATTTGGCTTTAAAAGCACGAACTAATAGAATATCATTAAACAAAAGTAGCGGAAAGATTTCAAAATGATACTGTCATTACTAGATGGTGAGATGAGTCGTATTTTCTTGTGCTTTCGTGCACCAAGTTTTTGTTTCTTCTATTTCCCTTATCACTCACTTCCCCTTTTGTGAAAGTTAAAATCGAGTGCAATTTTGAATGTATTTATCGGATGAAAAATTTATTCAAACCATCAATTGCAGGAATTCTTTATGATTTTTTTTCTTAAATATTTGTCTCAACGTACTAAATTTTGACAAAAAATATTCTTGAAAGCATAATAATTGGTAACTTGTTGTCACCAGTATTGGTTTGTCGTCCTGTATCGCTGTTTGGCTTTATACTTGGAAGATAATATAATTTATAAATTATATATGTAGTGCCTTAAATTTTTCATAGAGGTATAGATTAATCAGTTGAAATATACTTTGAGATATTTATACAATTATAATTGCAAAGAATTTTGAAGGAAAAAAAAGGGCGAAAACGAATAAGAAAAATTAACAAGATCAAATTTAGTCAATTTTATCGTAAATTTCGAACCAAATTGCTAATAAAAACCAAACACAAACCTCTCTTGTTCAAGAGACAGTGATGTTAATATTTTAAAAGTATCGTCTCTCGGAAAGAAATCGCAACTAGCTATACATTTAAATACAGTTGAATCCGCTTAATGGAATAGCCATTTTGACACGAAAAAATATTCTAATAAGAGGGATATTCCAAAAACCGGGATCAAAATAACTCATTAAATTGGTTTGGTGCCTTGAAAATGCATTATATTAAGCAGAATATTCTTTTAACCGATATTCTAATAACCGGGCTCACTATAATAATAATAATAATACGCACAATACAAAAGAAAAACACACACAGACACACAAAAGCAGTCATACAGAAATAACATAAAAAAAGACCGAATTATTTGAAGGTGAAGGATTTCTAGACAATTAGAGGAGATGAATCGCACATTGTTAACAGTATCACCGACCTGCATGAATTCAGAAAGAGCACTTTCAACTGTAGGAAAGTTGAGCACTAAAATGAGTGTAAGGCTTAGAAAATTCAATAAATTATGCTTCATTACGTGTTTTACTATTATTGATTTTTTGAAAGTGACATTAGTTCCTTCATTTTATATTAGTTCACAATAGGTTTTCATAAATAATACAATTTTTTTTATAAAATTATAAAGTGCTGCAAAGAAGCAATTTATGTTCTGGATCATTTTTGAGAAATTTCAAATAACGGTATTAAAATCGGTATTCCGGTATTACATTTTAAAAATACCGAATACTGTTATTGAATTTTCGGTCCGGTATTGCAATCCTACCCTGGATCAATGGCAGCGTGATTTAAGGTTGCATAACGCATAATAGGTTAAGAGGCTGAATTTGAACTAGTTTTATGGTAGCTAATTTTCCTTTTGCATAAGCGGGATGGTATTCTGCTTTTTAAAATATTTTTATGTTAAAAAATGGGTATATTTTTTGAAATAATCATTTGCCTAAGTCGACTGAGAGTGACGGACAAATAATATCCTAAAACCCGTTGTGGAAAACAGAAAAATAGCCTCGTTCAGTTCTGAACGAGTTTCTTGCTCATAATAAATATGTTTAATACATTCTTTTAAGTATAATATATGCACGAAGTTTTTTTAAACAAATAGTCCATTTTTTTTTAAATATCAATTACTCTAACCAATCTGCAGTTCTTTTTTCTTTTTCGAACTCTTGTGATCACATGCTAAAGAAATGTGTCATCGTGTTGCAAACACTGATAAAAGCAAAAATCCGAGTTTCGCAGAAAAGCCGTAGAAAAAATGATTAATAGATTCAGATGTCTAAATTACCAGAGAAACCTGTTTGGAATGGTAATATGCACATCTGACTAAACAATAGGTATCTCTCCATTGACATCATTTTCTTCTTGGCAGTTCAAGACAAGAGATATTTGTCTTTTCCTTAGCAATTATTGGGCGCTGGTGGCCCTTAAACGCTGGTGATATCGAAGTGTCAGAGTATGGGAAGCAGCTTTCATTAGTCAAAGTTCCATCAAATGGTCATCGTCATACGGCACAGGAATGTCTTGGAGTAGTGGGGAGGAGAGCACAGAAGAGTTGGGTGGGGAAGCATTCTTTTCTTTATTTTCTTTTTAGAAGGGCTGTCATTTCGTTTTGCTCCCTAGTAGGGATGCAACCAAGGGTGCCCATATAGGGGACAAGGGGGGGGGGAGCTCGATCCCCCCATGAGAAATTAGAACTTCCTTGCTTTTAGTACTTTTTTTCTTTGCAAAAAAGTAAAAACATTTCATCTCCAGCCATTAATGAATAAGTTATTAAACATGTCAAATTTTAATGACTCTAATTTGTCTTGAAATCGGTTTCCATGGGGAAATATCCTGCTAAACCATGGGGAAAATATCTGAGCCCCCCTTACAATTTTGCATATGGGCGCCCTTGGATGTAACATCAATAACGAAACAGCGATGATTTTCCAGCAAGGTATTACGGTCGATGAAAAGGTCCAGACTGGGAATTCTGAATAGTAACCAATGGCTACCAGAGTCATAAAAAAATGGTAGCCACTTATGAATTTTGGTAGCCATTTTTTTAAAAATATATGTATTCAGCGCATAAAATAAATAATCTTAAGAGAGCTTACTCTGAATCACGTTGCCAAGGTGGAGTCGATCGATGATCGGAGCACGATATAAAATATGGGTTTATTACAAATGAAGAAACACATTATGGTCGCAACTCTGGCGACTAAGAAGATTTGATTTTTTGGTAGCCATTTTCATTGAAATGGTCTCTCGTTGGCAATTGGCGGCTGCTAATATACAGCTTTATGTCGATGGTTTTCTTTATTTCGGTTTGATATTATGCATTTAATGTTTTTTTTTTTTTTTTTGGTTGATGCTTTATAATTGGTCCAAACATATCGGAAGAAGAAAAGAAGAAGAAAAAAAAAAGTGCCTCACGGGACGCTTGGTAGAAGTGATAACTTTCATAGGATTAAATTATTATCATTATTTAATCCTATGAAAGTAACAATTGGGTAGTTTCCAAAAATTTAAAAGAGCATGTTTAAAAACGTAAGATCTGACCATTTTTTAAATAATTCGCTTAAGTTTAATATTTAAAAAAAAAAACTTAAATCGGTGCGCTTTCATTGTTTATATTTCTGTCGATGATATCACAAATGATGAAATGCCATTCAGTGTCGCCATTCACAGAGCAAAATATTTAATTCGCATCTGTACTCACGTGTATTGGCAACGATATGGCTGATAGCAAGCATAGAGCGCAATATTTAATTCGATGCTTGATTATAATTTTTTGGCGCTTATTGTGATATACTACTATCGCGTAAAGCCTTGATTTTTTCCAATTTTTTTTTTATTTTTTTTTTTATCACTTTTGTTTCCAGGGTGCGATATATTAAAAAGCACAATAGCGGAGTCAGAAAAAGATTCTGGAGGGTTTTTTTTTCTTTTTTTAATCAAAAATAACTTTTGGAGAGCGATTTTTGATCAGTACCTCTTAGAACGGGTTTTTGGTCAAAAATGCCTTCTGATGTTGGTTTTTTGATCAAAAATATCTACTTGAGGGCGTTTCTTGATTAAAACAATCCTTTCATATGTTTAACTACTGTAATAGAATACGCTTTTATGCCAACACCGATGCCTCTGGGGATGTTTTTTACCTCCAAAATCCCCCTCCCCCTTCGCTGCGCCGCTTATAAAAGATAATAAAAACAAAAGAGAAGATGAAATAAATTTCATTGGGCACTGACAAAAGATTTGCTGAGCAAAGTCATCTCTCGCAGAACCAATGCTGTTAGAAGTTAGATGAATGCATTTTCGTCCGAAGCAAGAAATGATAGTTATTTCGGCGCCAGCCTTTTATTTGCAAAGGACTGAATAGAAATGGACACTGAGTTACAAAAAAAAGCGAACACGTTTTCTGAATATCGATGCGAATGAAGCGTGCAGTCATAACAACTGCAAACTTATTCAGATATCTTCATCCGTGAAATACTAGACTATTGCCAGATTCCTCTTGTAACCCAAACCGAAATGGTATATCTTCGAAATTTTTCTTGTTTTCGGAATGGACAATTTTTCATGAATGGCAGGGAAGAACTCCACAAAAAAGAATCATGACAACAAAAGAACTGGTTCGAAGAGTAAAAGTTACCTGCATAAAGGCCCTGCCAACGCCTTCTTTTATTGGCTTGCGTAAAGTTACCACACGCGGTGTTTACATAGTGTCGTTTTGAGAATTTTTTCGATTCACAGCTTTCCTTTTTCTTCTGCTAGGGTCAAGCCCACATAAGGTCCACGTTACGGACGAATCTATTGATTTATGGTTCTGAATAGGTGAGGGTTGAAAGATGGCACCAGTAACACCTGAATGTATCTAATTGTACCACGGGTCATGGTACAGTAGAAATGTGGTATTGGGTTTAGTTGCAGTTTCCGATTACAACTGGTTATGAGATACCATGTATGGCAACTACGAAAAGTTTACGCCATTGACTAAAGAAATGTAACCGGAAAATTGTGCAATGCAGCAATAAAATTCGTTAGAAGTGGAGTTCACATTTAACAAGCTGACTGTGACTGTAAAGCTTAGTTTAAGCATGAAAATTCTTAGTTTAAATGCAAAAACAGTGGCTATATCATGATGTTTATATCTGTACCTTGTAGGTAAAGTGCACTGAAGGTGTGTTTTAAAGTTCTTTTATCTAAGACTTAGCACATGAAATGTGCCAGCAAGTGCTGTATTTCATTGTCTACCTTGTTTACTATTAGGAGCCAGACTTCGAGCTATATACCTCTGATTGGAGTATAAAAAGTTAAGTTACTATAGAGTTTATATCTCGATTTTGAAAAAACAAAATATTGATTCATACAAAAATATACGAAATATAATAGACAGTTATCCTAACCAAGTATGTAGGCAATACTGCGGCTATCCAGCAAAAAAGTAAACAGAACGTTCTCAAGTCAAAAGGCAGTCCCCAAAATATTTAATTAATTTAAAATATATGTATCCATTCCAGTTAAAAAAGATTGCTGTGCTTTAATATCAGAAAAAAGGCTAGTAATATTCATGCAGCAAATGATATTTCAGTAAGTACTCGTCTTTTATTTGGTTTTTTCATGGATATTTTACAAATGTTACTATAAAATACAAACCGTATCTATGTTAAATATTTAAATAAAAATGGAGACAATATTAATTTGATGAAGTTACGCAAATATCCATGATAAAAATACATTTAGTTATCCGTAATATATCCATATATTTACATTTCGTACAGGTTTCTCACAAAATACTCACAAAATATATATATGAAATCTCTAACAGTAACTTCGATAGATTTAATAATTTGGTAGATTAAATAACCTATATTTATTTTTGAAAAATGTCTCTGATGCAAGTTTTCCAGGAGTATTTCTTCTAACTACAAAAGTCTTCCACTTTGTACGCGATATTTTAATCACGTATCTAAATAATAACGGGATACTATTTTCCGGGAAATGATAGAAGATATCAAAAAGCATAATCTGTACTATGTAATATCTGGTTTTCTTCGAAATACCTAATTAAAACAATAATATATATAATTTTACGGGCATGTTCAGACCAGGTCCGTCATTTCAAAATTTTTCGGGGGGAGGGACGGGGAAGTCAAAAGGCTCACTGTAAATTGTCCCTTAAAACAACCAAAACCACTTCCTTCATATCTAAATCTACTCGAATTTATCAAATCCATGTGGGCAATTGTGTCCTCCTGACCCCCCTGAATGTCGAACCTGAGTCACCCAAAATACATCTAATTCTGTACATCTAAGTTTTTTTCAAACATCTAACATCTCTGACTATAAGAGACATGAATACACTTGAATAAGAAAATGATTCGGGAAATGCGAAGTGACCTAATTTATAGGTTTACCTGAAGCATCTATACAATCAGTGAGATAAACATGGGCACCGAAATGCACACGTGGCCTCCCGGCAAACAAGCCCTCTCGAAACAACAGTGTCAGGCCTCTCTGACCATCGCTAATCCCACTTCAGACTTGTTGACAGAGCCGTTAAAAGGCCCAGAATCAACATTGTTGACACTCGGAGTCTTTGTCGAACAAGCTTTCCAATGCTCAACACCCACTAGACGGCGAGCAGCGAGAAACGATATCTGCTTTGCTCGGTAAAGTGGATAGGAACAGGTGAGCGAGTGGATTTTATTGACCACCCTCATATTGGGGGCACTGGGTTTGAGGGACCAGATAAAGCTTTCCTGTTCCCTCTGCGTACTATTCTGGTATGTCTTCTTTGAAGGAAAATGTAAAGAAAGAATATTTTTCAGGGGATTTGCATCATTAGCTTAGACAGAATTTATCTTTGAGGGAGGAGTCGTAACAGTACTTATATGTATGTAAAATACTATAAGGTGGGTGCGCAAAATAAGCCCATGTAGACCAACCCACCATTATTCAATGTAAGGTAGCAAATATTCGCTAGATGATGATTTTATCTTCATTAGAAAGCCTAACTGATGATAAAGTTTTATCAACAAGAAGTTTGTTACTATCAAGTAAAAAACAGTAGCAACAGTTATTGCAAAACAGTCTTGTCAAAATTGCTTGATCTTGTTTAACAGTAAATTTTTTTTCTTCATGATTCACTGCAGTTTACTAGAATTAAAAAAAAAAGGAAATTGGTCTAGAAAGCCCAATACAGGAAGTGGAAGAAATATTACGGAACCCTTCGTGCGTTTCTTATGTACAAAGTATTGATATTTTATCGTAAACAAATAAATGGAGAACGAATTAAAAAAAAAGATTACATGTTTTTGCGAAGATATTAAATTGATAAAATTCAATATAATGCGCGATTTGGGCCATTTTCCAGAAAGACCCTTACCCAGGGCTCGGTGGAATACATTCCGAACACTACTTCTGAATTGATATGCTTAAGTTCCTCTAGAAAGGGGGTCTTCAACTTTATTTTAATGCATTTCCAAAAATTTATAATGGGAGGGATTGATAAAATTATATATATACTTTAAATTAGAGTTAGGCAACGTAAAGTTTAAAAATAAGTTTTCGTTTAAGTTCGAAAATTACAGTAAAAATCTGAAATTGCAAAATATTATTTTTTTTTTTTAAAGTGTTCTGAAGCTTGTTACCAAACACAAAACTAAATTAAAATGACCAAAAAGGTGATTTTTATTTAAAGTTCTATGAGAAATCTGACTTTTTGAGCAATCAAGATTGCTTATTGTTCTCACTTGACTGTTTTGATGTGCTATCATTTTATTTTCCCACCAGCACCCTCTGCCAGCACCCATGTCGACCGGCCTCACGATGCTGCTCCTCTAGCGAAGACCGTCTCCAGGTTCTGTCAATATCCTACACTTACACGCATACGTACACGCACGTACACACACACAAACACATATACATACATACACTGTTATAACCAGGGGTTCCAGACGAGTGAATATATTCCCTCTAAGGTGAAAACATAGTGCCTGAAGGTGCAATGCAAGATAGGAAATAGAGCAGAGGAGCCGAAACAGCATGCAATCACAGAAAGACTTACTGCGCATGCGCGTTTGCCTTAGACATACATTCAACCACTTCAATATGGCGGACAAATGATGATTGCGTTTATATGTTTTTCACATTGAATGAAGTACACTATTGGATTAAAACACAACTTTTCTAGGATTAATCATCCGAAATTACAAGTAAGTACAGCTTTTGATCACTTTGTAGCTTTTAGGGCTTTCAAACACAGTTAAAATTGCATTATTTGCTTTTCAGTTACCGTTACTGTCTTTTAGTTTCATTTTACTGTTACTATCATGAAATTTTCATCATTCAAAACGCTACAAAAAATATCTCTCATTATTTTCTTGAGTACTCGATAAGCAGCTTTTATTAATCACCAAAAAAAAAAAAAAAAACACCAGCAAATAAGATTTTCAATAATCAACTAGTGAGAACGTTAATAAAAATTATTCTTGTGCTTCGTAGATTATAACAGAAAGCTACTGAAAAAAAAATCTCTCTCAGTCTCACTCTTTCTTTCTTTCTTTTTTTTTTTTTTTTTTTTGCTTTTTCATTCAAGTGTTAGAATCATTTCCTGTTAGCAGTTAATGTCTCGATAGCGTTAGAAATTTCTTTTGGTTTTTAACTGTCGAAAAACTTCATGAGAATTTTATTTTGTTACTCTTGATTAACGTTTATGAAACGATTTTGTTTTTCCGTAACTGTAATGTCCCAGAATATTTTTTTGCCTCTTCGTGTTAATAATCCATAAGTACAGCTATGCTTCATTTTCGAAATGGTTCATGTTTTAGTAAATGTATAATTTCTCACATTATTTAAATAATTACTCGTCTTTAAATTATAACGTATTTGTGACAGGTCTTTGATACCAAGTAAAGGGGTAGATATTTATTGTTTTATTAGTTTTTAACATTACTTTTTGTAAAAAAAAAAAAAAAAACCCTCATCAGAACTCTGAATTTTTTCACATGATTTTAACGGCCCCAGAGTTATTATTAATATTATTTATTTTATGAATTTTTAAGAAAACGATAAAGATTTCACTGATCCGCAAAGTTTTTCATTTGCTTTTACCGCGCCCGTGGGTCAAAAGAGATTAAGAAACACTGAGTTAGAGCACGATCGGATGAATTAAAGCAATGAGCACTTCTTAACTATGTTGAAAACTCTGAAATATGATCAAATGCTGTAATTACATGTTTTAATCATTTCCAGTACCAAGTTCAATGTGAAAAATGTCCAAAACGTAGAATATCATAAATCAAAACAAAACTTTAAAAAAAAAAAATCAAAAAATACACAACTGTATTCAAAAACGCCCACAATACGGGGGAAGGGGGAGGAGGATCAATATTAGGGTGCCATTTCTCTCTCCAAATGTTCCTTTTTTTCACCCCGGCTGTCTATTTTTTAACAGGTGCCTGCTTTTCACCCTATTTAGAGGTGCGATTTCGACTCCGAATCGGGTACCGCTGGTGAACAAGCGTTTCTCCTCTGAAAGGTGCCTAATGCATCCTGTAGTTTTAACAGTGCACATACGCCTACACACACATACACAAACACATACATACACACGCATACATACAGACACCTACACATACATACACGCCTACGCACAACTACCCACACACTCATACCTGCACACAGACACAAACACATATGCCTACACATACACATACCCCGCCCCCACGCACACAAACACTCCTACACACAACTACCCACACACTCATGCCTGCACACAGACACAAACACACATGACAACACACAAACATACATACCCCCCACCCACAAACACACACACCTACATACACACACTCGTGATTGCGAAAAACATAATTTGAATTCAAGATGTCAAAATTCAAATTGTTATTTTTTTCTTTTTGAGCAATCACGATTGCTTATTGTTCTCACTTGACCGTCCTTGGCGTTGTGGTTCCTTTTTCAGCTTGGACCAGGGGCGTCTGCACCGTCCACCGTCCTCTGCAGGCGGAGCGGCTGCTCCGGTCCTGAGGTATTCGCTTCTCCTGGTCGGAGGCGTCCATGTCCTACACACACGCACGCTCACACACTCACACACATACACACACACGACTTTATACACATACACTCACACACGCCTACGTACATACACACAGGTCTACGCACACACACAAGCCTACACACTTACACACACAACTATGCACACGTAACCGCCCAGGAGGAGAGGTAGGCTTGGGGGGGGGGTGGACATGAGCCATTTCTAGGAACAATAACTCCAATGAGTCTCCATGAGTCCTGTCGCAACTCGTGGTAGCGAAAAACATAACTTAAATTCAAAATTTCAGAATTCAAATTAATTTATTTTTTTTTAAATTTTTATGTGCGTTGCAATTTAAAGATAACTCCCAAGATGAGTGTGTTAGAAACAAGATTTCGCAGTTTTCAATTTATTTCATTTTGGATAATAACTCCTCACAAATATAAGTGATGCCAAGAAGAGATGTTGTGAACAAACAGAGCATGAGATCTAGTTGCTTGAAATTGATATTTTCTCACATACAATGAATGAATAAAAATACTATAAACTAAAGCTCTAAATTTCTCCTGTAAATCGCTATTACATTGAAACACAGTAAGTTATGTTTGATACACTTGTGTTGATCGAAATGCCAGAAACTATGAAAAAAGTATAGTAAAACCAAATTTAGTATGAAAAAAAACTTACTGTTGAAAAAAAAAATGTATTACCAAATTTAGTACAAAGTACCAAATTTAGTGCAATGGTATACAAATTTGTATGTACTATGTATCTTATAGTGAAAAGTTTTAAAATTTCCCCTGAAAATCGTCATAACATTAAAACGTAAAAAAAATCCGTTTAATACACTAGTGTTTATCGAAATGACAGCAACTAAGGGAAAAAAATGCTTTAGAACTAAATCGTCAGATGAACCATTGAAATCTACACAGCGGCCCAAAGGCAGCGGGCTGAAGATCGCTGCTTTAGAAACATATAGAGAAAAAAGGGATTTTTTTTTTCATTGACCACCCCCATATAACAGACTCTAGTTCTAAGAGAACACAAAGAAGGCTCAGGTGTGGGCCTCCTTTCTCGAATGAAGAATTTTATGATGTTGAGTAGTCACGTTCGTCGCACCTTCTATGAACACCAGCCTATTGTTGCCAACTTCATTGATAATATTTTGATCATAAACTGATGGCCAAGGAAGTTTGCGGCCTGGTAGTAATTCACATCAATGCTTCTTAAAGCGAGGGACTTGTTAAAAAGGCGCTTGCTCTCGTAGAAATTTATATTTTCGGTGTGTGACGCGTTCAAAGTGAAACTTCCAAAACCGGAAATTCTAAGTGAATAAAATTTTAACCGGGTCTATTCACGGAGGTGTTAAAGTGAGGACATAAAAAATGATGTTCTTCGGCTTGTTCTGTTTCCTACATCAAAAGAGCTATAAAGTGAAAATATCCCAATTATTTCCAAACGTTTTATACTTTAACAAAGCATTTAAAGCTCGGTACTCTGAAAGTTTGCTGTACGTGTTTTTTTTTTTTTTTGGCACTTCGTCGAAGATTTGTTAAATCGTACTGTTAATGTTTTTTTTAAGAATGATTGAGGCGTGTAGTATCAAAACCAGTTCAATCCATTTTTTTTAATTACAAGAGAAACAAAAAATATTTCACTCTTTGCCCACTCAAATTTTCTAAAGGAATTCATTTTCGTTTAAATTACCTTTGCTGTACGAGTTCATTTATGTTTTGTTTTTAAAACTTGCAGTAGTCAAATTATTTGCAGGTAAAAATGATCTGCATTGAGATGGTTTTGTTAGTAAATAGGCCTTGTTTTGCAGTATTCTTTCAAATTAAAACTAAATTCAAGTGATGTTTAAATTTTATCCCAAGTATTAGCAAAGTTGAAGACAAGAGTTGACTATACTGCAGTGGGCAAAAAAAGGGCAAAATTGCAAATTTTTCACTTTTCAATTTTATTTTATTTTATTTATTTATTAATTTTTTTTTGCATTTTTATCGTCTATTTTCTATTGCACGTTAGCTTTATTGTGCCCGCTTGTTCATTCGGTTTCCGCTGAAAAAACCCCGCGAAAAAACTGACTAACTCCAACATTTCCCTATTCTAAGTATTGAATTCGAAACGCGCTTTTTATTTTTCAAACATTCCAAAAACTCATTGCTGTGCCATTCCGCCGTCATGTACAGAACAAAAAGACGCTAAATTTCATTAACATTTTGTCATTTCTCTGAATATTTTAATTAAACAGGTGCAAGCAATTTTTTAAATCTTTACATTAGATGCAAAGATACTCTTCACGCAGTTATATTTTCACTAAGCAGGACATTCAAAGTTAACCTCTTGTAACTTGCTTAAGAACTAGTTAATAGTTTTTGCTCTTTTAATACATTAATATTAAAAGAAATTGTAGATTTTGACAGCAAAGGTTTCAGTGTATAAGAAAAATATCTCATTTCTTAAGAAACAATAGTTTAAACCTTTGAAAAGAATTAGGTATTGGGCCATTAAACGAAAAAGTAGTCACTTTGTCCCATTCATGAAGGTTCCTATATTTCATTAAAAAGTAATTACTTAAAAAAGTAATGACGAAATCTTTTGCTTAAGGAATCAGACATTCGTTTGTAATTTGTTAAGCAATAATTTTTTTATTATTATATTTTTAAATTATTATTTTTAATAAAATATATAAGGCGTTACGTGCGAGACAAAATTACCGTTTTCCGTGGAGTTCCGTGCTGCAGAGACCTGCCTACGGCAGACTAAACAATTCATTACTGCACTCCCGATTATGCGTGCTAATTAATGCACGGTTGCACACGGATAATCGAAAAACACGGATAGTCCGAAAATGATCAAGCACGCAGAAAAGTGTGTATTTGGAAGCTCTAAGTAAAGTACACGGTGGTAGATAAAGTACTTAGTACTTTAGTTAGTTAATTACGACACTCTACTGATCCAAAAAGTAATACATTAGTGATTAGTGCTAGTAATGAAATATGTAATAAAATTTGGCATAATTTTTAGTTTTAATTAATTTTAAATTTTTTAATTTAAATTTTTGGCTGCACGGATAATCTGGAAACCGGTTAATCCGCACACGGATAATCGGGAGTACGGTATAGTTATATTATGGATGTTACTCGTGCGTTTTCACTGTGGCCTTTCAGTTGAAGCATGAATTGAGATGGTTTTGAAGTGAAACATGCTTTTGGATGTGGCTTTAGACCAAATTGAGAGGAACTCGTTCCAAATTGTTTTGAAGCGTATTAACTAAATCTATAAAAAAATTATCGGTGAAAAAACAATTTATGAAAATTGAGATTGACGTGTTTTGATACTAATTGCTTCAGTCATGCTAACTGCGTTTGGTTGTAATATGATGTAAAAGATTTTTTATTGTTTTGTTTCAGTAGCAAATCATTTTTCGTAACGATAATTTCTCCATTTTTTCGCTCAATCTATCCCTATATTTAAGTGAATATTTCATGCGATTTGGCGAGTGTCAGAAACACATAATTCTCATTACTTCCTTATTACTTTATTGTACCTACTTATTACTTTATTGTGCATAGTTAAAAAAGTTTTTTTAAGCTGAGAGTTTTCTGCTTTCAGATTTCATTAGATCATTTCCTGCAATGAAATAATATGCGTTCTTTAATATTCACGTGCAAAGAAGTAGTGTGACTGCACGTCAGATTTTTCTTCTTCAAAAAAAGCTATTTAGCTTTTTAAAAGTAGTGAAAGATATGCTTTCTTTAAAATTGGGTTTTAGCACTTATTGTTAAAAAATACTTCTACAGTAATGTTGCTATTATTTGAAATTATACTCAAATATTTTTCATTTTCAATCACTATTTTAGTATTGAAACCATAATTGTTATTTTTGTAAGTATCTCAACTTTTACTAAAATATTCTACACTTAAAACTATGAACGATATGTCGCTTTCAATGTTGAAATTTTAGTCGAGCCTTGACTTAGACAGGGATGAGTTCCAAGAACCCGCAAAGTCGAAATTTTGCGTTATGGAAAAGGGCATGTATACGAATTTTTTGAAAACATACCTAGTTATTTTAGGCATTTATAAATACCTCTAAAACTGTTTTAAACCATTTCTTAACTCTTTAGTACCATTTCTAAGAAGTGAATTTTTACTGCATTAAAAAAAAATCTGTATCATTCAACATGAAACATTGTTATGATGTACAAAATCAATGATCAGTGGGAGAAAAAAAAACATAGAATATAAAACAGTACGGTACTTGCAGTATGTAGTATTTTACAGTAGATATGGTAATTATATTTATAAAAATTTGAAGATGATGCTTTATGCTGCGCGATCCGATTGTTATCAGTCTTCCCCTGACAACGCATGCACGTCAGAAAACTCGTCAGAAGAAGAGGAATAACAAGAAAGAGTGATGAATTAATCTTCTGCTTTTTGTCGAAATTTTTCTGCTGAAACTTTTGGCGTTGTGGGCGAGGAATTTGCGTTGGCTCTAAAATTCATTACACGTGAAAAACTCGCGTTATAGCAATTTCATGTAAGTCAAATCGTGTTGCATCGCGAGTCGGCTGTACTATTATTGTTATTCTTATTCCTATTTTTACTGTAGCTTCGATTTTCTACCCTTATCCTGGTCGTGTTTCTCCTTTTTATCAATATAAGATTTAGTTTTTTTATAGTTTATAAGCTATTCACTCATTTATCATGAATAGAGGGTCATCTACGTCTACCAGACGAAGCTGGTCGCATTACGATGCCGAAGAATGGGGCATCTATGAAAGTGAATCTTGCATCTGCCTGGAAGGATCATAAAAACGTGTTCCACACATCTGCCATATGACCGATCATGCCCTAAAACACGCCTGTCAACCGAGACATGGGTCCAAAAACTTAACAACCAAAATCGAATGATGCATAATGAATAACTGGAACCTTAACAGGGGTGTGAGAAATCGGGCCCCCTTTTTAGAAAGAGGGCCCAACGCCCCCGAAGCGTGTCTAACGTTCCCTTCATCTCAGGGCTTCTATTGAGATGTTGCACGGAGGCAAAAAGAGTCAAAAACCTATTGAAGGAGAATAAGTGTGGTAACCCGAAAGACGGTTGCTACTAGGATCATAGGCGACTCATGAGGTTTTTCTCATTCGCCAACAGAAAAATTTGATCGAGACTTAATTATCACTGAAATAATATCCATCAAGTTAGAGAAGAAAAACTTGATCAAGACTTAATTGACACTAAAATATTAACCATCAAATTAGCGAAGAAAAATCTGATCAGGACTTATTTATTACTGAAATAATATCCATGAAATTAGAGAAGAAAAATCTGACCAAGACTTAATTATCACTGAAATAATATCCATTAAGTTGGAAAAGAAGAATTTGATCGAGACTTAAATTTCACTGAAATGATATCCATCAAGTTAGAGAAGAAAAATTTGATCAAGACTAAATTCTCACTGAAATGATATCACCTAGGAAGAGGGCACATCAAGTTACTGTAGAAAAATTTAAAAAATAAGAAGACAGTATAATTGAAGCAATTAGAAGCAAAGGTATGCAAGTGCCAAAATTAAAAATTTGGTGATAGCAATTGCAAATTGTAGGAGAATCTCTCCCCTGTTTTGAGGCAAGACATAGTACTAGTAGTCCTGTTAGGTGATGCGATACAGTATGATTTCGAAAACATTTCGATGAAAGTCAAAATAGGATCTGAACTTTAAAACGTTCACTTACATCCCTTTGCTGCATTTTACTGCAAAAAATGGATGCAGCAGTGGTTATCCACCTTTTCGCATTCTCGACCTTTACTACGACTTTTACGAAAAATCTGCACTTAAAAAAACTATGGAAGTTTTGTTTTTATAAAACTAAGTAATGATTTTCCACAACTTTCATTAAATAGTTATATTTTTGTTCAATCTGAGTTTGAACTTGCATATGCCCCCCCCCCCTCCAACATTCGAGTTATCGTCTCCCCTAGGAAGAGGGCACCCCACAAGTTGATAATCGCTAGATTAGAGACTCACTTATGTATTACAAACGTCAATATCAAAAAAGGCGTTCACTTTGTAGCCTCCTATTTTTTCCGAACAATACAGTCAAAACTTTCCAGCGCAAAATATTTAGTAATATGAGTAAAATTATTGACTAGTCCAGTACTACAAAGCTAAAAACCAGGAGTCTCCTTTAGTCAAATAGCAGAAAGATGAAAACACTGAAACAATCATGTTTAGTAAAGAGCAATGCAGAATCCACCCTTGACTGTTAATTAGATCTTCCGAGGCGAAAGAACCAGATCTCCCGGGCTTCACTGGGAAAGATTAAGCAAATCATGTCTAAACCATCAATGAAACTTCATTATGTAGTTAGAGGTAGTGCAGCAGAATCTTATGATGGTAGTTATTTCCAGAACAAAAATGAGTGGAACTTATTATTTGTAGTACATATCCCTGTTTGAAAACCAGAATATCATACATCCATATCCTTTTCCAAGAGAAGTTTAAAGAAACAAACTCCAAAGCTAAATGGGCCTATTTTCCCGTGTGTCAAGATTAATTTTCTAACATTAGTGTTTTCCCTCCTCAGTAGGCTTAAGCTTCAAGGTATTCTAAACGCAACTTTTCATAAAGGACCAAACTGGAAAACCATTTTAGGCACCAGTGGTTGGTAGTATCAATTTCATTTGTAGCACTTTTTTGAAATAGTCACCAATAAAATCTTTAAAAGTATTTCTAGTGCAGGTAAAATAAAACGTTTTGAAATTGATCATTAAGTCAGTCAATTCCTTACCCGTCAATATCAAAGCCATGGGTTTCTATTGATAACTAACTTTTTTTTCTATTTTTTTCAAAGAAAAAGTTTAAAATATACTTAAAATCTTCGTAATTACGTCGATTTTTTGGTTCTAAAAATATATTTAATGTGATTGGTTTTTATGTAATTTTTTTACCGTGGGGAATATTAAAAATATTTTAACTTGTCAAAAAATACTCTTAACGTAGTGACATTTGAAAACAAAAATTATTTTCTCAGCTCTTTTCGTCAAGTTTTCTTTTCCAATGAAGCTTTTTCAAAGTCAACCCAACTGTTAGAACATGATTAATACATGATTTATGTTGCTCCAAAGTTCGAAGAACTGGCGTTTAGTTTTTTTGAACTCTTCAAAAGAAACCAAAATTTGCTCATACTAAAAAGTGAGACAAGAAAATGATAGAACCTGGTTAACATCTTTTAAACAAAACAAGTTTTCTTCAAGTCGTACTATTGCCTCAAAAATTTAATGTCCATTTGTCTGGATGTCATCATTCAAATAACTTATGAGGGAATAATTCGTACAAAACATTTTTATTGTTCCTTGTTGCATTTAAAGATTTTTAAATAATTTATTTATTTTCAATAGCTCAAAAAGACTAACATTTGTACCTCTGGGAGTATTTACGAATCCCTATCTGGTAGAATTTGCAAGGAAAATTTTTGAGCAGATCAAAAATAAATATCTTAAAGACATCAGAGACTACTCAAGAAATTTCAATATGTTTAGCTGAAAAACGAATAGCGCTATAAATCACATTTTGACCCTAAGAGATAAGATTCTGAATTATTTTGAACATTTTTTTTAAAGGTAAATTTCTCCATCTTCTTAACATTGACGAAAATAATTGATTGGTTGGATGTGAACGAGATGAGTATATTTAAAAACACTAGAAATTTTATTGTATTTATTTTCACTCAGAAGGAAACGCAACAGCCATTTTAATTTTGGTTCAAAAGTGATCATTCAGTAAAAAGTTGTTTTTATTCTGATTTTTTTGTGCTGTCGCTGCTTTTCTTGAGTTGTTTTATTCGCCACTGAAAATAATTTGCTTGAATAAAATAAATTGTTCTTTATGATGAATATTATGTGCATAAAGTTCCGGAATTTCTGATGCATCGGATAAAAGTGTTCTTACTTTATTTATTTATTTGATATTGAATTTAAAATTTATATTTTTGATTAATTTTTGCTTTAATTTTATTCATAATTTGTTTATTCTATGTTTTTAACTTGTCATTGGAAAAAAACTTAAATTTGTAATTATTATTATTACTATTATTATTATTAAAAATACATTAATGTTTGCAATTAACTGAAGGTGTGAAATTTGAGTCTAGCAGAGAGAATGGATTTGATATAGTTTTTATAATTGAGGCAGTGAGAAGCAAAAGGATGCAAGTGGCAAAGTTAAAAATTTGGAGATAGCCAGTACACATGGTAGAGGAACCCCTCCTCTATCTTGAAGCAAGATATAGTACTAGTAGCCCTGCTAGGTTTCGGTATACAGCTTGATTTAGAAAATAATTTCAATGAAAGCCTACCTAGGATCTGGGCTTTAAACGCGTTTTACTCAAAACTTCAAGATGTCCACTTGCATCCCTTTGCTTCTCACTGCCTCAATTATTTTATCACATTCCTTTGTTTTACAGTAGAGATTAATTTTGTGTTGACGCAGTTGTTTAAACCAGGAGCGCATATGCGAAATTATTCCGGGAGAGGTATGATTTCGCATTACCAAATGTTATGAGAACTTTTCAATTTTGATTTTTTGAAATTCAAATGTGATTTTGAAAACATTATAATCTTTATCCCCAAAGAGTAGTTTTAAATTTACTTCGGGAGGGACCCAAAGTAAATTTAAAACAACTCCATCCATCATCTATTTTAAACTAGGACATTTACTCCCTCCTTAAATCCTTAAATATGCCCTTGCTTTTAACTGTTAACAAAGGAGTGTTTGAAATAATCTAAAGCCAAAGAGAAGGAAGAATTCTTATCACGATGGTTTGAACTTGTTCTTTCCCCATATTGTATGCAGAGAATATTTTTCCGTATGACTTTTTCTATTCTATGAAATACACTGTAAAAAATCTCGGAAAACTCTCTGAATATATAAAAAAGTTTTCCGTAATACACAGATTCGTACGCCCTCCGCAGTTTTCTGCTATAATCAAAAACGTTTCCCGTATAGCAAGAAAGTAAGAGTCGACGCATGCGCAGCTCACAATTTTATAGTCCAGCAGCAAATCTAAACTAAAACTTTCGAAAGCACGCAATGAAAACAAGTGCTGTGACTCATGTATGCGAAGTAACACTCATCAAGGGGATTAGTAGAAGTTTTGTTCCTCGCATGAATTCACTGAAGATAATTCTAAAGTCTTATATTTTCTTGCATATATATCGTCATAAGATTGAATTTGAAGCTATGTCACTTATTTTTAAGTACGAAGTGCAAATTCTCGACGCATGCTCGCGGAAGGAATACAAACTGAAATTGAAAACCAAATAACTACCGAGAGGACGCCATGTAAATTCATTGCGTCGCATAACTTGTGTAGGTAATTTACTTTTTTCTTGGATACTTTTCTTCTTTCTACCAAATGGGTAATTTTTGTTGGCAGAATTTTATTCTGTCATAAAAATCACCTTTTTGGTGACCAAAGCCTGCAAAAGACCACCACCGACGAATAGGTAAGTCGCTTTGCAACTCTATTACTTTAAAGAGATTTAGTTCATATAAATCTCGTTAAAAAAAAACTATTTTCTTCAGTATTATTTTTTCGTTGTGAACTATTGCAATTTGAAAATATTTTACATTACATAGAACACATATTTAAAGTGCAAGTGTGTCTAGTTTTATTCTGTAAAATTTATGAATTGAAGATTATAAAAAAATTTAAATATGTGTTATTGTGTACTTTGTTTTTATGTGTCAATCTCAGTTAATATTTGGCTATGTATCAAGCATTATGAATTAAATGTTATAATATGCAAATTGTCAGGTTTGATAGTTCGTCTTTAAGGTTGCATGTTTTCATTCTCTTGTAAACAGTGTAGCTAGATTGTATGAAGTAAAAAAAAAAAACTATCTCTTGTAATTAGGAACATAGTGCTTCAGTATTATCTAAATGACGATATCTCTTTAAATATTTGCATTAGCGAAACGCTTTAAATTAGTTAAATGTGTATTAATTTATTTAACAAATAGATACATATATGTATTTAAAAGTGTCTTCATTTTTTTCGTTTTACGAGCCTCAATTTTACCAAAAGCAAAAAAAAAAAAAAAAAAGAAAAAAAAAGACTTAATAAAATAATTTTGTATTTTTACACCATATTAAAGTATTTGACTTATAATTTATATGATACTTTGATTTATAATGTATGTGATACTTTGATTTTTAATGTATATGATGTTGCTTTTTCAAGGGGGGGGGGGGCGCTTCATAGCATTTTATGGGTGCACCATCACTTTTATGGTGGGGGAGGGGTTATTCTCGTATATATGAAATGGAATAATCATGTAATAGAGTTCAATGTTTTAATAAATAAAATATATAATGCATTTTGCGCACACTGTAAAAATAAAATCAGTAACCTATTTTGAATAAGTATTTATATTTGTGATGAACTGGAAAAGGGCAAGAACAGAAGAATCAACCCGAATGGTTCCAGCAGGGGGACTTGGTGTCATATTTAAATTCATCAATTTCTCTGTTGGTACTTTTCGGTACACTTTGTTCGTCAGAGAAATTGACTTGAGGTGAACGAATTCCGGAACGCGAAGGGTAGGTAAGTCCTGTCAAATTTTATCCGAAGATAAAAGCTATCAAGTTTGATACAAGATATGTTTTTAAGTTCTGCATTAAAAATACAATATGTTGATAGTTTTGTCTTGAAAATATTGAGAGAAAAACTGAAGTTTAAGATTGTTTAACAAACAATCCCCACTTTTCAGAAGGTACCCCCACTCCAATTCCCCGACGATTTTGTGATTAGGAATGAAACTACTAGATTATTTCATAATTTTTCAAAAATTTATAACTGTGCATATGTTATGCTGTTAACCATGCTATTTGTCATTAGAAATTCCAAAAAAAAAAAAAAAAAAAAATCCACGAATAATTCTAAAATTGCTTGTATTATTGCTCTTAGATATGAAAGAATTGAAACTGATATGGTATGCAATACTATAATAAAGAATTATGTTTTAGAAAAAATCACGGAAAAAGGATTCCGAAATTCTCGGAAACGTTTTTGAAAATTGTTTGGAGAATTCCGAAATACTCGGAAACGTTTTCGAAACTTTCATGAACCACAGCTGCACAGAATACTCAGAAACATTTCTGGAAATTACGGAAAGAGGATTCCGAAATACTCAGAAACGTTTCTGAAAATTACAGAAAGAGGATTCCGAAATACTCAGACACGTTTCTGGACATTACAGAAAGAGGATTCCGAAATACTCAGACACGTTTCTGGACATTACAGAAAGAGGATTCCGAAATACTCAGAAACGTTTTTGAAACTTTCATGAACCACAGCTGCACGATATACTCAGAAACGTTTCCGGATTTTTTTTACAGTGTAGATTCCGGATTCTTTTGTTATTATTATTACTTTTACTATTATTATTATTATTATCATTATTATTATTATTATTATTATTATTATTATTATTATTATTATTATTATTATTATTACTATTATTATTATTATTGTTATTATTATTATTATTTTCAAATTCTTTGCGTAAAAATTTTACTACTGAAGTTATTCTCTTAACTTTGAGCTTCGAATTTAGACATGCTAAATATTTTACAGCAGTTTAAAGATAGTGTTTGAGTAATTCAAACGAAAAACTCTGTTACGCACGCACTATGCATCAAAATGCTAGCTCTTTCTGATGAGGTTTCTCTCTCTCTCTCAAAAAAAAAACCTAAATGAATCCCCATATAAATAATAACCGATGATGGAGTAACCCGCTTGTTTCAACAATGAAACTCACGCCACGGCATGATAATTTGATAATATGTTTTGGTAATGCTTAATATGCAGGGAAAGGCTTGATTGTGACAAATCTGAACTCGATCCGGTAACTTAACTGACTGGTGAGACTGTGTCATTTCAGGGGAATGAAGAAACGAAAGAGTGATCAACAATGAACGTTACCTATTGGAGTTTAGGGTTAATCCATTGAAGTTATAGTTAAAATTTCAACCATCAAAATATCAGGTAATGGCTTCGTTCAAATTTAGAAACAATTTCACCCGTCATACCTTGACGGGCGAGATTTTCTAGTAAAATGATATTAATAACAATTTTGTCGAGAACTTACTTATAATAAATATTCATTTCAAATATTCATTCAATAATAAATATATCCTCTAGCTGCTCCAAGGTTACATCGAATACTGTTTCATTCAGTTTTGCAATTCACTTGATAATTTCAATTACTTTATACTGTTGAAATATTTTACTTTCTTCGATTACTCTCTAGACCAGGGATAAATCGCCAAAAATGGGATCTTCCTCAGTTTTGGCTACGTTATAGTGGTTCATTCTCCGTTATAATACCTATTCCATCCCATGCAATGATCCATGGCCTTCTAACACACATTGTGATCTCGGCCCAGCAGCCTACCTTGCGTGCTTTGTTTTATTGTCTTGCCAACCACAATATGGGCGAAAGTGACGGGGCATAGCGGGTAGAGCCCCTCCATTACAGCTTTTTGAAAGAGTGATTTTTCAGGGGGCTTCATTGACGAGGGGGTCGACACGTGGACCCCTGCAGAGAGAGCGAGTTCTCAACGTAATAAATGGTCTCGTTTGGGGAAGGTCAGTTGCAAGAAAAGATGTCAGAAAGGTATTTGTTGGAAGACGTCTTCATTTCTGCGATGGGGCAGATGTTTCTGCGTCTAAGAAGCTATAAGTGTGTTCGGAAAGTTGATTTAGAAGAACAAGTACCTTTGCAATCGAAAGTGAAAGTTTTCAAGCTCAGAAAAAGACTATGATTTTTGAGAACATTGGGCAAGAAATTTACTCTGTGCCTCCCCCCCCCCTGTGTAATGAAGTAATAAAATACATAAATCCTTATGCATTACCGCAACCAAGCAAAATTTGGCGATGTATTATACTGTATATAAGCTGTATATAAGTAGCGATGATATAAATAGAAGTGGTATAGGTTACAAACATGCAATTACAACCGGTGCCGGATCTAGAGGAGAGAGTGTGTGTGTGTATGTTTTGTTCTATGTTTTTTTTTTTTGTTCGTGAGATGGGTAAGGGCGGCATTTCAAGATATGACCTTGTATAGCAAAATCGAAGATAAAGCACTGATTGCAGCATAAGAATTTTTGCCTGGTTACATTGATATGTAAATGCCAAAAATATCTATTATATAGCTTTTACATGAAAAAAAAATATATATTGCAAAAATAGCGTTAAACCTGAAGTTATTTTGCAATTTGTTTAAGAGTTTACTTTTTAAGATTTAATTTCTGGATTTAATAATAGTGCGATATGAAATTACTCGAGTTTTAAAAACTTTAGCTACAGATTTGGTACCCCTCAATTTTGGTGCCCTGGCTCCATATCCCCATGTACCCGTCCCTCAATTTGGCCCTGAGCGCACCTAAAGTTCTCTAAACGAGCCACCTCATTTTCCGTAAAAATTCAATCGTTAGGTGGCTTATACCCTGTGTAATTTAATGAAATTGTTGAAGTTATTATTGATAAAGAACCAACTCAAAATATCTATATTTTTATAAATTTACTTTAAATTCCAAGAAGATCAACACATTGAAGAACAAATTTGCAATGAAAGTTAGCGGGATAATGTCTGTGATAGTGTGGCTAAAAGGAAAACATATCTGATGGCATAATGTGGTTTAGGAACCAAAATCACAACTGAAAAATATAAATAATATTATTGGCTTGAAGAAAATGAAGTCAATTGGAGGGAAAAGTATATACACAAGTAATCGAGCGGACAACTACTGAACATTAAATCTATAGTAGAAAAATCTGTCCATAAAATTTGGTTCCTTTGAAAAGATTCCTTGCATTCTCTTGAATCTAGAACTTGGATAATTTTGGAACTTGATCGTTAGGAGATAATTCACTGTAAAATCTTTCAAAACTAGAGCTTTTGGTTATTTGGGAAGGTGGCCTGTTTCTAAATATTCATTGAACTTTGAAAATTTCCATTTTCGTTTTTCGGAAAGTTGGTTATTTGAAGATGTTTCATTGTTACTCGAACCTCGAATTTCTCTTATTTGAGATAAGGTCCTACCTACAGGATTCAAGGTCTCTAGTATAAAAACAAGAGATACGATGAAATTTTGGATCTAGTCGGTTATTTTATTCATCCGCAGGACAATATTTACTCACGTATTCACTTTCAAAGAATAACTGAGGGTCATTGAGATAAATTCAACAGATAAATTCAAAAATACAAAAACGCATTAGTGCCAAAAAAAGAGAACCATGTAGGGAGATAAATTACGTTGCTATATAGAGACCTTTATTTTATTTCATATTCTTATTTGTTTTATTTAATTCCTCAAAGTTTGTCCGCCAAACTTGTGGCAAAAGGAATGCTTTCTATTTAAAAACGAAAGAGCATTCTCTCTCGTTTATTTACTGGCAGCGGTCGTGGGGTGCTCATAATGTTTGAGTTTACGTTTGAGCCATGTCAAACCAACAAGGCACTCAACCTGACCGTCTCAGATTTTCATGAAACTTTTAGAAATCTTACTTTCTGACATCTTAAATTTATGCATAAATTGTAAGAAAAGTATATTGTTCATAATTGATAAGTAATTAATTTTTGAAATTCGTTAAAGAGCACTTTTTTTAACTTGCTGGCAGTGCTTTAAAATGCTACAACTGAAAAATTCTATAGAAAATACAGAGTTTTATAACAGCTCATTCTAAAGACAATTACATTCACTTTAATTTGATATGTAAGTTAAATACTTTAATTAAAATTACTTTAAATAAAACTTTATAATGTGGAAACTTAAAATGAATTTGAGTTTGTGTTTTTTGAAATTTCGATAAATAGGGGAAGGTTGCCGTCAATGAACCGGTTCCATGACTAGACCACGAAGATATTTCCCGTACCATTGTTTTTGCAGACGTGTAATCAGTTTTAGTACCTTTATTCGTCTAGAAACTGTCTACTGCAGAGTCGTCAATTAGCTAAAATTATTTCATCGTATTGTAAATCAGTCAGATAAGATTTCTGCCACTCTCTTCCTAATTATTGAGATTTTTATTTAGTTGTAACATGTTTTAAATATCACTAATCGATTAAACGTGAACATTGACTTCAAAGAGCGTCTTTTCAAGTGCAATTCCCCATACTTCATATTTAACACCTATAAAAATATTCAAAATGACGCAGTTGCTATTATTGGACCGCTGGGTTACGAATGGAGAACCTGACAGAGTAGTTCATTCATGGAAAATCGCAAATATTGTTGTAATTTCAGCTCAATTACCTTTGAAAATTGCTCAATTGTTTTGAAATAATGAATAAAAAATTGAAACATAATAATACGGTTTCAAATACTTTTGCTGCTCCAGAAAAATGCTAAAACTGGTAAAATATGGCTAGTGGACAAGTGAGAGCATGTAATGTGCTACAGTAGCTTACAGAAATAGTGGCATGGGCTTTAACGAAGTCTTCTGACAATATAGAGAATTGAAAACAATTTTAAACAGTCACATGGAAGACAAAAACAGGCTTGTTCTCATCTTGGTCACTTATTAGAAATTTTGGAGAAAAGCCCTCCGAAATAGGAATATGATACGTGAATAATATTTTAAAACTTGAGAAGACTTTTTGGAATTACTTAAAAAAATTTGGGGGAATTGGCCTTTCAAGAGGCTGAGAAAAATAACCTGTCCCACAGATTTAATTAAGACAAAAAGTCTGTTAATTTATATTCTCTGATAGTTTGAGACTTAAGCTTCTGGTTTCAGTAATAAAATGGTCATTAAGTTCTCTAACATTTTAGAGATCTTGCGCCGAACGAAAATTTTCAAAATCGATTTAAAAAAATTCCTAACAGTTCAAAAGAGGTTGAAAAGATATTAGCTAAGAACAGTGTTGCACAGGTTGGGAAAATATCAAATGGTGAACGAGGTGTGATGACAACAGCTGTGTGTAGTGTGAGTGCTGGGGTTTTTTTTATGTTCTTCTAATCCGAAAATAAAACATTTTAGAAAATAAATCTCTTTTTCTATAACTTATTGTTATTTGTAGTGTTTATTGATCACCTGTTATAGATATTTGAAAGTTACGCTTTGATTTTTTAATTTGAGAATGTGGTCCATCGATGGAAACTCGATGGTCCATCCTAGCAATCGCTAGCCATGAATGGACCACATGCTAAAATATTCATTTTTAATTTTCATTGTTTATTCTGTATATTTATTATGAAAGTGAATATTATTATTAAAAGAGAAATATAATGAGAAATTGTACCTATAATTAACGTGAAATTTGAGTTGGATATCCTTTCTAAGAAAATCGAAATTGTTATGTGGTTCATTGACGGCAACCTTCCCCTATGTATGATTGTATTTTTGATGCATTTTAATAAACATCGATAAAAAGTTTCAGATTTGGACCATGAAGGGATCAGCATTTATAGCAGTTACTAAATCTTTTGGTAAAAAAAGAAAAAAAAAAAAAGAAAGCCTCAAACATTATTTACTCAAACTGCTGATCCCTTCATTGACCCTTTTTCAAAAAAACTATTTCTCAAAGTTCATGGAGTTCTTGAACATCAAAGTTTTCAGATTTTGTTTTTTCCAAAAGTATTCAAGTTAGATATCAAACTGAAATTTTCTTTAAAATGAGCTATGAAACAACTCTAGGTCCCGTTGAACTAGAGCTAAAATATTTTAAAACGCTGCTTCCAAGTAAAAAAGAAGAGAGTAAAATAAATTTGAGAAATTAATTATTCATCAATTATAAATGTTAAATTAAAGGGAAAAAAAGGCATTTATAATGATAGAGTGAAATTTCTAATAGTTTCATAAAAATCTGAGATGATCAAGTAGAGAATCTCTTTCTACCCGACTGCGAGTGAGCGACGCAAAGGAGGGTAATGTGTTTATGAGTATATGTATGTATACTTGTTCCTATGTGGTGTTGTAGGAGCTAAACGCCCTGACCAATTTTGATAATTTTTACGTCAATTGATTTGTCTTAACCTTGGAAATGTCACTAAACACATAACATTAATCAAAATTCACCATATCAACGACCAGTCGCCCTTTGTCAGTTCAGGATCGTGTCCCGAACAGCGTGCGACAAACGCAGGCAGCGTTTTCACTGCCTGAATTTTTTGTTTATAAAGTCTACTAATTCGAATTTCATCTCTAACATGCTGCATTTGTTTTTGTCGTGATTCAGGGAACTGAGTTTCGCGACGTGTACTTTCTTGACAGGCTTTGTTTAGTTTTGTGAGAATGATTTGACTGACAACGTTTCCGAGCTCGCGTTCATGAGTTGTATAGGCTATTTATAAAGCTGTGGTTCACTTAAGTTCGCACATGTTTGCTAAAGGTCAAGTGTAAGTCTCTTTAAGTCAAGTTAGGTCCCTAGAGGGACTAATAATCAGTAATTTAGACCACCGCAAGTTACTTAATAATCCTCACGATTACTTAATAATCAATTCTGTCAATGAAATGACAAGATTGCGAAATTTAACGTCTTACAATCATAATAAGTCAACAAAAATTAACTAAAAAGTGTAAATTAAAAATAATTATTAAATAAAAATTAAAAACAAAAATACCCGACTGAGTGGAAACCAAATATACAAATAAATAAATAAAATAATAAATAAAAAGAAAAAAATATAAACCCAGTAGGTAGAATTATTAAGTTCTCCTGAATAATTACACCATTGAAATAGTTTTACAATCGATACACGCATAAGACAAATCATAAGTTCAAAAGCAGAATAGAAGTATCAACAGTCGGGCCCATTCAAATTTTAAGGGGTTCCTTGATTGGTCAAAAAGGAATGAGCCCCGACTGTTAATTCTTGAGCTTATGATTTGTCTTATTTGTGTATCGACATTAAAACTATTTCAATGGTGTAGTTATTCAGTAGTACTTAATAACATTCTAAACTACTGGACTTATGTTTTCTTTCCTTTCTTTTTTTGTTTTTACGCTGTCGGGTTTTTTATTTTTACTTAATAATATATTTTTTTTTTGGTTGATTTGACATGGAACTTTTTTAACCCTTTTTTGTACGTAAATTAATATATATATATATATATATTAAACTTTGCAATACTCCTGTTTAAATGATATTCACGTTCAGTCACTTATTGAGATGCTTCAGGATTAAATGAGACCTCGTAAGTGATGACTCTTTCAAGGACAAATGGAAATCGTATGTGAGTGATTTCATTTTTTGGGATAATTTTGTCTTGGGATAATCCAGTCTTGGAAACAGGTGCAAAAATATAACCGAAACTCTAGATATTTTTCAAAACGAAAAGTGTTTCAATGAGTTGGAAAATATAGAGCTAAATGTCAACAAAACCCTTATGTATAACCCCGAACTAAAATTTTTGAGAGGAAGAAAATTCTTAATTTTCTGAATAAAGTTGCAGTTTTACCGAATGATAAAATACGAACATGCACACGTATCATAAATACATAACATCCAATGAGAAGGAACAGTGAGCGTCATTAAAAATGATTTTAAAAATTAAAAAAGGAAAAAGAATATCAATTTTGCAATATTGTCTCCAAGTTTGTCAAATCATAGGCAAAATGACTCGAATAAAGAGATTTTTTGAAGGTCACAGTGACCTCCCTTGAAGATTCTCAATCGAGGCGCCCCAGCCCCAGATTCACTCACATTTCTAAGATTGAATTTTTGCATTTAACTTAGTGAATGGCTTTTTTAGTAATTTGACCTTATTTGCCAGATTTAGCACTTTTTCACCGTATCATACCTTCTATAATAACTGTAGGATATAATTCAACGGATCATCAAACAAAACTAACAATTGACATTCCGAGAAAGTTTCTTTTGAACTTCTGACACTTACTTGACGCCAACCAACTTTAAATTGATACTTGATTCTTTCTAAGGCTCCTCTTGTCAGCTGCTGGTTCATCCAATCGAACAAGCCATTTTTATTCTAATGAAGTTTCTTTCGAACTTCTGACGCCTTTTTTATGCCAAGCAACTTCAAATTAATACTTAACGCTTTTTAATACTCTTCTTAAATAGATCTTCGAATGCTTCTTTTTCAGAATTTCTTCCAATCGTCCAAACGAAACGAGCGGCAATATCTCTTGCATCCTCAATAAAACAAATTCCACAAGATCGCTCTACTTCTGCGATGATCCGAGAATATATATGTAAGTCTTTTAATGGAGCCGAACAATTTTAAGTAGTTGGAAATTCATTCATTCTGCTTTCGAATCGCGTCCCAACTCAATAAAATGGCAGCACTTTTGGAGTGCTATGTCTTTGATAAAGACATGTTCCATGACAGCTGGCATCGTGTCACAATTTTAATTCCGCAGTTTATCAATGAAATGTTTTCCCTTCTAAATGAAGTGGTCTGACCCTTGAATCAAACGCGGGATGAATTATAATTGAGGTATTTCGGCTTACACATGTCTAGAAAATATGATTTGAATCAAAATAAAGATGTTAGCATAAAGTTATGGTTTTCGTCACTGTTATTTTTTGACTTTTATGATGAATATGTGTTCCACTTCATTTTGGGTTCTGACAAGTATGAGTTCCCCCTCCCCCTTTTACTCTGTTACTTTATGTTTAATATATTGCTCAGCTTAAGTTGGATATTTTCACATAGTCGAGATAGGTACATGCTTCATCTACTTTCTAAGTGGTTAGCACTAAGGGAAGTTATTTCTTTTCGAGGTATGATGCAATAATACTCTCAAGGGTGACTAAAATTTGAATTTTTGGAGGATAATCGCCAATCTGTGTGCCCTTAAATGCATTTAAAGAATTCTTAGAAAGTGCGTACGTTTTCACTATCGAATATGTATTATAACCGAGTGCTCGTAAAAAACGATTTCGTGAAAAATTCGCAAATATCTATACACACTTGCTTATTATAACAATTATTGTTATTATTAATATTTTTGGTTGACTTGCTTTGAACTCTCTCACTGTCTGATCGTATCTAAAGGTGGTTCAGTTTAAAATTCTTCACACTTTTTATTGTCGTCGTCGCTTTCATTATTTTCTTCAACTGCATTTGCTTGAAATAGAGCTAAAATATCTTTGGAAGTATACATCGGAAGTTATAACATATTGGCTTCAACAAATATTTAAGTTTCGAATGCTTTGCTACTCCACAAATTAAAAAGAAATTACCGGCATAATTTTTTGTCAGGATGTATGACTCATCACTAACTTTCGGTTGACTTCAGAATGCCAAATGAATTTTTCTACTAAAGAAAAAGCTGATCGGAAAGTCGTATCAATAGGAATTTTGCTCGCATTAAGCGGGGTTTACTCGTTAAAAGATAGGTATGCCCCGATAAACTTAACATTGTACCGATCAAATCTTCCTGATTTCTTCGCTCAATCCGGGTTCTCGTTTAATCAGGGCTCATGATGAGCGAGTTTGACTGTATTTTTCTAATGAAATCTCTACATAGTATAAAATGAAGTCTCCAAAAAGCGTCTGTTTGTTTGAACTCGCAAAACTCGAGAACTACCCGGCCGATTTTGCTGAAATCTTCACAATTTGTTCCTTTTAGTCTTGAGAAGGTTTGCAGACCAGTTCGAAAACAATTCGATGAACAGTTCTTTTTTTATTTTAATTTAGGCCCAATTTTCACATAAATTCCCGAATACGGGGGTGAAAAATTACTCGCAATTAGTAATATTATATATCGTTGGAAAGGGAAGAATTTTCCGCGTTCTACGCAATTTGTTCCAATGCTCTAACTTAATTGCGGCGGGAGTTATTTACGTTTTTAGCTCGAATTTGTTTAGGCTTAGCTGAAATTTAGGCACTACTTTCTTCATTAAATTTATCAATAAAAAGTGAAGGAATTGTCCTACAGTTTTCTTTTTGACACCATTGAAAAGAGCTACCTTTTTTACTCCAGATCTAACTCGACCTATGGTCGGAAGTTTAATCCTCTATCTCCATTAGAAAAAAAGTTACAAGCGAATTAAATGAAGTTCAAAAATCTGTTCTCTATTCAAGTTTTTGACCATTTTATTTTGCGTTTCCACGGTAACGCTTTTTGAATCCATTATTTCCATCTTTCTCATTTTCAATTCTGAAACTTATTTTACTTTGTGTTTCCATGGTTACGCTTTTTAAATCCATCTTTCTCATTTTATTTTAATTTCTTAAAAGTATTTTAATATCTGTCGTCATTGCTTGGAGGGAAAATTTTGCATGATGATTTTTTTTCTTTTATTTATGCCTGATTGCTGAATATACGTCACTTGACACAATTTTTGTTTTCAAAATAGACCGGGCAAAGCCGGGCAACGTAGCTAGTATTTTCTATGTGATTCTTACAAATATTTTTGCTTAAATGACTGAGTAAATAAAAAAATGAGTGAGTATATAAATAGATAAAGGAAAAATAAACGAATAAATAAATAAATTATTTAATTAGTATATGAAAAAAAATAATTTGGGAATAAAATAGTGGATATGAATAAAAAAAATAAGGGAATGAGTGAAAAAAGAAGTGAACTACACGAAGAGAGATTTGAATGAATTACTTAATTAATGATTACGTAAGTGATTTAATAAATAATTGAATAAATAAACCAAATGTATTCAGGCAAAACAAGAAAAAAAATTTTTTTTTCTCCCTTTAAATACATTTCTTTGCTTATCAGCTTGTATGAGGGGAATAATTTATTTTCAATATTGCTCCTTAATGAGCATAGTGTTGAAAAATCGAGTGAAGATTTGGCTATTTTTGCCGTGTTTGACAACCTAAATTTCACTGCCAGCTGCTAATCTTTGAGAATTAAAAATTGTCCAAGATTCAAAAAAGGAGCTTTTATTTTCTGGATCACTCAGATAGTTGTTCTTTGACGACAGAAACTGCCTACGAGCAGTGGCGGATTGGTTGAAAAAATCGGCCCTGGCATCAGGAGATGTAGCGGCCCCCTAGCTCTTATAGATAAATTTTACCTAACGATTGGGATATCACTTAAATATAAGGAAATCATTCCTAACAATTAAATATGTTTTATTTAAACGAATTTTAACGGATAGGAACACTTCTGCGCTTTAATGGTGAACACATTGATACAGTATTAGCTAAACCTTATTCTGGGGGAAATTTGTGATTGTAATTGCCCATTTAAGTATTTTTATAATGCCCGGAACTTGATTGAATGTTTCCATAATGATAACACTGCTTGTTCAGTGTGTCCTTTTCTGCAGTCATAACAAGTAACTTAATTTTCCTATTTTATGAAACTGATCTAGCGATGTTCATGGGTGAAAGACTAGGGCCGTCTTTTTAGAACGTGATGGTTCCCTCGACACAAACAGATTACTGGGCCCTGTCATAAACATTCCCTTTTTTATACTACCATACCCTGACGACCCCCAGACTCGATACGAGGTCAAAAACCTGGTGGGAGGGGTCGGGTACGAGTCTTACAGCCCCTTAATTTTTTTATTCAAACGCATGTATCAATACAAAGAGAGAAAGTGGACTTAACTTTCTGGCTTCTGGGAGTCATTAAAGTATTAGCAATATATTAATGGAAATATTAACTTTGAGTCTGAAATAGGGGGTCCAGGGGGCCTTTCCCCCGGAAAATTTTCGAAATTGTAGTCTTAAAAATTCAATTTTAGGCAATATTTAGCGATGTTAGGGGAGCGTAGTTTCAGAGTTTTTCCTGCTGCAATTTTTCGGAAGTGGAAATCTAAAAACAGAATTTTAAATTATCTCCGAGTATATACTATGAAGAGCGGTTCCGGGAGCCCTCCTCTGAAATTTTTAAAAATATATTAGCTCTGAAAACGCAGTTTTAGAAGATCTTTGGTGATTTTAAGTCGAGATAGATTCCGAGGTCATCCACCAGAAAATTTTCAAATTGAAGTCTTAAAAGCTATTTTTGGTAAACACAGGCGGATTTACGGGGGTACGCCGTGGGGTAAATTTTCTCCAAACAACCTTTAAAAAGGAAAACTTTAAAAAATATTTTCCAAATTTTAGCCCAACCCGAATAAACACCAGAGAGAAACCAGCACTAACAGATTCTAGTATATTTTTCTTACTGTCTGACTGTTGATTAAAGTCAACAGTAAAATACTGACCTTACAAAAAGAGCCGTCACATTCATATTTCCGATCTAGAGAAAATTAGCTCTCGTTAAAAAAAAAAAAATGAATGTATAGTGTGAATAAAAGAAATTAAAAACCAAAAAAAAAAAAAAAAAAATTGATTGCACGAACTAATAATTTACAAAAATCGCACTCACAGAAACGATACCGTTACGAAATTTGCGATCTTTTACGATCGAGACGAAACTTTACGAAACTTTTTTTTATACAAAAATATAAACTTCACATTTTTTTTCTGGTCGTGAATGGTTTATTACATTTCATTTTCCCACTTTTTAAAAGAATTATTTTCAAAAATTGAACGCGGTAAAACTTTTCCTTTTTTTTCGTGGTAAGTAGGGGGTAAACTTAAAAGCGATTTTTTAATTTTTTTTTTTACAATTTTTTTCTTCTAGGAGGAAGAAAAAAATCTTTTTTATGAATTTTAGCTACACTTACTAAAATAGTCGCTGTATTTTACAAATGATTGTAAAATACTCGCTTTTGTCATCAAAATAGTCGCCTTTGCCCTCAAAATAGCAGCTTTAGTCGACATTTGCAGTGCTGTATCCCCCTCCCCGTCCCCTGTATTGCAATGGCGTAGCTACAGTTTCTGTCGCCCGGGGCGGTTCTTCTATTTGCCACCTTTTCATTGAGACGTATCTAAAGTTAAAGCATTGAAAATTATCGCTCAAAATAGAAAACTTCATTTAAGGTAGCAAAAGGAAACTAATTTAATCCGTATTCTTCCTACAAAAATGAAGGGGGCGGGGTCAGGCGCCTATCTCGGAGAAATATTCTGAATTTACATCAAAAATTGCAGTTAAAGTAACTTTTGGGGGAATGGGGTTCTCTACAGAATCTTTATCAAAACTGAAGTCAGTTTAAACCTTTGAGGACGATAGATAATCAGCTTTTATTCCGTAACAAAGTTCAATAATGTTTTCCCTGCATTAATTCAGCACTGGCAAAGAAACAACTTTTACAGAAATATATTTGATTCTTATATACAGAAACAGATGTTATATTTCCAGAAATATATTTCATATTACATATTTGAATATTTTCCGAAATTTGAGCTTTAAAAACACAACTTAAGTGTTGAATTACAATTTAAGGACTTACAATTTAAAGACATTAAGAATGAGGAAGATTCAAGGGCTCACGACGGAAATATTACATCTTTGAACACGGAAATGATCGTTCAGTCCAAAACCTTACATTTCAAAGGGTTTTTTTTTTCTCCTTTGCCTCCAGTATTAGATTTAAAGTATGATTCCCTTATTTGATTTTTTTTTCACACCAAAAGTGCTGAATCGCCGCCCCGGGGCGGACCATACCCTCTCCTCCCCTCCCTGGCTACGCCACTGCTTTTTTGTTGCACCCCCAGAATTCACAGCCTAAATCCGCCTATGTTGGTAAAGACTAGGGCACCAGCAGTTACTCGAAAGTTAAGTTCCAAAAACGAAATTTTTGCTGACCTTCAGTGATGTTAGGAAAAGGAATTTTCCGGAGGCTCACCCCGGAAAATTTTCGAAATTGAAGCACTAAAAACGAGATTTAAAACGTTCTTCATTGATGATGCCGAGAGAGAGGAGGGGCCGAGGCACTTTCCCGGAAAATTTTTGAAACTGTTAAGTTAAAAACCCAGTTTTAGACCATCTTTGGAAAAGTTAAAAAAATGGGAGAGGTTCGAGTGCTTTCCTACAGCAAATTTTCGAAACTGAAATTCCATGTTATGGCGGGAGTGGGTTCGGCTGTTCTCTTATGAAATTATTCAAAATTGAAGCCCAAAAATGTAAATTTTACACGATCTTCGATGATATTAGGAGGGGGGAGGTTCTGGGGACCACCGGAATTCTTCCGACGTTGGTTTTTATCAACTTATTTTCTTTTTAAACTGAGGGGCCCGAAACCGTGAGTTTGTACAGCGTACAGAATACTTTATGTTTTGTCAAAAAATGTTTGAAACTCACATTTCGGCGGCATTTGGCCTATAATTTGATAATCTTAATAATGTAGAGCCTTTCAAGCTCCTCAATGGAATTTTACAATTGCATTTTTTTAAATAATTTTTTCCGAAAAAAATATTGTGTCACTTTTATTCCAATTGTTATAAACAGAGTTGCCGAGAGAAAAAAGGGAAAAAAATGACATAGGTCAATGTTTTTCACAGGCCCCCTTCTACACC
Organism: Uloborus diversus; assembly: GCF_026930045.1. Taxonomy (NCBI): domain Eukaryota; kingdom Metazoa; phylum Arthropoda; class Arachnida; order Araneae; family Uloboridae; genus Uloborus; species Uloborus diversus. Next base: position 145,392,882 of record NC_072737.1, read on the forward strand.
TTTCACCATTAGGATATTTTACCCTCTGCACGAGTTCAGTTAAAAGCCGGACCCCTATTCTCCAACTAAGCTGACATGACCTCACGTCGGCCCTTGTTGTAAGCTGCATTTTAGAGCAATTTGAATGGTCATTTATAAATAAAAGCGTCAAAGAAACCAAAAGTATTTTAACTTTTTACGACCGCTAAGGTTTCCCTGCTTTTTTTTTTTAAATTTATTCATTTATTTTTTATTACACCACTAAAAATATATTGGCAGCCCAGGGCCCGAACAACTAAAAGTAAGGCTCTAGGTCCACATTAATTTGGAGGCCCCCTTATGCTGTGATTGATTTACATTTTTAATGCACGAAAGCACTTTTAGAGGTCTCTTTGTATAATCACACAACTATGTATAAATCACTTATGTGCGTTTATGAATCCCCTTTGGGCCCCCTCATAATCGTGATCAAGGAAATTCGTTACTGGAAGAATGATTAAGAATTCCCCTTTAAAAAAGTTTTTTTCCAATTAATAAGTCACATATTTTTTGAAATACATGTATTTTTCATATCGTTGCAATACTATGAATAATTCTTTGAAAAATGTGGAGCCCCTTAGGAACATGGGGCCCCAGTTCTAGGCCTAGTCAGCCTGTGTGGTAATCAGGCCCTGGGCAGCCCCATTTCAGAAATTCCCCCTCCCCCCCTCTTGGTAACGTCCTGCCTCCCTCCACCCGCAAGCTTTAATCCATGCGTAAAGAGGAGCTGAGGCTGTATTTTGCGAATTTGCGTTATTCTAAACACATCCGCGCAAAATTTACATTTTGCTGTTAGTAGACAGGCCCGAAATATGCTGTTAGTTGATCGGCCCAAAGCATGACCGGCCCACCGGGCAAATGCCCGGTTGCCCGCCGGCTGTATCCGCCACTGCCTACGAGAGAAACAGTAGTTAAAAATGTGCTTTAAGAGCTGTGGTTTCATAATCAACGAAACGAAGCTAAAGTGATCGAAGATTGGATCATTTTGAAATCTTTTTCTGGGGGAAAAATTTTGCAAATATTTTGCTGCAGTACTTGGAAAATTCCGAAAACGTGGATAAGTCGAATTGTGTTTGCAAACTTAATGACGTTTTAAGATGAGATTTAAAAGAAAAAAAAATGTAAACAGTCAAAAAAAAAAAAAAAAAAAACTTTCATTTCCCGAACTATCATAATAAAATTTATTCCCCGTGGAAGGTGTTTTTATGCAAATACTTAAATTTCTCCAAGCTATAAGTGTTATAGTCTATCTATTAAGCACTATCATTGAAAAAGAAAAAAATATATATTAGTCAGTAAAAAATCAGTAGACTGAGAAGGTAACTTACGACAACTCGAACTACCGATTACTCAAAGGTTTTAGCCGGATCCTTGGGACTTCGAGTTATCGAGAGTTAACTGTACTTTTAACTTTAGAGGTAACGATTTCAGCGAAACGTAAGGCAACTTTGGGTCGAGTTTCAACAAAATTACTATATGCACGAGAGATATTTTTAAAAATGCTTCGAAATTTGTTTTAATAAAGCACTTATTACAACTTTTATTGTGATTTGTTTCTTCTTATAAAGTAAAGCACACTACAAAGCGTTAGCATGAGACGTAGAGAAGGAACATGAAGGGAAATAATTTAAAGTTTGAGTTTTCATTAAATTTTAGCAAATCAACCAGTTGTGAATAAAAAATAATTTAATTTAGTTATTTATTATTTTAATTTTTTCGTAGCGCATTCTTTTTCGTTTATTGTTTTATCGATTTATATAATTATCAATTCTCATTACTATGTATTCAGCATTATGTATTCATTTATTTATTTATTTTAACGTACACTTCAGAATTGAAGCGAAGTAAACGTGAAGAAGATATGTGTTTTTACTATGCAATTAGTTCAGTATTCATTGTGATTTTTCTTTTGTTCAGTGAGACACATTGAAACAAATCTCGTCAGGAGACGCTGCAGCAGGAAGTGATCAAGAGAAATTATCTAAAATCCAAGTTTTACATTCAATTTTAGCAAATCAATTATTTACGAAACAATTAAAATGAATTTAATTAAGTTAATTATTTATGCCTTGATTGTTGTTGTATTCTATTAAAGATTTTATGTACTTATTTATTTATTTTAACTTACACTTCAGTACTGAATTGCAGTAAAATTTAACATTGAAATTAGAACTTTTTCCCCCAAAAGAAATTAATTTTACATTTTAATCGTTTTCAAACACCAAACCAACAACAGTGGAAAAAATGTTGGAATGAAAACAAATATTTTGTAAACACTGAGATAATTTTAATCGTTAACGATAGTTTTGTTGGTTGAGTAATTAAGCAATAGTTTAGCGTTTGAAGTAAAACTCTGAAAAGAAATTAAATAAAAAGTTTCTCAAAGGGAGAAACATTTTGAGTTCTTCGAAAGAAATATAGATGGCGCTGATCCGCCATCAACTTGTTGATCCGAAAACGGGAGGAGAGGGAGGATGAGCAAATTAGAGGCTGCTCTTGCGGGCGAGTGATGCGACATGCAAATGCAATATACGGTTACCAGAAATGCAAGAATTAAAAAAAAAATTCTATACAATAGCTTAAGTGAAAAGCCGGCATGATACAGAATATCTGGCTCCGTCAATGCATATAATGAATGGGTATGCCAGAAAAAGCTGGATTTCGCTAATTGCCGAATTAAATATGATGAACTAAAATTGATCAATTTCATTTCTAACTACAAAGTTATTAATAACGTAATTGTTACTGAAAGACATTGTTTAGATTCAGTTACATGGCTTTGTTAGGAAAAGAATAAAAAATTAGAATTAAGAGTTAGAAAATATTTATGTCTTGAAAATATGTAAGCAAAATTTGATAGATACATTAGCCAACAGGGTGGCTAGCTTAGATCGAAGTCCTAAAGTTTCTTAAAATAATGGATCAGGTCGAAGGAAAAGTAGGCAGAAGAGAGGATCTTTATCTACAGCTGTAAAAAAACTAGTATTATACCAAAAAATTGACATTGTCTCTACCATGAACAGAAATAGTCGATTATAACCAGTTTAAGGTTGAGAAGGCCAGGATTTTTCGATAGCTCTTGGTTTTAAGATGTAAGTAGGCATGGAAAATCTCTTTCTACTCCCTGATTATTTCCTCTGGGCGTTTTTTTTTTTTTTTTCTTTGAGCAATCACGATTGCTAATTGCTTTCATTTGACTGTTTTGATGTGCTATGATTTCCGCCCGCATTTTCCCGCCAGCACCCTCTGCAGCATCACCGACGACCGGCTCCTCTAGCGAAAGCCATCTCCAGGTTGCGTCAATATCCTACACTTACACGCATACATACACGCACGTACAAACAAACACATACACACACATATATACACCTACACACATACACAAACGCATACACACGCACGCATACGTACAGATACCTTCACATACACACACACCTACACACAACTACTCACACACTCATGCCTGCACACAGACACAAACACATATACCTACACACACATACACATTCCCCCCCCACACACACAAACACTCCATACACACAACTACCCACACACAGACATAAACACACATGCCTACACACACATACTCCCCTACACACATACCACCCCCCACACACACATAAACACACACGCCTACATACACACACACACACACTCGTGATTGCGAAAAACATAATTTGAATTCAAGAGGTCAAAATTGAAATTATTTCTTTTTAATTTTATTTTTTTTTAAATACTTTTGTTTTTAAGCTACATCTGGGGCATCTCTCATGACATTCCAACAGTAGTTTGCAAACAAAATTGAGTTCTACTTCCCCTGATACTTTCTTTCCATTGCTGAAATGCTTTGATGAAAGAGCTTCACGTGCTCATCCTTCACAGCGCCACAATTGCTTGGAAAGAAATCGAGACAACCTAACTGTTGATATATTGGTTGGTTCGTAATGTAAAGTACCAGAATTCAACACTGTAAGAAAATTACGAAACGTCACATATTACTTCAGGGCAACTTTCTTGGGTTTTATTGGTTTAGACCAGCATCCTAACGAAAAAAAATGTTAAAAAGTGCTCTGAATCTCTACAGCTTTTCCAAAATAATTTTCATCCACCAGTGTGAAAATATTTTCAGCTTCTTCATCAAGTGTTTCGCAGCTCAGCAGGGATGAGGTCCTTTCAGAGTGACTTAGCCCTAAACATGGACGAAATAGTATCTGGGTATTGTAAATTAGCAGGAATTGCAGACAAATAAACTGTTCAGTAATTGCTTGTAATTTTGCCTTTGCTTCGACCATATTTGCTTTAGAAGCTATTACTACAATCATATCAAAGTTTTCTCTGAAAGTTCCTGATTTATTCCAGAAACATGACTGGCTTTTTTGGAGGGAAGGTTTCGGAATTCTTCAGGAAGATTCCAGATTAATTTCACGAAGGTGACTGACTTTTATCAGGAAACTTTCCTGTTTTTTGCCTGATATGTTACCAGAAGAACTGAGGCACACTAGCTGCCCATTACTTTATAGGAACATTTCAAAATTGTTTTTACAGTGCATCATAAAATTTAATCTTGTTTATCAAGGAAATGAGAGCTAAGTGCAGATCAATGTACTCCCATGCAGATTCATATGCTGTGACTGAAATTTGAAGCATACTGAATACTGCGATGAAGTTCACTAATCAAACATTAATGGCCAATTATTACACCAAAAATATAAAAAAATTATCTTTATTTATAGCTATAATAATCGCATAGAGATTCATATGCTGTGACTAAAATTTGAAACATACTGAATACTGCCACGAAGTTCACTGATCAAGCATTAATGGTCGATCATTGCACCAAAAATTTATAATGAATTTCTTCGCTTTTAGCTATAATAATCGCATAAAGATTCATATGCTGTGACTAAAATTTGAAACATACTGAATACTGCCATGAAGTTCACTGATCATGCATTGATGGTCGATTATCACAACAAAAATATATAAAGAATTATCTTTACTTATGGCTATAATAATCGCATAAAGGTTCATATACTGTGACTGAAATTTGAAACATATTGAATACTGCTATGAAGTTCACGGATCAAGCTTTAATGGTCGATCATTCAGCAAATTTATATAAAAGAATTATCTTTACTTATATCTATGATAATCGCATAAAGATTCATGCACTGTGACTGAAATTTGAAACATACTGAATACTGCCATGAAGTTCCCTGATCAGATCAAGCACTAATGGTCGATCATTACACCAAAAATTTAAAATGAATTATCTTTACTTTTAACTATGATAGTCGCATAAAGATTCATACGCTGTGACTGAAATTTGAAACATACTGAATGCTGCATTGAAGTTCCCTGATCAGATCAAGAGCTAATGGCCGATCATTACAGCAAAAATTTGAAATATATTATCTTTTCTTTTAGCTATGATAGTCGCATAGATATTCATACAATGTCTGAAATTCGAAACATACTGAATACTGCCATGAAGTTCACTGATCATGCATTGATGGTCGATTATCACACCAAAAATATAAAAAGAATTATCTTTACTTATAGCTATAATAATCGCATAAAGGTTCATATACTGTGACTGAAATATGAAACATACTGAATACTGCTATGAAGTTCACGGATCAAGCGTTAATGGTCGATCATTCAGCAAAATTATAAAAAGAATTATCTTTACTTATATCTATGGATAATCGCATAAAGATTCATACAGTCTGAAATTCGAAACATACTGAATACTGCCATGAAGTTCACTGATCAAGCATTAATGGTCGATTCTTATGCCGAAAATAGCCCCTAATCGTCAAAGTGCTTTCGCTTCAAATGTCCGACCCTTGTCAATCTCGATTCATATCTCTGTTGCAGCTCTTAAAATACGATAAAGCGACCAAAATGGAAAGAAGAAAAAATAAAAAGAAAAAAGAAAAAAACCTTGCAAAAAGAAAGCCACTACCCTACCTCCGTCTTCAACCTGAAATTTCAACTGGGGAAAAAAACAGCAAGCTTCTTTCTAACCATTATTTAGGCTCTTTCCCCCATCATTGTCATTGTCCTGGGGATAGGCTCATATTCATCCTAGGCTCCAGGTTTTTTATATGCGTCTTGAGAAGGACCAACAATAAGAGTGGACGGCGAACGGTAGCAACACGTGCAAATTAGGTGGGGCAGAGAAGCATGATAAAAGGAACGGACTGACCCTTGACCTCCGACTGGATAACTTTTACGCAATGCAGGCTTTGATTGACCGGGCAAGTTTTGTAGGAAATTGCGCGTTGGACGCAAGCTTCTGGTTAATAACTGGGTTTTGTCGATAGGGCTTTTACTCGCAATGGCCCAGATGGAAAACTGAACCGCCTCTTTTCAGATGATATCTGACGTAATTTTGATCTACTGAAATTGCATAGGAAGGTCAGGAGAGACGTTTTGAAAGGTTTTTATTTAACTTTCTTTTAGCTATGGTATAATCAATTCTAGATGTGCACGATGCGCTTAAGCCATACTGTATTAGAAAAAAAAATGTGGCGATAAAGTAAAGAGTAAGTAGGTTATATTGGAAAGAGTGAAATCGTCTCTCTCTTTTTTTTTTTTTCTTTTTAATTCTCAACGCAAAACTAGAACGATTATAAGCAGAATTAGCAGAAAATTGTAAAATCGAAGCACCAGTAGAAATATTTTGTCTTCACAATGATTTTTTTTTTCTTCAGTACTGATCTTTTTTAGAGGAAAATTCCGTGTGACATGGCTGATTCACGCATCATTTTGCGATGAAATACTTAACTTTCAATTTAAAAAAAATAATTAAACTAAGAAAACTTTAACAAAAATAATAACAAAAAAACTTGAAAACTAAAGCAGAAAAATCCTCACTTTGAAATATTCGAAAGATATACTTAACATGTAATCTCAAATAATAAATATTCAGTTTAAAACTAAAAAACTTGGTGAGTCTATTACAGTTTGAAATACATTAAATATACTACAGCAAGATGTGTAACCAGCTAGCACCATGTGTTTTCTTGTAGATCTACAACTTATTGAATTTAATTTTTGACTAAAAGACTACATTTTTCATTTCTAAATGAAATGCCAATTTACGAACGTATTTAACTTATATTTTACTTTGCACACACGTCGCACGTTAATAATATGTTATTCAGAATAGAATCATATATTGTAGATTTAAAAAAAAAAAACTGAATTTTTACTAGGTTACTTTTCTTGTAAAATATCATTTTCATTGGAGTTTTGATGACAAATGAAAGAGGAAAAATAATTTAAATTAAAATAACATTCGTAATGATTTTTTTTCTCACATTCTGAAAGCACTAGTGACTCGTAAAATACATTTTAGTAGCACGGGTGACTTGGCGCCCGGCGATTGTTGAACTCTGATTATAAGTTTAACGTGTGTGTGTGTGTGTATCAGTGTATTTTGTGTTTGCCTGTGGGATCGTATTTCCGGAGCAGATAGACCTAAAATAAGAAATAACAACGTCAAAAAGCACAAATTGCAGATTACTGAAAAAGTTATTTCTTATTTTACTTTTCAGCACAAAGGTATTTATTTATCTGAAATGGGCCTATTTTGATTGTATTTGTATTTTTTTTTTTTTTTTTTTTTTTTTTTGAGGATCAAGAGTATTTTCGGCTGACTAATTCGAACCTATTTTTTTTTAATTGTTTAATACTAGTTCTTGCTCTAAACTAAAAGGCAGATTTCAAAGAAATTACGTCCCCCCCCCATTCCATTTTGATGGAAAATTGCTTATTAAGTTGTTTAATTTCTTTCTTTTCCTTTGCTTTCATATCAGACGTTTAAGTAAATAACTTAATTTATATGAATGTTTTTTACATCAATTCAAGATGTTAAAAATGGCAATTTTGTGTAACGCAAGATGATCAAAATAAAAGAGGGTCAGCTTTTGTTATTAAAGGTTTACAACATTTTTTTCTCAAAAAAAAAAAAAAGAAAAGAAAAGAAAAGAAAAAGATTGGCGGGGAGAAAAAGAGAAAAATAATGAAGTTGGCTAGGTAGTTTAAGTTAACAGAGATATTTCTCATTTTCTGAAAACTTAACCGTCCATGGAAAGGAAGTTGAAGTTTTCACATATTTTTTTTGAAAATAAGAGTAAAGATAATATCTGAACTACTTCAGTGGGTACTGTTTATAGAATATACGGAATTTCATATTACTTTTAAAATAAACTAAGAATAAACAGAAAATAAATTAATGACAGCGATTTTCAAAAATTTTACTTTACATTTAGCATTCAGTTTTTAGAAGCAAGGCACTTAATAACTTGAAAATGTTGCTAAAAAAACTTTATTTTCTGCACTAACTTTCAATTTAATATTTCAGCAAAAGGAAAAAGGTAGGAAAAGAAGCAAATAAAGCATTTATTGAAAATTTTGGATTCTATATTCATCTGTTAAAGAAGTGAATTAATTTTTCCTCTTTTCTGCAGTTAAATGTGAGGCGAATGGAAATTAGGGAGATTTAGCTCACACTCTCTTTTTTATATTTAAAATTTGTTTTACTAATGAGCATCATATGGTAGCATGATATCGAATAGAATGAAACTTTTTTTCTATTTTCTAGCTGTTTTGAAATAGAATAAAGGAGCAATCATATGTGATGTCTTTTTCAAACAAGAAAGTACATTTTTTGTTGTTGCAATTTCATCTCTCCTGCACTACTCGTAATTAACGTACAAAAAAGCAAATTGAAATATTTGTGTACTCAGATTACTATACTACAAGACTATATTTTTCATTTCAATTTTTTGTACTAATGTGTTTTTGTTTTAAAGTTAAAATGCTTATTAAGGGATGTTTGACCCACATCAATTCTGGAAAGTTTGACCGGTGTCAAACCTCCCCATTTAGTTTCATTTGATGGTGTAACAATTTGTAAACTGGATACAACACTTTGTTTTAAAACGAAATGTTTTTTTTAATCAAAATGAAGGAATATTTTTCTTCTTACCTTGGATTAGCCCGTCGATTGTCATTCCCGTTCAGGGGTGGAGGTTGCGCTATGAAACCACCAATTTATAAATTTTTTTTCTCTATTTTTTCCGAATTAATCAAAATCGCTTGATTCCTCTTCTTTTAAGTTCAATGAACAACATTAGATGGCAGAATAACAAAAAAACATTTTTTTCGTAGGCTCAAATTCTTGTTCAAATCTTCGAATTTTCAATTTTTCGTTTATCCCAAATATTGGAATTTTTTTCAGATTTTAAAATTTTTGATTGGCGGCTGAATGGGTAAATCATTTTTCTTCATTTTACCTTAGGTACTCAAGCATATTGTTCTAAAAGATTCAAATTCATTTTTACATGCATAAACATGTTTTTGTCCTTCCCCAGGTGGGGGGTGTGAACAAATGGGGACACCACCCCCAAAGAAAAAAAATTCCAAAAAAAAAAATTTTTTACTGAAAAATCTATGCCTGTGGTGTTTTTTCTTCAGATTTCTCAAAAATTAATGACGCTCTCCTGAAAGGATTTTAAAGCACTATTAGTACAGTAAAATTAGGCCAAAAAATGACCAAACCCAAACATCCAAAAAAAAAAAAAAAAAGTTGAAACCTGTTGCAAATTACTTCTTACCCTTCCAGCAAGAAGGGATAAAAAGTCCCAGCACTTTGCGCGTCGGGTTTTGGGGGAAAGGAGGGGAGGGGCGAAATAATCCTCTTTTCAACTAAAATAATTTCTAGTACTTAAAAAAAATACTCAGAAGTCGCAGAAATCACACTCTATAATAGTAAAATAATAAACTCTCATAGAAAAAAATGCTCATTAACCGGGGTGCACAGGTGGGGGAAGGTCAATGGCGCAGATTGCTTCATTGCAATTTTTAAGCCGTTTTTTTCATTTTTTCAAGGGGTATTTCCTTATTTTTTGAGGGCTTTTATACTGGATGGGTACTCTGTCCCACTTCAGGAGTGCGCCATCTCTTTGGGGGGAGTAGGACTGTGAACTTGCATTCTAAAATCAACGATTGCAGTGAAGTTCATGAAAAAATTTCACTGATTTTAAACTTTTCCAAAGTACAAAAAGACACACAATGATATAGTAATGTCAGAAGGATAATTTTAAAAATCTATGAGAGCTCAGTAACCAATTTAGTTGTAAGTGGAGTTATTAAACTGTTTAGGGCGCTAGGGTGATATCTAAAATAAAATCCCTGTGCAGCATAAAAAAAAGTCCAAATTGAATGACGTTTACCTCCTTCTTCTTAATTAATTTACTTCAACTTTTCTATAATCTTTTGCCCTTTTTTGCCCTTACTGTAAGGGGGGATAAACCGAAATTGCCAACAGAGAGACTTGCAATGCCGTAATTCCGCACCCTCCAAGTCGATGGGTGTTCTCGTTTGCAAACATCTAGCCGCCTCTCTTTTATGCAGCGTGTTATGTGAATTATGCTTAATATGCGAACATATACTTGCAACACTATCTGAAACTTTCGAGTACATTATGCGATAAAAAAAATTTGATAAAGGTGTCCCATCAGCTACCCAACGATCCAACGCAGTGACAAATTTAGGTGATCCAGAACCTGTAGTGATTCAACGATAGAAGGAGTCTTGATGAGAGCAATGAGTAATACAACCGTAGAATGCTAAATACTGCTCTTTTCTCTCAACTGGTATTGACTCAAGTTGGTAGTGGTGTTGCTCACCGATACTGGTCGGTCGCTGATAATAAGGTGAAATGCGATGAGGCTTTTAACGTTGGGGGTAACATAAAAGGATATGCAAGGCAAAAAATTTAGTGGCATTCCTTTGTAAAGGAGGTATGCAATTATGTCTCTAGTTTATGTTGCGAGAGTAGTTACTATCTGTAGAGATGTGTAAACTCAAACCATCTTTTGCACCGAATGGTATGAACAGTAGAAAAGATGAAACAACGAATTGCTAAAAACTTCTATAGTACGAGTTGTGCGCTGATCCCCATCAGTATTCGATGAATTTGGTTTCAGAAGGAAAGAAAACCTGTATGGTTAAGGTGTTATTATCCTGAAGCAAAAGATCCATCCACGCTACCATCACAAAACCAACAGCTGGTGTCATATATGTTATAGATGGAAGATACCTTCTCGATAATGGTTTTTTTTTTTTTGGTAATGATCTACAAGCTTCAAGGAAATATTCCAGCAATGCGTCATGTCACTTGTAAGTATGGGAAAGCTAGTGTAATTTTTGATGGGTATAAAAAAGGAGAAAGCACCACAGAAATATCTGCTTCCTATTACAACATTCAAGCCAGTGGCGTAGCGAGAAAAAATCCTTAGGGGGGGTTAATTTTTTCTGAAGGTTAAAGTATATATATATATATATATATATATATATATATATATATATATATATATATATATATATATATATATATATATATATATATATATATATATATATATTATATATATATATATATAATATATATATATACATATATATATATAATATATATATATATATATATATATATATATATATACATATATATATATATATATATATATATATATATATATATAATTCTTTATCAATTAAACAACAAAGGACATTATAAACGACTCTTCAGGTTCGACTGAAAAATGATTTTTTGGGGCTCATGGGGAGGGTTCTGACCCCCCTATCCCCCCCATGGCTACGCCACTGATTCAAGCCTTCCGCTCTAGAAGACTTTCTTCGCCTCATATAGTGTGCTTGCTCTGAGGGGTTCATTGGAAAAATGAATTTGATAAGCCTGAAAGTAGACTGAAGTGCTCAACTATATACGCAAACTGTGTTACACTGTTAAAAAAGATCCTGAAATTTTACAGTAAAAGTTACTGGCATCCCTGTTGCCAGTAACTTTTTCCGTAAAAACCCATTTTACTATAAAATTTTACGGTAGAATAAACGAGAGAAAAAAAAACGAAAAATGCCAGCAGCAGGTTTCTATCTCGAGACCTTCGGATTGGCAGGAGACTTTGCTGCCCACCATACGAGTCGGACGCATCGAGTGATGAGAAATACGGTGTTATATGCTTCGGACTGTAAGTCACGGGGTGTATCAATTAACGCTGCAATCGTTTTATTTATTTATTTTTTCGATACAATTTACTGTAATTTTTTCGTGTATTGAAAACACTCCATTTTACAGTAATATTTACCATAAAAGATTCCTGAATTTTTAACAGTGTAAACATAGTTGCAACAATAACGATTTTGCGGAGGATCTAGATTCCAAAGAAGATCTTGATAACGAAGACTTTTTGTTACAAGCTTAGGAGAAATTATTTGAAAACTACAGCTCTGACGGAGATTTTATTTCATTCTGATGAAGTATTTGAGGCCATGCATGTTATAACACAAACTAAAAATTTTGTTTTTAAGTACTGCAAAAAAGCAATATAGTAAAAGGAAAAAATACAGTTAAGCATAATTTTTCTGACCATTTAGTCAAATGTGCCATCAGAAGGGGGGGGGGTGATCTTTAAGAATATTATTTTGTTTTGGGAGGAGAGCTACTGTTCTTGTGGGGTGGACAGTAGGGTGGAACGAAAAAAAAAGTTTTTGATTTTTAATTTGCCGTAGTGCGGAAAAGTGTCCTTTTCATGCAAACAATATGTAAAAAAAATATGAAAAATATTGAAGCACATCTTGAGGTGCCGCAAAGAGCATAAAGTTTTGCAAAATTGCAATTTTTGCTACATTTTAAATTTTTTTTAAAAAATTTCAAATTTATCTTTATGCTTCAAATGCTGTCGAAAAGCAATTTTTATGCTAAACAGGTCGCACAATAACTTTTTTTTATTGTTCGGATTATCTCTTGAGGTGCCGCAAGAGCAAAGTAAGTTTCGCAAAAACGCACTTTTTGCCGAATGCACTGGCATCTGGGAGCTTGAGTCATTGCAGCAGCGGATGTTTAAATGGGCGGGGGCCGGTCAGCAGTGATTATTTTTGTGAGTAGGGCCAAGCTCAGATCAGGTGTCAATTTCTTTGTCGAATTGAGTTAGTGAGTAACGTAAAATTTCGTTAGTTGGTAAGATACTTCACTGTTGTGAGTTGCAATGGCTCAGTCTAGCAGACGAGACAAGCATCAGAATGTCCTATTTTTGGAATCTTTAGCGATTTCAATGAATTTTTACTACCTACTTACGAAGATGTAATGAAATGCTACTGTTTTATTAGACACGGCCTAAAAAGTGCGGCTGGAAAAGATCTTTCTGTAAGTGAAATATATATGACTTTTTAGTTTCCAGAATAGATTACATTTGATAAAGAACTTCTTTGAGACAACAGGAATAGAAGCCGAATGGATTCTTAGATGGTAAAACAAAAGAATCAAACGAATTTAAAGACAAAATAGGTCAACAGCTGGAAACCTGTTCTAATCTTCCTGTGGTTACTTCTTTACCTATTGAAAATAAATTTCTTTTTGAGAACATACAGGACATAAGTACCGATCACAAATATGTATTGGATATGTGTGTCATTATATCAAGTGGGACTTGCTCACTAGGTTTATCTTCAAGGAACCTGGAAAAAATTTCCCACTCCAGATGACTTACATTTGCAAACCGTATATTTCGATTGTACGTGGCAACTAAAAATCCGACTGAAAATCTCAAGACTCTGACTCAGTACATTGTTAAAGTGTAGTAAAGTATAGCTTCCTTTATATGGGCGTGGTATTTCGCTAAAATTGTTTGAAACAAATAATAATACTGAAATATATTAATAGTAATCATTATTCATTCATACATTTTGAAGAAAGGATCCATTTCTTGTACGGATCAAGTGGGCAATGCGTATGCCCCTGTGTGGTTTAACATCAAGTTAAAACCTTCTCGTACTTACGGCTCTAAACATTTATATTTGAACGTATCTTATATTCACGACATCTCTCTAATGATTTTAAGAACATTATAAACCGTGTTATATAAAGAAATGGGTATTTTGATGCAACAGAAAATCTCCATTTGGCTATGTTATGCAAAGAGCGTAGAAATGTAAGAAAACTTGGATTACAACGTGTGTTGAATGCAAGAACACAAAGTAGAGGCGGGGTTAAGAAATTTAAAATTCAACAAATAATTTTTGCTGCCAAAGATTACATCGATTTGATTTCATGGGGTGAAAATGAAATAACCGCCCCCCCCCCCTTGGTGAAACATTTGTCTAGTGAATCCCTCAAAGTGAAACTTGTAACCCCTAAGCTGCTCTTAAAAAGTATGGTTCAGTCGCAGGAGACGAAAATTTGACTCAAGAGTATTTTGAATAAAGAGTTATTTGGTACAAAAAAAAAAAAAAAAAACCACTTTAATGTGTCAAAGAAGTAGACGCAATCATACCATTTATTTACAATCATTAAGAATACTTTGAATGGTAAAAATGGAATTGTTAATGTCTTTTATAGTGTACTAGTGATACCCGCAGAGCTTTGCCCGTTGTAGAAAAAATTAAAAGGTTATTTGGTTTGCTTGTATATTTACAAATAATGTAAGAAGAATGTCTCGCCAATTGGCTTGCCCATGTTACGGTTCCACGTTATGACAAGTTTTTAATTTACTCTCCCATTTTTCTCCGGTAAATGTGATTAAAATTGGAATAGAAAAAGAACAAAATCGAATTTTTGAAAAATCGCTTTGAGGTGCACCCCCCCCCCCATGCTACAAACTAACTTTGTGCCAAATTTCATGAAAATCGGCAGAACGGTCTAGGCGCTATGTGCGTCACAGAGATCCAGATAGAGATCTAGATCTCCAGACAGCCTTTCAGCTTTATTATTAGTAAAAATTATGATTTTTTTTTTTAACTGTATTTTGTAATTAGTATTTTTTTTCCTAATATAATGCTTATAAACGTATTTACTGTCATATTTTGTGCCGTTATATACAGTAGGAAAGCATAAAAAGGAATTTCATTGTTAAATGGAAATTTCGGTTATTATCAAACTTGAAGCTCGTTGCGGCACCTAAAGATGTTGTAGTAAAACAATGAAATTTCTTCTGCTTCTTTTTAAACTTAAATGACAACTTTTCCCCCCTACGGCAAACCAAAAAAAATGAAAAAAAAAATTTAAGGTCATTTTCGTTCCACCCTAGTGGACAGTCCTGATTTAATGCATTTTAAATTTACATGAAATAATACTCCTACTTGAAATGGAAAGGAGGGGGAAGGGAATTAGCGTATTACTTTATTTTTTTGGGGGGGGGGGTGCTGTAGCTTTGGGAGGAGGGGCACGATCTCACTCGGAGGATGGACACACTTGATTACTAACTTTAACTTTGCGTAAAATAATACTTCCACTTGGAATGTATGGAGGGGGTAACGGGGGTACTTCTTCGTTTTACGCTGATAGAAGGCTTTGTAGCATTGGTGGATTGTGTCATCCCTCTTGGGGGGTAAACACCTTTATTTTCATGCTTTTAAATTTAATATGACATAATATTCTTTCTTGAAATTTACTCTAAAAATTCCGAACAATAGCTCAAAACAGCAGTTTTAGGTGCCCCCATTCCGAAACCTGAAGCACAATGAGGTGGGACTTTTTACCTGTTCTTATTGGGAGGGTAATAAATAATACGCAACAGGTTTAAACTTTTTTTTTTTGGATGTTTGGGTCTGACCTCTATTTTTACTGTACTATATCTGTTAATGCATTATTCTGATCAAACTAAACATAACTGAAACTTGTTTTTCTTATTTATTAGCAAACTTATTAAGATACTTAAATCAGCTCTACTTTTCTCAATTATTAGCTAGTCCTTGTTTCGTTGTAGCTTTGATTACTAAGTACCTTGAATTGTTTAATATGAAAATGAATAAAATAAGGACCTAGAAAAGGCAAGTGTTGTGGAAAACATACAAATCAATGATTGTTATACATAGCCCTTCCAAAGCTAAAATTGAAAAGATACACAGTAAGTAAATACACAATAAATGTGCTGATTCCATTACCGTTACACCTCATGCAAAGAGTGGAATAGGTCATCTGTTTAAACAAGTTATTCTCATGCAAAAATTGAAGATGATAACTTTTAAAAAATGGTCCCATCCACTAGCGCAGTCAAAAATACCTTCTGAAGGTTTTTTTTTTTTTTTTGATCAAAACAGCCCTTTCATATGCATAAACTACTGTACTAGAATTTGCATTTATGTTAAAACCAATGGCTCTGGAGGTGTTTTCACCCCCAAAACCCTTCCTTCACTGCGCCACTAGTCCTATTTAATGGTGTAAAACGCAAGTCATTTTCCTCTTCTATTTTAAATGCTGAACATTAAAGTGTTTTATTTTGCTGAGCAAATCTCAGACTCTTGAAACTAAAAACTAATATACTGTGCAGTAGGTTTTTTTTTTATTTATTTTTATAAAACTGTGTTTAAGTTCAAAGAACGGCACTTCAATTTTTTCAGTAAAAAAAATAGTTCACCTCAATTATTTTTATGTTATTAATCAGAAGACAACAATATACATCAAAGAATTTTTTATTTATTTATTTATTTTAAGGGGTGGTTTTCTTTAAGTAGGATATACATATTTATACATTTGTTTCAGTATTCAGAGGGGTGGTAAGCTTTCTTTATTCGTCGTCTCTCAACAAGTCTATGAATCCGGTGCTGTGAGCCCAAAGCATGAAAGGGCTTATCATTTAAAAAGGATTAATGAAAATTCCTCTAAAAATCATATATGTACATCCTTTCAGCTTCCGTCTCTCACTTGTTTGATTGTAACTTTTTTAGAGACATCGAAATGCAGTCGATGTCAAACCTATTCTAATTCCGGATGTATCCCGGGATTCCTGGAGTAAAGCTTTCCACTGCTCTTCAAACGAAACTCAACAGAGCGCAAGGCAGATGTCCGAATCTGACGCCAAATCCACCCACAAACCTAAGCATGATACCCTCTGACCTAAACACAAAGTCTGAACCAGCAAACGTGTGAGTCATTAGCAGGACATAACAGCACACTGAAAAGAATCGAACATAATACAGCGCGGTGCTGCACCACGCCCTTCAAAGTTCCGTTATAGGCACCCTTTTGCCATCGACAACTGACCATTTACAAAAGCTGAAAACAGGTAACGGATCAGACAAACAGCGAGTGCAGGATTTATTTTTCTGTGGACTGGATACGCGTGTCACCAACATCCGTTACCGGCCCGGTCGCGTGGCCCGTCGTTTGGCCCTTTGTGCCGTGTTCCATCAGGTGGCAAGTGACGCGTGCAAATTGCCGGTGTTTTATGACGGCCTCATTTGTTGTTTCTTCTTCGGATTTCTCTTATTTGTTTTGGCCGCCTTCTTTGCGCAGACAATGGTCCGGAGGTAGGAAATTGCCGGGGCATCATCAGACGGGAAGTGGGGGAAGATTAATTACACAGGTCGATAGGAACAAGTGAAGTTATAATTGTGGTAATACATTTTGAGAATGAGCTAACAGGAAAATTTTGCTTCAATACGGAAGTGTTGAGGGCTCTCATACTAAAATTAAAGTTCTTAAAACTTCTGGAGAATTTCAACTCTAAGTTCTTCACTGTAAAAAAAAAGTAAGGTTACCAGAATTAATGGGGGACGTTAAACGAATTCTGAATTGTGTAGAATCATTATTTTGAAAACTCAAAATGTTGGAGGAATCTTGCATTATGGTTTTAGTAGAATTCAAATCGCATGCGTAAAGATCAGATTAGGCGCAGAACAGGTAAACTCTTATTAGCTAAACTAGCCGCCTTCGGCGACCAGCTGGTCAGCCTTTTTACGCCATTCGTCTTTTTGCGCCAGGGTTGCCGCCTTCGGCAGCTGCAAAGGCAATTTAGCGACGGTATTAATGTTTTTCTTTATGCATCAATATTACCATTCGCCTTTTTACGCCAATGTTGCCGCTTTCGACGGCTGCTTAAATAAATTTCGTGGCGCTATCAACCAATCAATATCTATCTATATCATTAGTAGTTTGAATAAAATGTTTTCTAGACCTATCTCCAGTTCCGTCGTTAGAAACACTTTTAAAGGAGGGGAGGGGAGACACAAACGGAGTATTCTTCATGCAAATTTTGTCGAAAAATAACAAAAAGCACTCTCACTGTTATGAGAAAGCATTGTTTTTTCAAAGTCATGGTGTGTTTGGGGGGGGGGACATTGACACTCCGTTGAAGTTTTTTTAAATGCATGTCTCTTTCTTGCTGTCCATCTACTATATCGACCTCAATATTTGTCTATCTATCTATACGATCTATGCATATCTACCTCTGACAGTAATTAACAATTTTTTTTTTATTTATATCAGTATTAATTCTAAGAAAAAAACCATTTTTTGTCCACTCAATCTCTATCTCTGTATCTACCTAAAAAAAAAGCTCCATGTTTGCCGTAGTGTGGCAAAAAGTAACGTTTGCGAAAAATAAATAAAAATAAAAGGTGAAGAGAAGGCAAACAATTTCAGTTGGATCATGTGATGAGGTAAGTTCGGAACTCAGGCGGCAAGCGTCAGCTCGCGCTGCGTTCTGCATTAAAAAAATTGGAAAAAAAAAAAAAACTATTGCATTAAAAAAAAAAAAAAATCTTCTGAAGGGGGCTGAATGTTTTCATTATTACCAACTAAAATTTTAGAATTGAGGGTTCAATACTTTTCGCAGGATGGGTTTCGAAAAAAACTAAACCCAGAAAAAAAATGCAAATTAAAGGTTTTTTCAAAAATCTATAAAAGATGCAAAAATTGCTCTATCTTCAAAATTTTTTCATTTATCATATTTAAAACTAAATTTTCTACACTATAGTACAAAAAATATTTATCTGGCGTGGTTGGTTCGGGGTCTGTGAGGTTAAAAGTGCTAAAAATCACATAAAACATTAAATAACTTTTTTTCTAATTAAAATATCAAAAATCGAAGCCCGAGGTGCACATCTCCAGCAAAAACTGCACCTGTGTACTAAATTTCATCTTTCTAGGCCTTACCGTTTTCTCGGAATGCGCGCCACACACACACATACACACACAAACATCTTATTTTATTATATGTATAGACGAAAACCGGCTTTTGTTGCCCAAGGGGAAAAGCTCTTGCTTTGCTGCTTGTCTGTGAACCTCGCGTTGCATGTTCGGACCCCACTCAGATCATTTTCTCTCTTAGTGCAATAAAATGTCTTGTTTGCATATTAAATAAATGAATATTTGGTGTATATTGGTTGTAAAAAAGCGCAAAGCAAACTTGATTCATATTGAATAAACGAATAATTAAAAACAAGAGCTGTAAAGAAGGAGGTTTCTAGGATGATTATTTTTATACTGTTGTAACGAAATTTCAAATATTATAACCTAATAATTTATTTTTGTACTTTCAATTTAAAACGTGTAGAAAGAAATTATTAGTTGATCATTTAACATGTCTGGATAACTTAAACCATCGAATAGTTAACTTGACTATTAATTTGACTTGAAGCATAAGTCAGCTTACAATTAGAAATAAATACCCATTCAAGAAAGTCAGATGAAAGCTTAATTTTTGAAAATGTGTTACCTTTAAATGTGTAACACTGATCTCTAAGCCTGCAGAAAATTCTGATGTAAACTTACGCAGAAATTAGGGAAACGTTACGCTATAGTTACATTACCATAGTGTCATTCCACAAGCGATGTGTAACTTTACACCAGTTATACCAGTTAAGTTACTCCAGAGCATTGGAGGCTGCTAAGCTGCCACCGATTTTGTGGAGCAAGGTTACACAAAAGTTTTAACAGTGTTTAGTCAACTGTCTTTCACGTGAAGAGCTTTCTATATTATATTTAACAACTAGTGATTGCCAAAGAAACGGATTGTAATCTAAATTTTCTTTGATGCTTCAAACCGAGGAAAAAAACTTTTCCCGGTACATTATTTTAAGAAGTGGTAAAAGTCACCCACACATTTTTGATTTTGTCCATCAACCGAAAACTTTTAATTGATTCTTTTGTTACATGAAGAAATAAGCAACAACGCACTCTGTGTTTGAAGTAGAAGTTTTTAACAAAATTTAACATGAATGATGAAACTTTCATAAAACATGGGTCGTATACATTCTCTAGAGCGGCCAATGGTTAGCAAGTATTATTAGCCGGCAATATTTTGGTATTTATCACAAAAAAAAATCTTAGTAAATCAGATATGGCACAGATCGAAAAACATTTCTTGTCTGGAGGAAAAATAGTCAAACTGATTCTGAATGTTTAAAAATGGCACATTTAGTGTTCTATTCTTTAAATTTTCCTTGGAGCATCAGGATACCCTTCATTTCCATTATGGCAGACTGGAACAGATATTTATGCTGGGTCTTTCCACGCGAACGATGGACAGTAGGTGACACATCATTACCATCCTCATGGTATTACATACCTTGCAGAGAGAGCCATAACGTTCTTTAATTGCTTTTGTTATTTTCAATTGACCACAGTTCACTTGTAAGTGACCACAGCAAGAAGTTTCAATCTTTCAAGTCATCTTCCATTTCTTCTCTCCACTTTTTTAGGCCTACCCCTGAATTTTGACCCTTGTTTTCTGTCTATGATCTTTTATCAATTATTTTATCTTCCAACTTTGTTACATGCTCAAAATAATGTGTTCTCACTTTATAATTAAAAGTTGACATATTTAGTACATGTGTATCAAACAAAGTATTTCTTTATTTTACTTAAAATCTAGTTACTAGTTTCAGTGTTTGTAAGAAGTGATTTTCTAGAACTAATAATAATAAAAAAACGAGCTGATGTGTGCATCACATGACTTCCTTTTACTCCAATTTTAGTGTCATTTTCCCATTATTGGCAATTTTAATGCGATTCAATAGTTTACTCTCTAAATATCACCACCAGTGTCCAAATTAAAACCAGATTTAAAAAAAAAATCGCCAAATTTGTCGCCAACTTGGCGACAAAACTTTGCGACCAAAAGACTGGCGATATATCGCCAAGTGTCCGCCAAATTATAACACCACTTGAATATACATCGAAATTAACAATGGTCCCCCTTCCAAGAAGGGGAAAAAGACCCCTTTAGAAACACTCGAATGCAACCAAAACATGAGGTGCACAACTAGACCCCACTAAGAGTTTAGGTACCAAATTTCAACTTTCTAGGACATACCGTTCTTGAGTTATGCGACATACATAGACACATACGCACGTCACGAGAAAAGTTGTTGTAATTAACTCGGGGAATGTCAAAATGGATATTTCGGGTGTTTATACGTTTTTAGGCATCTATCCGCGTGTGGTCGGGTTGAAAAAATAAAATAAAAAATCAATATTAATTCGAAGGTGAGCAAAATGGAAATTAAGGCCAAATTTTGAGTTAAAATTTTTTCGCTAATACAATACTAAAAATGTACTCATTTCCATCCTTAAAAGACTTTTGTGCCGAAAACACACACTCATTTTCATCTTTATTATTAGAACAATTTTAGTTTCTTACTACATTTTTTCTTTCTTTGCTCCCTTGCAAACTTTGGAAAAATGTCCAAAATCTACACAATTCATGCAATTCTTGTAAATTGCTCGGTAATTCAATCATTTTGAAGTATAACCTTCTTTTCCCCATTTCCATCAAATTAACCCTTGTTCTTGTGAAAATTGGTATGAGTACTTACTGCAAAGCTACACTGTTAAAACCAGGAGTGCCACAGGGGTAAAGAATTTCACTCTAGGGCGAAACAACAGTGCCGCGGGGTGAAACGGAGGCTAGGCAGTGTCGTCAAGGTGCTTTTGGTTCCTCAGTGGGTGAACGACGTTAACAAAAGTGATTCAATAGGAGAGCGACTCATTGCGCATGCGCTCTGACTAATCGTCCAACGACAACTTCAGTTTGAATGGCGAACGAAGGAAGTTGCAACGAAATTTGCTTTCACATTGAATGAAGTACAAAACTGAAAATTTCGTGGATTAATCTTCGAAATATCGCGTAAGTAAAGGCATTTGATCATATTGTAGCACTTAGAGCTTTCGAACATATTTAAAGTGTTTAAAGTATGTTGACAACTGCTTATTGTTCCGTTTACCTTATTAAATATTTAATATCTTGCTATTTATATCCTGCAAAACTGTTACCTAAAACTATCTATCAGTACTATCTTGAACAACAACAACATTAAAAATAAAAACGTTTAAATCAGCTGATAATTGAATTGCTAATTCCGGAATAAAAATGCATCGACGTGAGCAGCCAATATGCCAATATCTATTTCTTCTCAGATGAAATAACTACGTAGTGGAAACGAACAAAGCAGCAAAGGCGGGGGGAAAAAAAAACCGCCTGAAAAGAAATCTTTCTCACTCAGCGTTTGACTCATGAGTTTCACATCGTGTTTTGGTTAACGTATCTTTCTTAGGCGTTATTGCATGAAGCGAATGTTGTTATCTACTCGTTTTTATTTTTAATCTGACGGAAAACTTGACATTGGAAAGAAGGGCTTTTAAATCAGTATTTATCTTGTACGCATAAGGATACTCAAATATCGAATCTTTTACAAAGTATTGATATGTAACGCTCGATTAAAATTTTAAACGTTTATGAACGCTTTTATTTTCCCATGATTCTAATCTAATGTTACCTAATATTTCTGGTTGTTCCGACAAATGATTGATAACTACCTTCCCTATTCATTTTCAGTACGGATCATGCAGTAAAAGTTGTCAACAACATATTCATTACTGAGCAACCCAAGTGTGAATATAAGAAAGTTAGTGCACGAACAGACAAATTAAAGTCATGAACACTTCTAAACTATGTTCGAAAGTTGAAATGTGATCAAATGCCTTCGTATATATAAATCAAAATAAATAAAACACAATTGTATTAAAAAACGCAAACAACACGGGGGGGGGGGATTCTCTAGGAAGCAATAAAGGTGCCATTTTTCTCACCTAGAGTACCATCTTTCACCTACGGTGCACGTTGGGTGAAGGGAGCCAGTTTTTCACCCTTGCTAAGGGTGCAATTTCGGCTCTCTATCGGGTGTCGCTGGTGAACAAGCGTTTCACCACTAAAAGGTGCCATACGCAACCTGTAGTTTTAACAGTGTATATTCAAGCAGCCTTGACTCATCTGTGAAGAGTCAATGCATGGTCATCTGTGTTATACTGTCGTTACATCCTTTTGTTACAATGCAAAATTGCTGGTTTAATGCTTTAGCGTTCAGAAAACTTTCCCATGGCTTAAAATTCTGTTTAATAGTAGTTTCAGAAAAGTGTATGACGTAACGATAGTCCTGATTAAATACCAATGTATTTCGTCAGAGAACTATTCTTAACGTAACAAAACTACAATATTGCAGCTTCTGTAACCTAGAAACGCAATTGGAAATATTTCTGCATCAGAAACAAGCATCTAAAAGAAGTCAGACTTTTTTTTTACCAATACAGTGAAACCTGTGTAAGTTGACCACTTGCGGTGCACTACTTCAGTGGTCAACTTACAAGGGTGGTCAACTTCACAGGTTTTACTGTGCCAATTAACCAGTGTCTGATCATTGATAAACCATTAGGCTACCTTTTTTAGTACACTTTCTCGGAAAAGTTGTTTAAAAAAAAAGTTGAAAGGAATAGGAGCCTGAAAGAATGCTCAATAATCCCCGAAAATGAAATAACTTATTTTAATTAGTAATAATAATGTAAAATATAAATCGAGAAGGGTTGAGTCTATCTCTCTGTTAGTCAATCCCCCCCCCCCCCCAGCTTTTAATAACTCTTGGGAAAATAATCAGATTTGAATAACACTTATTTTCCCCTGAAAGATGCCCTCGTGAAAACGCGTCATTCCTACATTTCAATTTCTTATTTGAACAATCATTTGCTTACATTTGAACTAGGGATGTGCCGATCAATTGACCATAATTGGCCACTTGGCCTATCATTTATAATCGGCTACATTTTGCAGATTAATCAGCTGAAAAAAAAATGTCTTCCAAAATATTTTTTTTTTAAGCATACCTTCAACAAGAAGCTAATACATTACGAACATTACTATTTCATGTAGTATGAAAGTGCACAGAGTAAAAACGAAACGAATTAGTTTAGAAAGTGCGTAAAACTGAATGAAATATTAAAGGATCATTTCCTAAGTTTATGTTACAATATCCTCACACCAGCTTTTGATGACTCAACATTTTTTTTCCTCAGTTTTTTTTTTTTTTTGTTTTTTTTGCAGATGCATACGATAACGTTATGCATTTTGTCAGTTATTTTGTAAATGCATATGATTACATTATGCATTTCGCAACTTACTCTTTAAATTATTATTTTTTGATTCAAAAATTAATTATTATTATTTAATATCATTTGATTAAAAAAATGTCTACATACACTCAGGATCATTGAAAATAGCGCCCCAAGAAAGAAGAAAGGTACAATCGCGAAATTTTGCACATAAGAAGAGTGACATCTGATATGCAAAGGATCCAAGTTTGGTGTCAATGCGCATGACCCTACAGCACCGGTGAAATCGGAAAAAGGTTCTAGATAAACCAGTGCATAATGTAAGATTTATAAATGTTACGATTACAACCGGATATTCGGAGAACTTTAATGATTGAAGGATGCCAGGTAGACAAGTTAGAAAGCGTTTCTCACAGTTACGCGAGTTTCAGAGAGGTTTGATCATTGGCCAGAAAACTGCAGGCTGGTCGATGAGCAGTGTTGCTGCCCAGGTGAATCGTTCGGAGTGTTCCGTTAGAAACTGTTGGAGGCAATGGACATGAGATGGTACCCACGTGCAAAGAAACGGGTCTGGAGTGATCAGGAAGACCACGAGGAGAGAGGATGAAAGGATCGTGCGGCAAGCGCTCGTAGATCCCACAGTGACTCATTTCACCATACAAGAAGATGTAGGGGTAGTAATTGTTCCCCGAACCTTTTCTAAACGTCTTGCGGAAATTAATCTGCAGTCCAAGCTCCCCTTTCATGTACTCCCTTTAACACCGAAACATGGCAACTCTGTCAGCAACGGTGCGAAGCCAGAGCGATGTGGGATGTCGCTGATAGGCAAAAGATGGTGCTCAGTGATGAATCTCGATTCATTTCGGAGTCAGAGGGTATCCGTGCAGGGATGAGGAGGCGCCCTGAAGAAAGGTACCACACCACCCATTCTATCGCACGACACACTGCCCGCACAACGGGCATAGTGGTCTGGGAGGCTATAGCTTGTGATAGCTGACCCACACTAGTTTAGCTTAATGGGTCAGCGTTATGTTAATGACATTCTGCAACCACATCTAGGACCGTTCCTAAATGGCCTCCCAGAAGGAATTTTTTTAGCAAGATGCCTGCATACAGCTAGAGTTGCTCAAGACTTTTTACGTCCATTTGAGACTCTTCTATTAGACCAAGAGCTGACCCCCGAAAACGCGATTTATCTCTTTTATGGCTTGTGGCCGGTTAAAATAATAAAAAAATGCAATTTAAAACTTTGGCTCGAATCCCCCCCACTAATTTTGGGTCACACGGCTGCGTGGGTGGATGAAAGGTCAAAAAAATGAAAAATATCAAAGTGATGAGTTAAATGGCTAAAAACTATATAATAGCATTAAATTAATAAGAAAAAACCCGTAGCTAATTTCCCCCCCAGCTATGTTGGGGCGAACGTGGTGCCCCCCAGGGGTAAAGTATCGATTATTAAACTTAAAAAAAATGATCACTTTCGTGGGGGGGAATTTTACAGGGTATTAGTTTCATTATTTTGATTGCCAAAAAAATCCCCCCCCCCAGTAACTATGGGTCAATTTGTCAAAAAAAAATTTTTTTTGTTCCTCTTTATTTGGTTCAAGTCGAGTATTATTCGAACTTACGCATGACTGTTTAAGTTGCAAAAAAAAACCCAAAGTTTGAACGTTTTTTCATTAAAAAAAATCGTAGCAATCCCCCCCCCACACCTATGGAGGGGGTTGCTACGCGGTGCGCAGTTTTACAACGTGGTGCCCCCCCCCCCAGGGGTGAATTGTCGATTGATTAAATTAAAAATAAATGATCACTTTCGTGGAGGGAATTTTACAGAGTATACATTTAATTGCAAAACAAAATATCTCCTCCCCAGCAATTATAAGTCTACTAGCTGCATTGCCAGGCGTTGCACGGTCTACCTCAAAAATGTACGTGTATTCGGCGTTCCAAGCATTTTATACAATTATATAAATTTTCTCGCTTTCATTACATTTCTTATTGCTGCTCCACTCCTATTAGTCAAAGCGCAATGTTATATAGCCTATAGCCTTCTCAATAAATGGACTATTCAACACAAAATGAATTTTTCAGTTCGAACCCGTCGTCCCTGTAGACCAAGAGCTGAGCCCCCAAAACACGGTTTATCTGTTTTATGGCGGGTGGCCGGTTAAAATAATAAAAAAATGTGATTAAAAATTTTGGCTCTAATCCCCCCCCCCCTCCGCCCACTATTTTCGGGTCACACGCTGCATGGGTGGATGAAAGGTCAAAATAAAAGAAAAATATTAACATAAGTGAAATGGCTAAAAATTATATGATAACATTAAATTAATTAAAAAAAACCACGTAGCAAATCTCCCCTCCAGCTATGTTGGGGCGAATGTGGGAACCCCCCCCCCCAGAAGTGAATATCGATTGTTAAAATTAAAAAAAAAATCACTTTCGTGGGGTTGGGGATGGGGAACTTTACAGGGTATTTGTTTCATTATTTTGATTTCCAAAAAATCTCCCCCTCCCCAGTAACTATGGGTAAATTTGTCAAAAAAAAAGTTTTTTGTTTCTCTTTATTTGGTCCGAGTCCTGTACTATTCGAACTTTCCCATGACCTCTTAAATTGTAAAAAACAATTGCAATTATTTATTCGGTAAAAAAAACACGTAGAAAATTCCCCCCCCCCAGCTATGTTAGGGCGAACTTGTTGCCCCCAGGAGTGAATTATCGATTGATTAAATAAAAAAAAAGATTACTTTCGTAGAGAGGAGGGATTTTCTCAGAGTTTACATTTGATTGCAGCAGGAAAAAAAATCCCCCCCCCCCAAAAAAATGTTTTTAATTTAAATTAGAAATTTTGAAATATTTTTCAAAATGAAAGGAAGCAATTCAGCGTCCGTACATGTGCTTCTACCATTGTGTGCTCAGCATGAAAAGAAGGAAGGGGAAAGTATACGCCTGTGATGATTTCTTCTTGCTGTTTCGAGGGCAGTTTCGTCAGTGATCAACTGTAGCCAACACAGTGAAGTCGTTATAGCTGTTGGTTTTTCTTTTCGGAGCACGCTGTACCGCATCCTTAAACTGAAAACGTAAAAAAATCCTTTTTTCAAAAATATATTTTGATGTTTTTATATTATGAGTGTTTTAAAGGGTAATTTTAAGTGTAGCCAGCCACCAGATAAAAGATAATTTAGTATATTATCTCTAGAGTATACATTTAATTGTTTTAATTGCAAAAAAAAAAAAAAAAATCTCCCCCTACCCCAGTAATTATGAGTTTATTTCACAAACAAAAGTGATTTTATGTTAAAATTGCAATAACGACTTTTTTACTTGTAAATGTTAATGCGTTAATCCGATGCGTTAAATGAATTTTTAAAATAATAATTTGGAAATTCATATAGATTTATTTACCTTCAGCTTATTGGTTGTGATAGTGTCTATCTAGTTTGATAAAAATGTTCCTGCAATCTCGATGATATAAATCTGCTTCTGTTAAGAACTCGGAAAAATCTAAATCACGGAATTTCAGTTTTCAGTGTTTTCGAATCTTTGAAACTTTTATTCCTTCAAATAAAGTTTCTGTCAAAACATTATCTTTTAACTGAATTGCTTCCTTTCATTTTGAAAAATATTTCGAAATTTCTAATTTAAATTAAAAACATTTTTTTTTTGGGGGGGGGGGATTTTTTTTCCTGCTACAATCAAATGTAAACTCTGAGAAAATCCCTCCTCTCTACGAAAGTAATCTTTTTTTTTATTTAATCAATCGATAATTCTCTCCTGGGGGGCAACAAGTTCGCCCTAACATAGCTGGGGGGGGGGGATTTTCTACGTGTTTTTTTTACCGAATAAATAATCGCAATTGTTTTTTACAATTTAAGAGGTCATGGGAAAGTTCGAATAGTACTGGACTCGGATCAAATAAAGAGAAACAAAAAACTTTTTTTTTTGACAAATTTACCCAGTTACTGGGGGGGGGGGGAGATTTTTTGGAAATCAAAATAATGAAACAAATACCCTGTAAAGTTCCCCATCCCCAACCCCACGAATGTGATTTTTTTTTTTTTTTAATTTTAACAATCGATATTCACTTCTGGGGGGGGGGGGCTCCCACATTCGCCCCAACATAGCTGGAGGGGAGATTTGCTACGTGTTTTTTTTAATTAATTTAATGTTATTATATAATTTTTAGCCATTTCACTTATGTTAATATTTTTCTTTTATTTTGACCTTTCATCCACCCATGCAGCGTGTGACCCGAAAATAGTGGGCGGAGGGGGGGGGGGATTAGAGTCAAAATTTTTAATCACATTTTTTTATTATTTTAACCGGCCACCCGCCATAAAACAAATAAACCGTGTTTTGGGGGCTCAGCTCTTGGTCTACAGGGACGACGGGTTCGAACTGAAAAATTCATTTTGTGTTGAATAGTCCATTTATTGAGAAGGCTATAGGCTATATAACATTGCGCTTTGACTAATAGGAGTGGAGCAGCAATAAGAAATGTAATGAAAGCGAGAAAATTTATATAATTGTATAAAATGCTTGGAACGCCGAATACACGTACATTTTTGAGGTAGACCGTGCAACGCCTGGCAATGCAGCTAGTAGACTTATAATTGCTGGGGAGGAGATATTTTGTTTTGCAATTAAATGTATACTCTGTAAAACTTCCCTCCACGAAAGTGATCATTTATTTTTAATTTAATCAATCGACAATTCACCCCTGGGGGGGGGGCACCACGTTGTAAAACTGCGCACCGCGTAGCAACCCCCTCCATAGGTGGGGGGGGGGGATTGCTACGAGTTTTTTTTTAATGAAAAAACGTTCAAACTTTGGGTTTTTTTTTTTTTTTTTGCAACTTAAACAGTCATGCGTAAGTTCGAATAATACTCGACTTGAACCAAATAAAGAGGAACAAAAAAAATTTTTTTTTGACAAATTGACCCATAGTTACTGGGGGGGAATTTTTTTTGGCAATCAAAATAATGAAACTAATACCCTGTAAAATTCCCCCCCACGAAAGTGATCATTTTTTTTTAAGTTTAATAATCGATACTTTACCCCTGGGGGGCACCACGTTCGCCCCAACATAGCTGGGGGGGAAATTCGCTACGGGTTTTTTCTTATTAATTTAATGCTATTATATAGTTTTTAGCCATTTAACTCATCACTTTGATATTTTTCATTTTTTTGACCTTTCATCCACCCACGCAGCCGTGTGACCCAAAATTAGTGGGGGGGATTCGAGCCAAAGTTTTAAATTGCATTTTTTTATTATTTTAACCGGCCACAAGCCATAAAAGAGATAAATCGCGTTTTCGGGGTCAGCCTGGTCTATATGGCCGTTCGCTTTCTCGATTTGTCCCCATAGAGCATTTGTGGGATCAGCTGAAAAACCAAATGTCGCCGTGTTACTGTGCAAGATTTAGAAGTGGTTTAAAAATTTTTGGGGTCTATCGGCCTCTCAGAACAACATTAGATGTTTACCGCCTCAATGCGGTTCGTTGGCATGTATTGCAGCAAAAGGGGGTCCAACGCACTACTGAAGTAGCACTGTATTTATCTCATTTCTTAGCCTGTATTTGTTTAATTGTCTAGATTTTGGGATCAAGTGTATGTCTCATCCGTATTATTCTGTACATTAAATTTCACTTCAATCCAATGCTTTCTTCTTGGGGCGCTATTTTCAATGTTCCTGAGTGTACTTTATTAGTATTATTTTTGTACCAATAATGGTTAAAGTAACGTTTTTAAAAAAATTATTTATATAATTTTAATATTATTTTCTATTGTTTTATTTATTTATTTATTTTATGTAAAATGTACATCTATACTTTTTATAGGGTAGACTGGGGTACGTTTACGCAGTGCACTTTTTTCAAAACGAATTATAACTGGAGGACCAACAGTCATAACAGATTGACGCTGCTCCCTAGCAAATATATTCACAAAGAGCATCAGTCGAGCTTCGGTATAGCATGCAGAAAGAAAAATCTGTTTTCTAGCGAGTTGAGTAAATTTTGAGTTGAACGTTTTGAAGCTTATTGTGAATAAATAATACTTAGTTGAAAAATAACAAATATATAAAAATCAGCAGAATTTTATCCTTTTTTGAGAATTGTATTTGTAAGAACTGAAATGTTATTAAATTTATTTACACGTTAAAAATGAATCCAAACTTGGCGACGGGTTGAGTTTACGCTTTGACGTCTGAGCACCTTTACGTATGTTCTCACTGTGTTTTACTTCTAACCGTACCTTGATATGCGTAAACGTGTCCCGTGTCCGGGACAAGTTTACGAAGCCGACTTGGACTCAAAAATATTTTTTTTAACGGTTAAAAATACAAACTGAGCAGCAACTGAATATACCAATTTTGACTCCATTAACTGCTTTATCAATTCGCAATGTCGAAAATTTCCTAAGTTAAAGCATAAAATTTAAAAAATTCATTGAAAAAAATCCGCGTAAACGTGTCCCGGTCTGCCCTACAACGCTGCAATATGTTTCATGTGTGTCGATACTTTTCTCTTTTACTATTTAACTTGTCTCTTTTAGATAACTATATAACCTTATAACTTTTCATAAAGAATAAAGGTCTTGGATTAAATGGTTGCTAATAATTGAAAAATAAATTTAAACTAAGAGTGCTCTTAAATTAGCCTGCTGACCACCGGCTACTCCCTAATATTTTTAATTTTTCATGTGTAGTTAACAAAATGTAATTTTATTTAAAATAATATTAAAATTGACTCAAATAAAGTGGATGAAATTTCAGAAGTATTTTGGGAAAATGAGGAAAGTGAAGGAAATAAATCGTCTCTAAGAAATAAACTG
Organism: Uloborus diversus; assembly: GCF_026930045.1. Taxonomy (NCBI): domain Eukaryota; kingdom Metazoa; phylum Arthropoda; class Arachnida; order Araneae; family Uloboridae; genus Uloborus; species Uloborus diversus. The sequence continues at coordinate 145,423,928 of NC_072737.1, forward strand.
TTAAGTAGTTCTTAAGTCAAAATTATAAGAGAAAATGTATGATACAGAAATTGCTAGCATTAAAAATAATCATTATGGTAATTATATGATCTCTTATCAGTAATTGGCCAACTGCTTATCGGCGCATCCCTAATTTGAACTGTTCAAAATAATTTTTCTCCTGTAATTTGACTCTTACATCAATCTTACCTAAAAGGTGAATTTTGAGCAAGCATTTTTGAAAAGAACTTTTGATGCAGAACGCAAAAAAGAAGGAATATAAAAAGAGATTTTTATAACTTTATTTTTTAAGAAAAATATTAGGTACATATGTAGAAAATGGAAAACACAATAACGCTAAAAAAAATCCTGCACCAAAAAATGAAAGAATTGCAGATTTGGAATATACTTCCAGTTTTTTGTTCTAAGATACAAAAAAAAAAAAAAAAAAAGAAAAAAGAAAAAAAAAGAAGGAAAAAAAAAGCAAAAGAAAGAAGAAAAAAAAAGAAATGAAATTGAAAAAAAAAAAAAAAATCTCTCAGTCGATTTAACATTAACGAAAGTAGTAAATAGATTGCTTCATTAGGCAATCTGTTACGGTAAGTTTTAAGCTCTTTAAGTTTCGCAAAGAAGGAGTTGCAATTGATTCATTTTTTGTCCCACATGATTGCTGTGTAAATATTTTACTTTTATGCTTAGTTTTTAACATTCATTTTTTTTTAAATCTTGTTTAACCATCAACGATTAAAATGTAAAACACGTTGTTTCATTTTTTAACGAAAAAAATTTCAACCTCATCACGATTTGCTTAAAATTATGAGTTAACGTTAATAAGTATTACGTCCATTCTGTTGTCACTTACTTCATTCATTTATCTGGTTCGGTTTTGAAGTTTTATATTTTTTGCCTATTGATTTAATTTTGTAATTTTATACTGGGAGGGATTTTTTTTTATCTCAAAACTCAGTTTTGCAATTTTTTTGTATGTGTTAGTAAGATTACACATTGGAAAAATGGGCTTGAGTTTTAAATTTCGGTACTAGGACATTGATGGGGAGAAATTACCGAAATATAGTAATTATGAATAATTAAAAAACAGATATTTTTTAGAACATTCTGACAACTGTTTTATTTTTACAAGCGATAGAACATATCGTGAAATATGGGGCCAAATAAAATAGTTGATTTATCTCACTTGTTTCAAAATGAACAATTACGGTTTTTTTTTTTTTTTTTTGAAAATCACAACACATAAAGAATAAACAATGTATTTTGTGATACAACTTCGTTTACTATCATTCTTAATTTTTGTCAGTAAATTTGTACTTAAAAAAAAATTAAATGTTTACTTTCTCTTTTGCATGGGGCACAGTGAAAAAAAAAAATTATTTTTCCAATGAAACATTTTACATTTGATTATTAAAAATATTTTTCCCCAAATAAGAATAAATGAGCAAAAGTGAAACAATTATCGAATAAGTAAATAAATTTACGAGAAAAAATTAATGTACGAGAAAAAATAAAACAGTGAATGAATATGAAAATAAGCGAATGAATAAATATACGAGAGTTAATGAATGAAGGAATGCAAATGAATTAATTAGTGAGTGAATGCGAAGTGATTTAATAGCTGAAAGAATAAGTAAACGAAATAAACTAATTCTCTTTGCCCCGCGTGTACTTGGAAAATTGTATAAAAAATTCTTACTCTTATTGCTTTCTCTATATCAGCTTCCCTTTAATTTCAGTACGAAATTCGTTCCGAGTAAAACTGCTATTTTTTTCTTTATTATTCTTGCTTGCTCTTGTAAAATTAAATTCATTCATTCTCCTATGCGTTATATTAAACAGGCAAATGGTTGAAAGACATTTAGACTTTAATCATTGCTTCTAATACAATGTATAAGCCAATAAATGCGTTCATTTCTTTAGAATTGAGTACCGAGGGATCTCGGCGCAGTAGTGGTGGGGGGGGGGGATGGACTGAACAGAGGCCAACGTCGTTCCCCAAAACATATGGTTCATTTTGCAAAAATATTACAAATTTAAAGTGAATTGATTTCAAACCACCGTTTTTTAACAAAATAAAGGCCTGCTGTTTTAAATTAAAACAATCCTAAGCAAACTAAACTGAGCTTTTTTGACTTAAAAAAATAGTTAACCACGAAATCTACTTTCTACTGAATTACGTTCCCACTAATATTTTCCAACTGCACCATTGGAACAAGAAGTTTTAATAACTCTTATTACACGGCGATTTCTGATACTCTTAACGGAACATTTTGTAGCATTGAACGAAAAACAAGCACTTAAAAAATATCTGATTAATGATTTAGTAATCTAAACCGCAAAAATATTACAAAATTCGTACAAATTAGTGTTCTCATTTTCGGACTGAAGTGGGTACCACGAAACTTCTAATGACTCCCGAACACACCCCTGTAGTGGAAATCAAACAAAAATTCTATTTTTATAATTCAATTATCAAAAACTAACAGCAAAAAGTTATGTGCGGCAGAAAAACTTCAAAAACAGCCGCGAAAATTAATATTAAAAATAAATGTGAAAATGAATGAAAGAATTCTCCCCACCCCAACTACACTCCCATCTACATCTGTCGCACGAATCTCAAATTTTCTTCTGCGCATGCTCAGATATTTGCAAAGTGTAAACAACATAATGGAGAGCTCGAAAGTTTGAGAGCAGAGAGAGAGAGAAAAAAGAAAAGAAAATATTTTTTTTTGCCTTACTTTTTTGAGGGGTAAGATCGGAAAGAAATAAGTAAAACAGAAAAAAAAAGGAAAATCTCTTCCTGGCCTTTGCTTCGGTTTGAAATTCGATGCTCTTAAGCCAATATTGAAAATGCATCGTCTCTGATTTATTTTTACAGTGCGTATCCGCTCAAAAGACAAAGTCCGAGGGAACCCAGAAACGATGAAAAAGAAGAAGAAAAAAAAAAAAAAAATCTGACGAGGTCAAGGACTATACCTGCACAAATCTAAAAAGTCGCACTTTTTGCTATTTATACGTATGAACGTATTTATAATCAAACTTTATTACTTTTTTAGAAATAAGATTTAAAAATTAATCGTAAAATTAATGCTGGGATCATGTACTTAATTGTCGAAAATTGTCGAAAAGTCACAATCATTACTTTAAAAAACAATCAAAATTTCATGAAATATACCAATATTTACTAATACCATAACAGAACATTGCAAGGGTTCAATAAATATGAAAACTTTTTTCCCTCAAAGAATAATATTAAAAAATAGTATTCTCATTTTACAAAGCGAAAGAAAAGAACCCAACATCGTAGATTGTATGGACTGCTATTCATTGCAGTAGCAATACTATTTTTAATGGCAAAAGAAGAGATTAAATAATTACAGTTTGAAAAATTGAACAATTGTAAAAACACCCCCCCCCCCCAAAAAAAAAGTACTTAGTTTTCATGTAATACATGCCCTTAAGAAGTGAAAAATATTCATGAAAAGTATAGTCTGCTTTTTCATAAGGTGTTTGCAAGTGCTTTTTTTCGTCTTTTTTTTCTTCTTCTCTGAAATGGCTAATTCGGAAACACAAATGCAATTTTGATGTTATCTAGGTAAACTGTTGCAGCTGTTGTACAATCCAATTTGGCTGTCAATCTAGTGTTATTGAATAAATTGATTTTCTCTAACGACAATTCTTAAATTGAAAAATTTCCGTAAAAGGGAAGATGGCGATAATGATTAAGATGTGACAATCGGATTTTTTTTCATAAAAATTTTTACTTTACTCCACTAAGTGAAAATTGTATAACACAAACGCTTATTGAATTCAAAATACCGTTTAAAATTGCTTACAGATAAAATCTTAACCTAGTACAATTTTGCCGAAGGTATTCGGTTTCTTATTATAGCGGGCGTGACTTTCTCAAGGACAGGCCGAGAGTTACCAAAGCAAAAATCGAATACAGTAGCTTCCCAAAAAATTATAAGCTTTTATAATAGATAAAATTGAACTCAGCAACAAAGACGTTTCGGAAACCACAGAACATATTAGAGGTGCCAATAATCGATAAAAGAATCTTTATCTTCGATATTTAGTGGCGTTCTGTCGATTACCAAGCGTGTACAGTTTCGTATTATTCCATGGCGGCTTTCAAAATATTTACAATAGCCGAATCTGTTCATATGCAGAAGAAGTGTCACTTCCTGTTAACTCGGTCACGGTTCATTTGACAGTATTTTGACCGCTCCAGTTGAAAAAAAAAGTTAATCCGTGAATATCAACATAAACCTCTAAAATGATGTACCTCCTAACAATACTGAGTTTACTGTGTCGAACTCCCTTTCTATCTAATAGCGAGTTTAGTTGTTTGATTGACAGCTGATCGGAATCGGTTCTCTTCCATGTCAAACAAAGAAGCATTTTGGAATAAAATCATGCACCCTTGCTTCTTTCTGGGGAGGTAAAATCTTTTGCTTGTTCCATCCAGTGGGAAGAAAAAAAGGCTCAAGATCACTGCCAGAGATAAAGAGGAGGATGCAACGAGAAGGAAAGCTGGAAAAACATGCGTTTCTGAAGGTTTTGTTGGAGAAATGTTTTAAAAATTTCTTCTTTATTCTTTTGTGCGGCCTTTTATGGGCGGTACCCAAAAGGGTAAATGTAGGCAAGTTCTATGAGAATTTTCCAAGGCTTTTAATTTTTATTTTAACATTCTATTTCCCCTTTGGTACTGGTCGAGTACATCGATAAAAAAAAAAGTTTCAAAGCCAAAAATAAAGGAAAAGGAAAGCAAAAAAAAAACCCTCTTTCATTTGTTTTTGGGCATAACGGATATTGATAGGGAATCTCGAAAAATTTCACCAGTCAAGAAAAGGAAGGGAAATCCATTTCTTTTGTTTTTCGTACATCACGTGCACTGAAATAGATCCTGTCAAAATTTTACGACGTCAGAAAAAAAGGAAAGAAAGAAAGAAAAGAAAAAAAAAAATGCCCATATTTTGTTTTCGTACATCACATACATAGATATAGAATCTTTTCAGAAGGTTAAAATATATATATATATATATATATATATATATATATATATATATATATATATATATATATAATAATCAGGTGTCTATTTTATTTGTTTTATTCAAATACAGTAAGGCCTCTTCATTCCAAACTCTAATAAACCAGGCTTTACTTAATCCAAGTAAGACATTTAGGTGTACTTACAATGTAAATACAAGGCGGGTTCACGCAATAGTGTATTTTTGTAGGCATTATTTTCTTTGCATTTTGGTAACGTATTTTTGGAATTTTCTCTTATGCAATTATATATTTCATTATCTTGAATTCAAAATACAATTGAAACAGACATCGAACCTTCCATTTTTGATGTGGCGAACGCGACTTAACCCATACATCCAAAAAGGGATTTATCACGGATTGTTAAATATTCGATACTATGTTTACCGTACTGAATACTGGGTTACCTGGTACTCCGTTTTGTGTGCAAAATGTGCTGATTTACATTAAAATAAAATTGACTGCATTAAAATTCAAAGTACAGTTTTTTTCACCGTCTCCAGTATGTGGAATGGTTTTTATTTACGTTATGGGTAATGAATATGGAATGTATCTTTACGTGATCACTGAAATGAAATTACTCATCATACATTTCTTTATAGCTTTATCCCTTAAATCAAAGTACTTACTATACATATTTTTAATCCCTTAAACGAAATTACTTTTATACATTTACCTTATGGGTCATTCCATAGAAATGTCAACCTCAATCTCAGAAATTTTTTTACCACAAAGCCTTGATTGTGACCTATCATTTCATTCAGCATACTTTCTAGTACATAAATCCAGTAACAGTTCCCAAAAATTTCATTCGGTGTTTTTCTTCTGGCTCTCAACGTGCGAGGTTGTAGAAAAGGCTTAGCATGTGCAAAAAACACGCGTCTACGTTTTCTTGTGTAATGTAAAATTTTTTGAAAATTTTTAAAAGAACTATGTTTATTCTAAATGGTTAGATGTTGGCCCAATAAAATTGACAGTTCTTTTTGCATGCATTATAAAATAAGTATTTTAATTAGTTTGGTTATTTCACTGAAAATATTTACGTTACGTTAGTCACGAAAATGTACTATTTTCTGCTTAAAAACTAAACCAGATGATTGAACCAAACAGAACTTTTCATTTTCTTACATCTGTGTCATATCTACTTAAAAAGTGCAAAATATTTATTTTAGTATCAGTAGATATAAAGTAATTAGTGTGACTAACGTAACATTTGAGCTGTGACTAACGTAACAGTTTGCATGTGACTAACGTAACATTTTAAAAATGACTGCTAATATTTAAAACTTATTTAATTTAATGTACATTTTCATAAACAACTTTGAATATGTAGGCATTCTACATTGATTAAAAATATAACGGATGAAAAATACCAGTAATATTACATTGTAGACCTTCTGTTTACTTAGAAAAATACTTTTTTAATGATCTTTATAAAGATACTTCCAATTTAAAGAATTATTTAAAAAGAAAAAAGGTGAGTAAAGCAAAATGAGTACTCTACTGAATGTGCATTTAACACAAGAATCCAAGCTTCAGAATTAAGATAATAGAAATACAGTCTTAACAAAGAAGAACGTCTCTATATTTTAGAAAATACATCGCCACCTATTATCAAAATGAAGTAACGGCTGCTCGTTGGAAAACATTTGAAGATGTTACATGATGCAGTGACAACAAGCACTGCTGCCATACATTTCAGAAAATGCAAGAATGATCATTTAGAAATTCAAACATTTGCGGTGATATCTGGAATTAAAATGCATTCTGCAAAAATGTTCGAATATTTTTTTTTTCCAATATTACATTTTAATTTAAAAGGATGCACAACACTATTCGTTCAATGAATCAGTAAACCTTAAAAAAATAATATGCTATTGAAAAGTACTACGGAGTTTCTTATAACGATAACTAGTATATCAGCAGAATACTAGAATTCAGTGAAACTACCAACTTGCAAAAAGTTAATTTTTTAAAAGAGAGATATTTAAGACTTAATTAGCCCAAGAATGATGTTATTCAGTTTGTAAAAGCAGTTTTTTTATTTGTTTATTTTTTTTTCGCACATTCAAATTCAGTTAATTGAACTGAATTCTTCTATTCATTTTCTTACACTAATATAGAAAAGAAGTAAAGAAAGAACCATAATACAACACAAAGAAGGTTCCTAAAAAGTGTAAAAGTAATATAAGAGCAATAAATTAATTATAAAAAGTTTTTTATATGCATTCATTGCTTGTTATTCGATGGTTACGTTAGTCACGTTACTTTAGTCACACACAGTTTTTCGGAAAAGTACCATTTAGGGCCAAAAAAGATTCATCTGTAACAAATCTGTAGTACAATTTTAAAAATAAATTGTTTACCTCTTACAAATATATCGACCAATTTTAAATGTCTGCGTAAGTTTCAGAAAAATTTGCCTCGTAACGAAAGCATTGTTTCTCAGGGTTGCAAAAATGTTACGTTAGTCACGATGCCCTTTTTTGGTGAAAAAACACCTGCCAGCGCTTATTTTGCTTCAAATTCTTGGTAGAAATGAAAAATAGTCACCTTGTACATTTTAAATATGCATATTAAACCAAAACACATTTATTTTTACTCCCGGTGTAAGTAAAAAGAGTTTGAAAATCAGCTGCGAATGTTACGTTAGTCACTATGGAATGACCCTTATCCTTTTAACGAAATAACTTATACATTTTTAAAAATCCCTTTAACGAAAACACTCATTCATTTTCTTTAACCCTTTAACGAAATTATTTATACATTATTTTTATCCCTTAAACGAAATTACTCATTCGTTTTCTTTATCCCCTTGAAGGAAATTATTGGTACTTCTTTTTATGCCATGAAATAACTTATACATTTTCTTAATCCCTTGAACCAAATTTCCTTTACGTTAATTTTAATCCTTGAGCAAAATTACATGCTCATTTCCCTTAACTCTTGAATGAAATTAATTTATTGGTCTGTTTTGTTAGCAGATAAGCGTGAGCCATTCTTTAAAATTTCAAGTATATATGCTAATGTGTACGTTTGTCATAAGCATTTTTTCGCTTTCGTATGGCTGTGATTGACTTTCTGGGTCACTTTATATTTGCTAATTTTACAATTATTTCCGTAGAATTTAAGATAAACGATCATACTGTTGAACCTAGCTTTCTCTACAAATTTAAATAGTTGTAAGGTCAATCTTATGCAAGGATTGGATCGCTTTATGCGTGTTGATTCTGTTGATGAAGGATAATTTATGCAAGTTTCAAATTGCCAACCTTGGAACTGCTTTCTATGTGCTATTGTTACTGCTGGAAAATTCTCGAATTCCGCCAAACTACAATTCTCAAATTATGAAGCCGTATTTCACTTCATAATAAAAGAAACAGTAAACTTCTAGATCCATAACCAACAAACTTCATCAAGATCCATAGCCAACAAACAAACTTCAAGATCCATAACCAACTTCCCATCCGAAGTGCATAGCAAGACAAAAAGCGTTTATAGTAATAATTATTGTTTTAAGGAAGTAATATCTGATTGCAAAATATATTTTCTGTCCTTCAGATTTTGGAGAACTGTTCTTTTCCATTATGCAGTACCAGAACAAAAAGTAATTTTTGAAAATTTTGTCTGGGCGAACTATGGATAAAATGTTTCTAATTTTCATTTAAATTCTTTGCATATGGGCATTTTGACTAGATTTATTTTCTCTGCCATGAAGGGTACTCTCCCAGAAAAATAAAGTGGTCAGTATTTCACTACGGACAACAGTTGAACCACAGAGTGCTGTAGTATTGTTCAGCAACCACCGACGTTTGAATTCAGGGCTTTCAACAGAACACGAATTTAATTATGTGACCATAAGGTTTATGACAAGTCTTCCGAAGAAGTTGTTAACAGGGTTGTTACACACTTCATCTTGCGACAATTTGACAATCCAACAACAAAGCACTTAACTTCAAGATCCGTACCCAACCAACTTCCCATCCGAAGTCCATAGTAGGACAAAAAACGCTTTTCACCTCCTTTACCATTTGCAGAAAAGAATAATAACACGCCGACACAAAGACCGGCAAAGGCAACATAAACAGTTCCGCGGTCGGAATAACGAAATCTTTATGAACAACTAGGAACAATTTTTCTTTTACTTTTTCTCCAACTCATGGTTGGGTTGTGGCCCTCTCACCAAATATTAACTGAAGCGAAAAACTCGGTAGTGATTTACGGTGTGTTGTTTCCGCTTCGGAAAATTCGAAAATTTTCTGCAGGGATTGCTTATTGAAGGTAAACACGTGCATAAATCATGCTGGGAAAAAAAGTTTTTGATATTGTGTGTGTGTTTTTTTTTCTCTCGGTGTGAGACATTTCTGCATGCGTGAGCAACAGATAGTTGCTGCCTTTAATGATCCTTTTGCTGATGGCACCCAGGGAGGCATCGGAATGATTGACATGTTCGATGGAATGTGTAGAAAACTTTTGTCCATTTCGATGCTCGATCTTTCTAAATGGGAAAGAAGATCTATGATTTGTCGTCGAAAGCTTTTGAAGTCTCTTCCGAAAGGATTTTTTTGTGGTGTTAAAAGTTCATCTTTCATCGGATGGGGAACTTTTTCAATTATTTTAGCCACGCGTAAAAATTGCATTAAGACAGAATCAAACTTTCCCCCTCTGCTTTTGTGTACTGATGGATCTACTGACCTAGACAACTGAAAAAAGAAAAAAAAAAGCAAATATAGGGCATGTTTTAGAAGGAAATTCCTAGTACTATTTTCATTGTTTGTCAAACTTGTTTTTCTTGTATATGAAATTTTGAATTGTTTATTTAGTTCATTTTTCGTAAGTACAGTAGACAATAAAGAATCAGTTATTTGCATATTGACCTACCGAGACGTAGTTTTATCAAAATCGTTTAGTTTGAGGGTCGGTCATTTCACGGTAATTTAGACATTTATGTAGAATCCGTAACGTGACCTTTTTTTGCCACAACTGTTTAATTTACTGTTTGATTAGCATATTATTTTATTTTGAGCTTTTCCTACCCACACACCAACTCACATTAAAATAACTTGCAAATCAAACAGTAAATTAAAAAGTTATGTCAAAAAAATATGACTTTATGGACTCTACATCAGTGTCAAAAATACCGTGAAATGACCCTTGAATCTTACATTTTGTGCGTCATGTAAACAATTCCCTGGTTTTTGCAATGAAGAAAAAAAATAATTTTGGTGCAATTTTTTATATTGTCGTAGGCTGCATTAATTGTTACTTTAAACTTTCCAAACTACCTTAGCTAGAGGACTTGTTTTTAACTAATATTGAGTCCAAATTTTGAAAGCGCGGTAGAGCATCATTTTGCCGCATACTGACTTACCAAAACAACATTTTCGGTATCGATATCGTTCGTCGACCGCCATGTCTAGTAGTTGGAGAAGTCTGGCTGCAGATGGGGACGCCTTGTGTTCGAATCCCTGCTCAAGCATGGATGTCCTTTCTCTCTCATATCCTTGTTTTTTCTTTGTGTGAAAGCTGTCCCGTGGAATGTTACATAAACTATAAAAAGGGCCCTTATGGCATGTGTGTATTGCGCGAGTCGGACATAACACCAAACTACGGTACAGTTGTAAAAGTGAAAAAGCGCACCCCAAATTGCCAGCCTAGCTGGCACAAGACAACAACAACATCGATATTGTTCAGTTGGAACCTTCAGTTTCGGTACCAAAAGAATTCTTGATCGGTATTGAGAAAATAGTTGCTTTTCAGTGGGTACCATCCCACTGTGTTCTTCCAGAAAGGTTGACTTATCGGCCAAAAAAGGAACTAGTATTCTCAGGGCCAGATTAAGGCATGGGCACATGGGGCACGGGCCCAGGGCACCAACATTTGGGGGACACCATATCTATAGGTAAAATTACCAAATATATAGGTAAAATTTTCATTTTGGACTCACTCCATATCGTACTATAGCAAAATGAAAATATTAAATCTAGAAAAAAAAAAGTCCCTGAAAAATTTATATATGCTTCTGCATATAAAATAAGCTCAGGTTGGAAGGGGGGGGGGTCACCAAATAAGTTTCGTGCCCAGTGTCTTCAAAAACTTTAGTCGAACCCTGAGTATTCTCCAAAGGTCTTATGAAACCTTGCCACTCTGCTAAATTGGAGACAAAGATAATTTACAGAAATGCGTTTCGTCGTGCTGCTTCCCAGGCTGCCGTGGGTAAATCCTCTAGAAAAGTGTGCGAGACCTCTCATTGTATCCTGAATTCTCCTCGCGCTGCTGTGTGGCTGTTTTTAGACTTTTAACAGGACACAATTGTCTCAATGCCTATTTGTATCGTTTTCACCTGACGGATTCTCTCACTTTTATACTTAACTCGGGACAAGTCATGGACGCTGCTCATCTGGACGATTGCTCTGCAGTGAATAGTTTTAATTGTGTTATCGAGAGGTATGGGGAAGTTCGTGGTTTAATGATCTAATGGTCAATTGACCCGGCATTTGAGAAATAAATTTTGTGCAAAATGTGGACACGCCGCTGGTTTTTGCAATGCAAAAAAGAACATTTTGGAGTACTTCCTAAAATTGACGTACTTAATATACGTCAAACTAGACTTATTCGAGTTTCTTTCTTTTTTTCATTATTTGTGAAACGTGTGTTTGAAAATATAAACAGCATTCAGTTTAATAGCAGTTTATTGCTCCTGTAGCGAAAACCGTCTCCAGATTGCGTCCATATCCTACACACACACGCATACAAACATGCACCTACACACACACACACACACACACACACACCACCACCACCACACACACATACACACACATACCCACACAAACACACCCGCCTACATATACACACACCCAAACACTCATGCCTGTATACAGACACAAACGCACACGCCAACACCACATACCCACACAAACACGCGGCTACATATACACACTCGTGATTGCGAAAAACATAATTTGAATTCAAAATGTCAAAACTCAAACTATTATTATTATTATTGTGTCCCCTCCCCCCAACGCAAGGGTTCCTAGTTTCGGAGTAGGCTGACATGGCCTCTCGTCGGGCCTGTTTGCACATCTAGTTTTTGAAAATTGTTCGCACCACGTGATCTCCTCTCCTACAATAAGCAAATTTCATCTTATTGCTTCAACAATGCTCCTTATGTTAAAAAATTACTTTTCATGGCATGTGAATATTGATTTAAGCTAATGAACTCGAATTTAATTTTCGGCATTTGATTTTTGTATATTTGAATATACGTAACCATATCCTAATACAAAGTATCAAATTTCTATTTTTAAAAAATATATACCAAAACTACCAATTTGCTGCAGGAATGCTTTTCTTCGGCGAGCCCGCAACACGTTAAAATTATTTCTCTTTAAATGAAAAGAAATTTTATGAGAAATTGGATATTTGATATTAGGATTCATATAATGGTTACTTAGTTTCCGACTACGCCATCGTCACTGTTAAAAGCCGTTTCTGAGACATAAAAAAGTCTCTTTTGATATTTTAGGCTTTTCAAAATGTTCTCTGTCTTAACAGAATCATCCGAGATTCCCTGCAATGACAAAATAACAAGCATTGGAAATTAAAACCTTATCACTAGTGGACGAGTCAAAACTTTGGCAGTGTATTTGAGACAAGAAAATTTTATCAGCGTGCGGCGTGTGCGTCTAGTGAAAATAACTAATGAAAAATCCAATACTAAGGCTAGCTTACCACAAAATACCACTGAGTTCTTGTACAAGGTAAGTGAAATGGACAGAAAAGTATATGCTAATTTATTTTGGGAGAGCCCAAGCCACATATCATGAGAACTTTACTAATTTGAATTTGAAGATATTGAAAACCTTATTCACAATGAATAGTTTAACTTATTTTGTGATGGGACCACCTTTGGCTCCTCCTTAAATACACTCTTGGATATGATTGTTTTAATAATAAGGTTAGTACACTTAGTTCATAAATCAGTCAAGGCAACGGTAAACATATGCCATGTTAAAGGTGAAAGCTATGTATTTTAAGAAGCGAAGTAAACAATTTGCAAACAAAACTTTAATCTCACCCTAGTACATAGGTGGATTTGCGGAAGTGCCAGGATGTGCGCCGCATCCCCAACATTTTTGGTGGGATTTTGAAAAAACAAAAATCAAGTATATTTCATTCAGGGAACAGTTTGGAAAATAACCTATATTTTTTTTAAACAACAACGCAAATTAATTTATTTGTAAGCAACCCCCTCCCTCCACACAAAATAATAATATGAACGAAAAAAACATGGCTTTTATCGAACAACATTTAAACTATTTTAAGTTCTTGCACATCGTTCCAGTAAACTATGCGACAATATCTGCTTTGAAATAAACTAAAAACCAGTATTTTTAAGGTAAACTTTCAAAATTTTCTTAGGTCCCTCAGATCTCTTGCTCTTGCCCCATCAGACCCTCGACATTGTTGCATCCTTAGACTTCAGAGCTTAAATCCGCCGATGCCTAAATTAAGAGAATCTTGTTAAAATTTTATGAATCTTGGAATCGAATTTATGTTACATCGTAACGGTCTGATAAAACTATACAAAGCAACAGACGGAAGGGTTCTATATAAAATTACAAGGATTTGACAAAATTTTAACAAACCTCGGAGGGAAGATTTTTTTTGTCATTTATCGATAGATTTCCAAAATTCAGGAAGTGCATTTTTCCACATTTCAGCCTTCTTCACGCGAATTCCCGCGCTAGAGTAGCACAATGTGTGATACAATGGCAGCGAAAAAAATCCACGTGTCAGCACGCGAATGCAGGCATTACGGAGCATGCAATTTCGCACGTGCGCATTGAACGCGCACATATGCGTGTATACGTGCACCCCCATACTCACCCAAAACTGCAAGAACATTGTTCCCGCGGATAACGGAATATAGGAAGATGATGAACGGGGAGAGGAAAAAAAAAACCTGGGGGTGGAACTGAACGGCAGGAAAGATGAAAAAAGAATGAAAAAGCAATCCCCCTTTCTGCTGAAGATGAATTCTTTAAAAGCAAGACAAAGCATTGAAAGAGTATAAAAGGACTTTGAAGTTTGAAAAAAAGTCTGAAAGAATGACAGAGTTTGTGAATAAGAACTATGTATCAGAAATTGGGGCGGAGCTATCGCGAGCGTGCGCGCGATTTTGGGAGCCAATCACGTGTGCGTGGGAGACGACAGATGTTCAAAAGTCTAGGCTCCATTGTACTCCGACTCAAAGTCATGGTCTATGGAATAATTTAGGGATAGCTTTCACGTAGTATTAATATTAAAGGATCGTTCTAATTTTTATTTCTACCGCTGTACACATGCTGAGGATTTTATTTAACGTATATTTTTGAATATTGTCGATATTTTAACAAAATCCTAGATTTAAAAAAAATCTATATTGTATTTCTCTAAAAATGATTTTTAAAACACTAACCCTCTTAAATTTTTATAAAATTTTCATAGGAGAAAAGCATTTACTATTTACACATACAGTAAACTCCCGTTTATATGCGGAATGGGGTTGTTTCCTTCAGTCAAAGGTACTACTTTTAGTCACAGAAATTGATAGAATAAGCAAAAAAAAAAAAAAAAAAAAACATCTACCCAGAGAATACTTTTATTTTCCCAACCGTTATTTTTTAATTCATTTTTTAAGCTGTCCGATTTTTCAAACAAGGCGTGGCCTTTATGACGTCACACAAATGATGCACTTTGCCGCATCTTTCACCACGTCTCCACCTTATGATAATCAAGAAGCGAATTAAAATTGCGTTCTACGCTTGCTATCAACCATATCGTTGCCAATGCACGTGAGTAAAGATGCGAATTAAATATTTTGCCCTGTGAATGGCGACACAAAATGGCATTTCATCATTTGTGATGTCATCGCCAAGAAATGTAAACCATGAAAACTCACCGATTTAAGTATTTTTTTAAAAGTATTAAACAAAAACAAATTATTTAAAAAATGGTCAGATCCAATGTTTTAAGAATGCTATTCCGAAAAAAATACTTTTAAAAATTTGGAAACGACCCCATTGGGTTGCACAAGTGCCGCGGATGATAAAAATCGCGAGTAAACCGAAAAAAAAAGCTAAAATGAGGGATTAATAAGGTAAAAATTCTTCTTCCTCAAAACCTTGGCTGCATAAAAACATAATACTTCCTACAAACAGTGAAAATATATACAGTACAGTAAAAATGTCTTCTATTTTTGTCCAACAGAACCTAACATCAATAATGGACTAATGTATGTACGGCGAAGAACGCGAATTAAATAAATCAATAAATAAATAAGCAAACAAATTAATAAAACTAAAAAAAATAACTTTAAATTTTCAATGTTTCGACAAAAAAAGTCATTGGCATTTGCTTTTTGCATCAGAACTACATGTTCCTGATTGTTCATTGACTTGAGGATAATCGAAACTTACTGTAATTATCTTCTAATATTTTAACACGTAAAAGTTATGTATTAATATCCAACTAAATTACACCGAAATTCATAGTTATAAAACACCAAATGTGATGCTTCTGGAAAAATCAAAATAGTTTTTTCCGCAAATATGAGACAAAATAAGATAAAAAAAATGCAGAAAACATATTTATTGAACGGTTTTTAAAAATTTCAGGCAAAAATGGTTTGAATAAAATTGTCATTCTTGAAATTCGCATTAACAATTTTTGATCTTTTTTTTTTTTTTTTTTTTTTTTGAAAATTTTAGAAAAACGTAAGTATCATTCACAATACATAGCGACATCATTCACAATGCGCGAATTGTGAAAAAACATCGATTAAGGTATTAAGAAAAAAAAATTGAAGGAAGCATTGCCATTTAAAGATTAAGCGCAGTATCTGCAGAAATAAGTTTTTGAGATATTTGAGAGAAAAAAAAAAAAAAAAAAGAGCGTGTTTTGGATTTTATACCAGCAGTAGGGAAATGTTAGCATTGGATATATTTTTCGCGCTTTCGTTTCTGCGGAAACCAAATATGCAAGCATGTACAATAAAGTTTAAGTGCAATAAATGCAAAAAATTGAAAATGAAAAATTTGCAGATCCTGCCCTTGACATTCCCACTGCAGAGTATACCTGATACCATAACCGTTTATAAAATTATGATAACATTAGAAATTTATTTAAAAAAATCACAAGGAAGAGTGAGGGAATAAGCCGTAGTTTTTTAACTTTATTTCATATAAAATACCACATTGGTTTTTTAACCAACTAAGGTAAAACATCAGTAGTGGCCAGTGCTTCAGTAGTGTCCAAAGTTTGAAACATTACTAGTAGTAGCCACATTGCAGTGTATTTTTAAACTGCGGGTCTAAAATATTAATTACCTCTCTTGAAACTGAATGAATTATAGCCCAACTCTTCTTCAATCGTTCAATTTTCTAAAAATGCCAGAATTTCTATGTGTTCAATATTTTATCCATTTTTTCCCAAACCGCAAAATGGATCCAATAGTGCCCAATCCAATATCTGAAAATTTCAGTAGTTTCCATATTACGTTCACCGATCCGAAGAATTTACATTACTCACTTTAAATTCAAATAACTGATGAATTAAATGGATTCAGTATGATACACTGCAAAAAATTAAACTGTTGTTTTTACAGTATAATACTGGCAGCTCACATTCCAAAGAAAAACTGTAAAATTTACAGTTCTAAACTGTAAAATTTGCAGTAATATACTGTCTTATAACAGACTTTTATTGTGAAATTTACAGCGCTAAACTGTAAAATTAGCAGTAATATACTGTCTTTCAATGGAATTGCCTTGTGAAATTAACAATGATTAACTGTAAAATTAGCAGTAATATACTGTCTTTCAATGGAATTGCCTTGTGAAATTAACAATGATTAACTGTAAAATTAACAGTAGTATACTGTTTTTTAACGGAATTGCCCTGCAAAATTAACAGTATCAAACTGTAAAGTTAGCAGTATTATGCTGCGAAATCAGCTGAATTGCACCACAAAAACAGCAGTAGCATACGGTTTTATAAATGATTTGTACAGTAAAATTAACAGCAGTAGACCATAAAATAAATAGTTATCAATTTTTATGCAAAACGTATCGTTGTCTCTTTTCATAGCCGAAATCGCTGCTTTTACAGCTGAAGAACAATATAGAAAAGTAAAGCAATTGATTCTGTATGTACGTTGTAGAAATGAGCCTACATACGAAATCTGTTCCTTTTCTAAAGTTTTTCAACAAAAATAATGTTTTAGGCTATGAAAAGCGACAAGTAAATAAATATAAAAGCCTTTTACATAAAAATAGTTAACTGCTGCTAAATTTACATTTTATTAATATTAATTTCATTGTACACAAAATAAATCAATGCCCCCCCCCCCCCAATCTCTATATTTTATAAACACCTGTTAAAGAAGAAAAAGTGGCGCATTTTCGTTCCTACAAAAACTTTTAGCTCTACTGCAAACTTAAAAATTTACAAATAGAAGGAAATTACAAAATTTGGTCTGAAGCTTTATTCTAAGAACAGTTATTGCCTTTTCATAAAACAAAACTTTTTAATAAATGAAGGTAGTAAAAATGGGGCTTTTTATATATGACTGAAAATACTACATCGTATCTTCACTAAAAGTACTTTTTTCACTTCTAGCATTATTGCGTTGCTAAAATGTGCAGCATAATGTGGGAAATGTTTTGCAGCATGCAATCCATTTATACCTTTAAGTTTATTTTAACTTTATGCATGCAATTATGTGGATTTATTTTCTTTTCGGGTAAAAAAGATTATTTTCATGATTTTTCTTTTTTTTTAATGTTATAAGTTGCACTTGGACCTATACTTTATTTGAGAAGTACTACCAGCAAAATTTATTTCACACCATATGAGCAGTATTCAGTATTTAGAATGAACAGAATGGTTATTATTGTAAGCTGATTATTATAGATTAGATAATAATTTATCCTATTAACCATTTAAAGTTTAAATACATGAAAACAATAAATATGTGACGGTTCAAATTTCCAAAGCTACTAAACAGAAACAATTTTTCACTCCGTATAATAAAATCTGTTACGTTTATGAGCACTTGTATTAAAAGTTAAAACTTTGTTTTACTACTCCAAAAATTATGTAACTTTATATTCTGTTATACTGTTTTCATGAGAAAAAAACGAAACATTCACGCCATTAAAAATTGCCAAATTATTTTATTTCGTACACATTACCTATAAATATAGATTAGTCATTTTTACAGTTGAATTGAAAAAATTCATTTAAAATAGAATGCTAATTTTTTCAAGATCAACATTTTTACATCACGAACTTGATTCTTCTTTGTGACATCTTTGCCGACTTAGTTGCCATCATTAGAACTTATATTATGAAAGTATCTGTCAAAATAAAAATTGTTAGAATCTCATAAAACTTTTAGACACCAAAAAACATACATGGAAAAATCAAATTACGTAGGTATAAAAATACGCCCTAAAATGATTAAAATTATAACTCTGAATGATCTGAAATTGCCTTGGGAGTTGCTTTTATTTTGAAACCGCTCAACATATACCTAAATTGTAATTGAACCGTTTATTTCAGGAATCAGTTGAGCGCTAAATATGTTGTTTTAAGGAGAAAAAAACTTTTTTGGCAGCAATTTGCAAGAGTAACGGTGGTTATTAATGTTAAATTAAAATAGACCTAATCTGGATACTTTACATAAGAACTCAAAAAAGAAGGAAAATAATATCTTACATTTTCTCTTCCATGTAAAGAAATGCACTTATACTGGTTTCTGAAATACAATTTAAAAAAAAAAATCCTTGTAATTTTCGGTATTTTTGAAGGATTTTGTAATTACATATGAGACTGTTGATTAAGAATAATATTTATTTTTTTTCGATCACCTAACTGAAGTGATCGGGAGAATAACTCCTTTTATAAGTCAAGAATTCCAAAAGAAAAAAAAAAAGCAACGGAAAGTTGTCCAAAATGGGAAAGCTAACATCTTGGTCTAAAGAAAAAAATAAAAATGTTTTAAGGATGATAAAACTTGAAACTAGTTTCTTCTTATAATAGGCTCCAGATTATCGGATTGCAACATGTTTACTTCAAAACAATAATTAGGATGAGGTAGAGAATTATTTTTTTAGAAAATGGAGCAAGGTCGACGTTTAGGACAACCAATTGGGAAATATTTAGGTATTCATTTAAAACAATGAATACTGTATCTAGCCTCTTTTAATCCCCCTCCCCCGAGTTGCTATAGTAGCACTGAAAACCGTATATAGATGGTTTTTCTTTCTTTCTTTTTTTTGGTAACCCATATTCCTTTCCAACACTTGTTAACAGCTCGAGCTATGTTCAACTGATACCAGCTTCATCTTGTTTTTCTTTGACAGCTGCCCATTATTGAAATCTGAATATGAAACAAAGTGTGACGTAAAATAATTATTTAGAACTCTGTCTGTACTTAATGTGAAATATTATACTAAATTTTTAAAATATTTTTTTTTATGCATTGTATTCCATAATTTAGTTATATTATTAAAATTTAATTTTTTGGACCTCTTTTCTTAAGTACTAAGGAATCAAATAAAAGTCATTTGAGTTGAAATAAAATAATACCGTAAGAACGTTCTATCTTATACTAGCCGCCTGCGGCGACCAGCCGGTCCGCTTTCTTACGCCATTCGCCTTTCTATGCAAGCAGCCACCT
The DNA here is from genome assembly GCF_026930045.1 of Uloborus diversus. Classification (NCBI taxonomy): domain Eukaryota; kingdom Metazoa; phylum Arthropoda; class Arachnida; order Araneae; family Uloboridae; genus Uloborus; species Uloborus diversus. The sequence goes on from NC_072737.1 coordinate 145,443,702, forward strand.
ACGGCGGCTGGTTGGCTAACTTGTCATTTAAATTTTTACTTCAAGTTTGCCGCCTTCGGTGGCTGTTTAAATAAATTTGGCAGCAGTATTAATCATATATCTCTATCTTTTGTTGTGCCATTCACATGTTAACGCCAAGATTGCCGCCTTCGGCGGCTATCTACCTTTACGATCTTTCTCTAAATTTTCTTATCCATCTCTATTTATTTTAACCTCCCCTCCCATTTCCTAATAAAAACAAAGATCACTCAAAAAAACCCATCTTTTTTTATTTAAGTAGAGCAAAAAAAAAAAAAAAAGTTATCTTCAAAATTCCCTATAGTGTGCAAAAAGTAGCGTTTGACAAAGAAAAAAAAATCTGTTATTATTGAATTAAATGTGCATAACTATGAAATGTAACGTAATATAGATGCAGCAAAACGTTCCAGCTTGGGGGGGGGGGAATGGAAAAAGAAATAAATGCAATCCCTAAATAAAACAAAAAAAAGAAAAAGGAAAGAAAAAAAGCAAGCTCTGCCGGAAAACACGTGGTCATTACGTCATAAAATGTAGAAGTAAGTTGTATAGTAAAAACAAAAGACAAACATTGTTTGCGATTAAGATTCCATCGTAAATACCGAATCGAAATCCAAGTAGTGACGTCAGAGGCATAAAAGATTGAAGAACGCTTTTTTCTACCGATGCGTGGAAAGACATAATGTGTTCAGCATTAAAAAATTATTTAAAAAAAACTATTGCGTATTTTTAAGAACTTTTTTCTTCTGAAGAGGGCGAAATGGTTTTACTATTACCAACTTAAATTTCAGAAATGGGGCTTTGATACTTCTGGCAGGATGATATTTAAAAAAAACAAAACCCAGAAAAAATGCAAATAAAAGGTTTTTTGAAAAATTCATAAAAATACAAAAATTGCTCTATTTTCAAATTTTTTTCATTCATCATATTTTAAATTAAATCTTCTACTGTATAGTGCAAAAAATATTTGTGTGGCGCGATTGGTTCGGGGTCTGTGAGGTAAAAACTGCAAAAAAAAACACATAAAACATTAAATAACTTTTTTTCTAATTAAAATATCAAAAATCGAAGCCCGAGGTGCACATCTTCAGCAAAAACTGCACCTGTATACCAAATTTCATCTTTCTAGGTCTTACCGTTTTCTCGGGATGCGCGCCACACACACACACACAAACATCTTATTTTATTATATGTATCGATATCTCTTAATATTTAAGCATAATTTAAAATATTTCATTTATATTGTATGTCTTTCAAAATGGGGACGTCTCCCGCCCTGAACCCCGTTTTGAACAGCTATCGATGTCCCCATTTAAGCCACCAGCGACTTTTTTTTAAGGGGCACTTCTTTTGAGAGGATTTAGACAATTTATCTTTAAGGTTTTCAGAGTTTACCTGAAATCTGGAAGAAACAATTCTATATTCCCAAAATCAAGATGGATTAGTTAAAGTCAATTCAGTAAAAAATGAAAATCGGTCAGAAAAGTTGAGAGTTTTTAACAAACTAATAAATCTTCAAACATGTCAAAAAAGAGTAAATCTGGTAGGGCCAGTTCTAATCATTGAGAAATTGTAAGTCCACATTTGGCCCGCCGTCTTTGTTGTAAACAATGCTACCCTTCTTGAAAATACTTTGCCAGAAGACCGCACCACTTTTAACTGGAGATTTAAACATGCTCACATTTACAAAATAACTGCTTTTTATTTACATTACAATAAAAATAATCTATAATTTTGTTTGATAAGTGTCACACAAATCTGAATATGCGAAGAAAGTTTCATACGCTGTAATACATCGTACTTTTAGCATGCTGTTTTGGTTCCTTCGATTTTAATAACATGTAAAAGCAAAGAATCAGTGTTTCAAAATTTAATGGAAAATTTTAAAAAAATAATGAAAGAAATGTACGTCTAATTTAGCTCTAGCAACAGAAATTTCTATATTCCGGTGATTCTTGAAGTGATAATATTCAACTACCCGTAAAATCTAATATTAAATTACAAATTAAAAAAATTCAGACTTAAATGAATTGTATGACCGATCACATTTCAATCAAAACAAAATAAAAAAATTAGTTTATCTTGTTCCAATACATAGTTCTTGATTGTGACATAGAACCTGACAACGGGTCACAAAAATCAGCTTCAGGGGCCCAATACGGCACGCAGAATGTAGGATAGGCTTCAGTGGCTAAGAACGCTCTAAAACTCAAAAGCATTGGTGGTTACAAATTACATCCGAAAACACAAAAATATAAATGAAAAGACATACTTAAAAACTTCCGTTTTCCGTTGCCGGCATTCATGTCACAAAGTGAATCATCGCAACATCATTCAGACTAGAGACTTTGAAATTCCAAGCGGAACACAAATGCGAACTGCCATCTTGATAAAGACTGCCATTCAGTTCTGGTTACAAGTTACGTAGTTTTTTACATTTGCACACCACTAAACTAAAAGAAATGATATTGCATTAGTAAATAAATTTAAATGAAGTAAATTCAGGCGGCTAGAATGAAATTTATAGTTTAAATTTTTCCGAAATACCTAACCGCAACCATATCACCGGGGATAAATTCAAAATGAAATCAACTACAATTGTTTTTTTTTTTCGTGCGCTGGAGTTACAGGAACAAAATATTCGCTAGCAAATACCCCCCTTCTTGGCAAGCCAGCACACGCAAAAAATGAAATAATACAAGAAATGAATAAAAAATATATTATAGACTATCCGATTGTGTGCACAAATTATAGTTTAAACATAATGGAATAAATGAAACATTTCAGAAAAAAAAAAAAAACCCTCTAGAAAAATATGTCATTGCAATTCAAGCTTTACGTAAAGTTTCCCTACAGAAAGGTTTTGTGAAACAATCAGCTAAATTATTTTTAGTTTCTCAACAAATTTTATTTCAAATTCATTTTTGTCAATCGAATTCCTTAGGAAATGGTACCCCACATTAATCTGCTTAGTTCTGCAATTTTCTATTGCTGCAATTTTCTATTGCAGAACTAGAAAAATTGATCGCAACTAGATTGTCACAGTGCAGAGTACTATTAATCAATCTAAAATTCTGAACTCTTTTCGTGGCCAATTAATTCATTTAAATTTTTTTTTTGATCACATAACTTCCTTAGATTGTTCACTAATGGAAATATACTCCGCTTCCATCGTTGACAGTGCTACGCATTTTTCTTTGAATGTACACCATATTATTCGTACCCTATCCAAAAACACTACAAGCGCCCCCCCCCCCCCCGGCATTGGAATCCGGGCGTCGTGATTTGAGGCGTAATCTGTATCAGAATAACAAGGATTTATTCAATTTCCAGACAAAATTTAGATTTCAGGGATCGTCAATTGAAAGTGTAGCAAATTTAGAATGATTTCTTCAAAAAATTCAACTTCTGAAACTTCCCTTGTTTGCATTTGCTGAAGTTTCTACCATTTTTTAAAATAAAGACTATGCACCAAAACCTCTTTTTGTGTGGTCTTCCTTTGTGCGATTTTTTTTTTTTTTTTTTTTTTTTGCGAGCTTTTTTTGTGCGGTGTGTGAAATTTTCAAAAAGTGGGATTCAATTGAAGGTAGTATTAATAAAACGGACGAAGTTATTTATAAACCGAAATTATTTATATCCCTAGCCACCGCACAAAAAGGGGTTTGGGTGTAGTTTGCAGATAAATTTATGTGGCTAGATAAACTTATTTTGCTTCCAAATACATAAAAATTTATAAAAGCGTTTAACAGCAATTGTGTTAAATTTATTTTTTTACTTGATTCTGGGAATTGTTTAAACTGAAAAAAATCTCCAATAGAAATCATAAATAAAATAGTGTCATTTTCACATCCGCTGTATGTTTTTTCAATACAAAATGCCACAATTAAAAAAGCACAAGGTGTGGCATTATCTGAAAAATTTGAAGATCAAATAAAATCCAAGTGAAAAAGTTTGACTTTGAATAAATAAATAAATAAATAGTAAAATGAAAAAAAGAAACAATTCCAATCATTAGAAAAAAATAATATGTAATCAAATCAAAAAAACAGTTTTCTTTTCAGGCATAGAAGTAATGCAATTTTACTATAAATCCATACAGCGGCATAGAACTAAACTGGAGGTTTCAACGAACGTTCAGACGAATACACGTTTGTTTCAGAGATAGAAGATATAATGAAATTTATAAAATCACAAGGGAAATAAAAGAGAACTTGTTACAAGAAACGAACTTGGGTTACATGTATTTCAGAGACTACGGAAACCATCTGGACGGTGTTAAATAGCAAGTTGAAACTGTCCTTTTTTTTTTCTTTTTTCTTCACGGAAAACAGAACGAAACGATAGACATAAATCTACGACTGTTGTTATAGCTTTCAAGGTAAAAAGATCAACAAGTGTTATCAACTCTGGTGTTCTTTTTTTTTAATGTTGCTCTTTTTCTCTTTTAGTTTTGAGAGTTGTAACGGGATTCGGACTTGGCCGGGGTGCCAGTCGTAGCTTGGCCAATTGGAAGACGCTTTTCGATTCACCATCTGTTCGTTTTCCGAATAGCCAGAACGAGCGGGAAAATTAATGGCCCGACGAGTTGTGGTAAAAACGAGGAACATTTTCGCGTTTCTTCTGATTTCGCGGGAGAGAAGAAAAGTTTCTTTAAACAGCACTCGAATTGAAGAAAATACTGCAGTCGAACTCGCTTACAACGAGACTGAAGGGACCGCAATATTTGGGCAATTTGAGTCACGTGTGAGACGATTTAGACGAATTTTTTTATCTGTATGCAAATTAATAAGGTCTGCAAGTTAAAATTTTGTTGAGCTGTGAAAGTGAGTGTGATTTTTTTAAGCAAAATATTTTTCTTGTTATTTTTAAAATGAAGTTTATACCTGTCCACGGGCACACATATGCAAAATTGTAAGAAGGGGGGGGGGGGGCGGCTCGGATATTTCCCCCATGGTTTAAGAGGATATTTTCTTCATGGAAACTGATATCAAGACGGATTAGAGTCATTAGAATTTTACATATTTCAAACATTTTTTAATAACTTATTCATTAATGGCTGGAGAAGAAACGCTTCTACATTTTTGCAAAGAAAAAAGAACTAAAAACAAGGAATTTCTAATTTATTAAGGGGGGGGGGGGGTTGAGCCCACACTTGCTCCCTTATATGGGTGCCCATGTACCGGTCACGTGTGCGACAAATAGGGCCGCAGAGAGCCAAGGCGGGCCCCTTGTCAGTTATGTGGCCGGGCTCTCCCGCCCTTCAAAAAAAGAAGGAAAAAATGAGAAGAAAAAGGGAGGGAAAAGGAAAAAAAAGAAAAAGTAAGTAGGGGAAAAAAAGAAAAATCAAAAACTGTTTACTAGGAATCAATTAACTCTTTTTTTTTTTTTTTTTTGTGCCACAGACAACAGTAAATATCAAAAGAGTAAATTTTTACTTAATCTTTACGCTTTATTATATTGTAGCCCCCCCTGCCCATTTTCTTTATTTCTTTTTTTGCGTCAGTGTCGTCGGGCCCCCCAAGACCCGGGCCCCTAGTTTCCGACTAATCTGACGGGGCTCTCGTCGGGCCTGGGGACACACTTTTGGACATCAGCTTTAGAGTTCCTGATTCTTGCAATATAATCTTCATATCAGTTGTTGCGAATTTATTGAATTTTTACTTTGATTTCTACTAATAATTTTATGTTGTAAGGAATAAATACCTTTGTTCCTGAAAATTAATGAAAGAATTACCAAAGTTTTATGCACGAAATTTGCAAATTACTGCAGACACGTGTTTCGGAGTTACAAGGAACCCCTTTTTCAGTGCAAAGAAGTGTGTGTTTTTGTATGGAAAGTTATCCGAAGAAAGCAACACAAGTTTTTTACTGGAGGAATTATGTAATAATCTTCGGCTCTAGGTGTCATTTTGTCTTGTTTGTTTTGTTAATTTCAGTTTTTTTTTTTTTTTTGCTATTTATACTGTCTTTTGTTCCACCATATTGCTTGCCTCGGATGACTTTTCCATCCGAGGTCCTTTTCTACTTTCATCCAAAAACACACACTTCATTGCATTGAAAAAGGGGTTCCTTGCAATTCATTTAGTAAACCTGTAACCAATGGCGATTTGCTAATTTTGCCATTTTCAGCAGAGGCTTCTAACATGAGAAATTTCAAAAAATCCTTCTCCACAGCCTCTATCACAACATAGCCATCCTCAACCTTCAATCATGTGTGGTCTGTCTTGTCATAGAAAATCCCCACGACAGAAGTCTTTTTCAAAGAACTATCTATAGAAAATCATCTCCAACCAATTTGCCCAAGACAAGAATCTCGCGAATCTTTTTACTATCGTTCGAATCTACATCTGGAAGTTGCAGAAGAAACACTTCTTTTCTTACAGCGGAGCTGCTGCAGACAGGAAATCTAATCGGTCATTCTTGACCGGTCGTAAACATATCGGATTCCAAAAGTGTCGAAGTGCTTGTTTATCGGATCAGTGGAATCAGAAGCCACAGACCACCCCAAAAATATTTACTTTCAAGATTTGGACTTTTGTTGAAGAATTCTTTCGGGATGGTCTTATGGTTGTTCAATTATTGGAAGACTTTTGAGCGATGTCTTGTCCCAGACTCGGGAAAGGAGGAAAGATTATTGTTACTATTTTTTTACTAGAAAATCGTCCGTCAAGGTATGACGGGAGAAAATTGCTTCTACATTCGAACGAAGCAATTGCTTGTTTCGTGATATTTTGATACTTTAAATTTTCACCCTAGATCCAGAGGATTAACATTAAACTCTAGTAGATAGCGTTCATTGTTGACCATTTGTTCGTTTCTTCATTCTCCAAAAACTGCAGTCTTGCTAGTAAAACATTTCAGTGACTGGATCCAGTTCAGCCTTGTCAAAATAAAGCATTTCCCTGCATGCCAAACATTACCAGAAAAAAAAAATAAATAAAATAAAATTATCATGCTATGGCGCAAGTTTTATTGTTGATGACGTCAGATCATTACACGATTAGTGAATTTGCTATTATGTATATGAGGATTTATTTATTTATTTATTTATTTTTTGTTATCTTTTATATAATTTATAGATATATTTCAATAAAAATTATAAGAAAAATATGAAAAATCCCTTCAAAAGGATGAAAAATTAAGCCGTTTTATGGCTTATTAAATATTAATAAGTAACTTTCGTAAATAAATAGAAAACATATTTTAAATGATGTAGTGACGCAATTTATATTTAACATTTTTAATTTTAGCGTTATCAGAGAATACGTACAGAAATAAGAACGTTATAGCGCACAAACATTGCAAATTCTTTTGTATATGAGTTTTGAGGTTTCAAAGAACAACTTTTTCAGAGTTAGGGTGAGGTTTTTTGTAGCTCCGTAAGACGTATATTCAATTTAATTTGAATGTTTTGAGCATTCAAACATTGTTACTGAATTTTTTTACTAACCGCTCAAATTGAAACATTTTATTTTATTTTTTTCATTTATGCTTCAAAATTCAAAATCTTTTTTTCCTTTTTTTTAATGTTTGATTTTGTGTGATTATTAATTTATATTGTAAGAGAAATACAGTTTTTTAATTTATTCACTTGATCAGAAATATAGTTTTAGCCATTTCAATTTGTTTTTGCTTCTTTTTTTTTTCACACTATTTTTTTGTAAAGAAGCAAAAATAAACTGTTTTGAAGTCAAAGCATTCTAATTAATTTTTTAAAGAAATATTTTTTCATAGAAAGAAAGCTTTTTTTAGTTATTATTAGAACTCGGATTATATGCACGTATGTGCATATGCAGTTGCATATTTTTACTTCTGTTGACATTAATGCACATACCGTAAAGTGGGGCTACTTGGACCCGAAATGTCATACTTTTTGCGAGTTTTACACTGAATGCTTTGTTAAACTCATAATTTGAACTGATAACCTTGTTTTTACCATTTCTCAAACGTTCTGCTACTACCTAAAGCCTTTCTTAAACAGCAATTTTAACTCTTTATGCACTTTTTCTATTTTTAAAAATTGGGTTAAAGTAGACCCGCGCTGGGGCTAATTGGTCCCACTCAGTAAATCCATTAGAAAAAGCTGTAAAACAGTGGTGGTATCAAGAAGGATCAATGATTTTGAAAAATTAACTCAAAACGTACATTCTAGTGAGCAAACTATTTTTATAAATTGCAAATTATTTATATAAATTAATATAAAATCAACGTATACATAAAAACATATTTTTAGGCAAACATAATTTCTCAAATAGAAACATAATCTAACTACAGCTAAAACCAATTGAAATGCTCATTATTTTAACAATAAAAAGAATGAACACCCCTCAATTTAATGGCTTGGATGGATTGTTTTTCTCTGATATTATTTAATACCTGCTCTTCCTAGCTACTAAATACTACAGGACGGCCAGGCTTGTTTTGTGAACGATCTTTTAATTTCCTTTTTAGTGTTGATATACTGAAGTCAAAATGGGCTGATGCCACTCTCTAAGACATTTCTCCGGAATTAGTTGAATCTGGACACAATTGTAATTCTCTTAATAAGCCACATTATTTCCTACTTCAAGGGGTTCTCTTTTACTTTCGGACTCTTTTTATCCTCAGATATGAAAAAAAAAAATAATGGATATAAATAGTAACTAACCTTTTTATTTAAAAATATTACAAACCTTATTTAACATAATTTAGTGGTAAAATGTGATTTGGGGCTGTTTGAACGCTGAGTTCAAATAGCCCCATTTTAAGGCAATCAGTGCACTTTTACAAACTTATATTAGTTATTGTATTAATTATAAAGCTATAACGTTAAACCTCTTTTATTTTATTAAGAAATAGAATGCAAACATAAAACTATCTTCACCTTGATGATATCAGATGTTTCCATGAACTTACATGTGGAAGTTTGCAGACACTAAAAAACACTTGTTTAGACAACTTGCAATCATAACCTGAATCAAAAAAAGGCGAGAATAGCAGGAACTTTGTTTCATGCTCCAGCTTCTATGTAGTACTGCTACCTGCCATGGAGAAAGTTTTTTAAGTCTATACATTGAATTATATAGGACCAGGACGGATTTCAAACACTTTTTTCTCATGAGTTCAAGCAGCCCCAGAAAGCTCAAGTAGCCCCACTTTACGGTTGCTGCATATAAACAGGAAATGTTGGAAATAACTGCACATTAATGTGGTTTTTCACTTACATTGCACAAAAGTAGGATTTCAAAAAAAAAAAAAAAAATCTCCCCCCCCTCTCTCTCTTTATATATATATATATATATATATATATTATATACACACACACATATATATATATATATATATATATATATATATATATATATATAGAGAGAGAGAGAGGGGGGGGGAGGGAGAAGGAGAGAGAGGAGGGGAAGGGAAGGAGAGAAAGAGAGAGCACCTAGATTAGTTACAAAGTTAAAAATTATCTTCATAAAGAAATAGTGAAACATTATTATTTATTAAATTTTCCAGATTCAAAAAGTTTCATCACACTGTGATAGCATGCCTCTCTTCCTTTCCACCGCTTGGAATGAATTTGGGTAATACCCTGAGCTTGCAATTGACTCTTTTCGTGACAAGCAAAATATCTTATTAAATTTCTTTTTTCTTTTTCATGAAAAACGATTTGCACAACTATTTAACCCTCTCCCTTCCAGAAGTAGCGGTACTCGGCTCTTTAAATAGTGGAAAATAGGAATGGATTCCGAGGATTCACAATGTATCCTTCGAACCGTATAAACAAGTTTTTTTTTTTTTTTTTTTTCTGAATGTGAAAAATGCCGTACAGAAATGCCCATTGAATAAGAAGGGAGCAAAATATATGAAGATAAGTCAAGATTCTGCTGCAGTCTGTATGAGTAATGAGGCTTATACAGTCTTCTTTTCCGTCTGAGCAAACCTACATTCAGAATTTACTCTCTTCTAATCGAAATCCATTCACAAATCACCGAAAAACTAACAGCAGTCTAAAATAAATACCCACAGCGGAGAGCACGATTATTAATATGCACCCACCAATTCACGAAATAAAAGAAATCCTCATAATTTCTCGAAGTGTAAATACCTTCAACAGTTTCCTTTGCTTTTCCCACAAAGTCCCAAGGTGGGGAGCCTCCAAGGGAAGATCTCGAATTTTCGAACAAACATCTCATTCATCAGTGGCTGTTTGCCCACCCCGCCGCGAGTGGTCATCCGGTAGACGGGATGCAGACAGACGATATGTGGAGGGTTGCAGGTGACGGATGACCCTTTACCTACTGACCCCCAGACGACAAAAGGAGAGAAGAAAATATGGACTCGTGTGGAGTTAGTCATAAGAGAGAACGACGAAAACCTTGAATATGAAACCAAGAATTTACATTTTATCTAACTTTGTAAACTTGGAGTAATTTTTTTAAAATGTCATTATTTAGTGGCGTTCCTAACACGGGTCTCATCCGGGGCCGTAGTTTGTTGTGCCCCCCCCCCCCCCCCAACTTGCAAAAAAAAAAGTTATAATTTTCAGAAACAACTCCAAAAACCTGACATTTTCCAATCACAAATATTTTTAAAATAAAAATGCTTCAAAAAATCTGAAAAAAATTATACTTACTCTATGTCAGGAACTTATTAAGTGAAAAATAAGAGAGAACTCACTTTAACTATGTTACACCCCTCAAAACGGGGGATCGCATTTTCCCACACCAGGAGAGTGACAAGCAGTAAGTTTCATCGAAGGTTATCAAAATTTTTGTTATAGAGAAATAATTGTAACCTAAACCACACACACACCAAAAGTATGTTATTGCATGACAAAACAAAATCTATGTAAAACCTCCCTTAACAGAAACTCCCTAATGACGGACATTTCTTCGAGTCCCGGTCCTTTTATGTACGTTTTCCCCATATTATTCGCTCTGAATATCTTACACTCCGAATAACAGACAACTATTTTAACAAAAAAAAAAAAAAAAAAAATACAACTACTATACAAAAATTCTAAACCAGCAAATTAATAACTATTTCCACATTAAGTTCTAATATTTGTTATTTCGAATTCTCTAGTTTAGAAAAGTATTTACCTAATTCTAGAAAGTTGTACTCTAATTTATCTAAGTCAAAATTATAAAGCAACTTCATTTAACTATTCGAGCAACATTAAAATTAAAAAAAATGTACAACCAATAAATCGCTTTTTGAAAAATTCGTCTGAACAAGAAAAAAAGGGGGAAAAAAAGGATCAAATAAATAGAATTTCTCTACGGCTACTTTTTTTTATTTATCGTTTGACAAATTCAGTTTTTTTTTTTCATCATAATCTTATTTTCTAAATAATATTTTGGAAATAAATTCTATTCTACTAAAATTTATTACCAGTGCGTTATACATAATGCTAGAGGAGTAACTTTTTTTTCCGCCAGTAATATGACATTATTTTGAGCCAGGAGAATGACATTTTCCGTGTAATTTGCCTGTTACGTAAGCTCAGGATTATAACTAAGGTAAATAATGTTATTTTTCTAGTCTAACCTCTTAATTCAACTACACACTATGAGTAGAATTATTATTTTTTTAAATTTTATTTAACACAGAAATATTGTCTACGAGAATGACAGCAAAAATGTTACATACCCATTTTTGAACTTCAAAGTGAGAGTAAAAAGTCCAGACAAATCATATTAACAAAATACTCAAGGAATCCAACAAAATGGTGATAATAAACAGTGTTGTAGTTCTGCAAATCGAAAATTCCTTTTTTATCTATAATAATTGAATTCCGTCCTAGAACAGGAGAATGACATGAAAACCAGGGGACAAACTTAAAAATGATGTACCTTGATTATTTAAATAATTAAATGTATTTAAAGAATTTATTTTACACCTTTAAGTATGCGTAATTTAATGCTACAAATTAAATTTGGAATGTTGATGTAAAATTTTAAAATAACTTAAGTAGATATATTTGAGAAACGAAAGGGGCACGCCAAAAGTGACTTTATGGTTATTCAAAACTACTTTGTAGGAAAAAATAAATGAGTTATTGTTTTCATAAGTATGGAATAACACCGGAAAAGTTATTTCTAACTATTAAAAAATAATAAATAAAATTCTAGGTCAAACAATCATTGTATTGTGCTCCTGGGACATAATATTGTTAGGATTTTGGAGAATCTCCCAACTGTTTTTTTATTTTGTGAAATAACGAAGCTTGAATCAAAAGGCAAGCATAAATTACGAATGCATTTAATGTAAAATTTTCCCTAGACGCGTATTTAACCGCCCCCTTCCCACATTATTGCGCTCTATTTTTTTTTTTTTTTTTTTTTTTTTTGAAATTTGATAGTTTAAGTATCATTTAGGATATATTGGTGGAAATCTTCAAAATTGAAATATTTATATTCTTTATAAACTCTTCAATTTACATTGAAGGTCACTCCCTGGATTAGTTACAACGGGGAGGTTTACCCCGGGTGACACCCAAGTGTTATTGTCATGTTTTCTATACAAAGTAAAGTTACAATCAGATGAGAGTAGTCGAGAAATTTTTACAATTAGGAATTGCTTAGAGCGTAATAAATGCTTCAATTATGTGTTAAATTATTTTTTAAATATTATTTGGTATTCCTGCATTGAAATCTACAAAAGGCGTGTCCAAAGTGCCACATTGCTTCTTAAAACATTGAATACATTTTTAAATGGATTCTTTTTCATAAAAATTAGGAAAATGATTTATAAGGCTCAAATTTTAGAGATTACATTTGGGCTGACGGAAAACATCCACACATTAAAATGTGTCTAAGCTAAATGATGCAAATGTTATGCTAAATATAGGGGTGGTATGTAAACTAAATAATTAAAGTATCAAAACATTCCAAATTGAAAGTTTTTTTTTTGAAATAATTTTTAATTATTATTTATTATTATTTAGAGACGTACCGAGTACTCGGTAACTACTCGGTACTCGGCCTACTCGGCCAATTTGCCGAGTACTCGGTACTCGGCCAAATTCTGATCAGATACTCGGCCAATACCGAGTAGTTGCAAAAAATTGAATATTGTCCAAGACAGATACTAAAATTTATTAAAAAAAGAGCAAGCATCATATTCTGCAATCATTTACAATTAAAATTTATAAGTCAAATTTAAATTTTGAGAATAATGAAGTTTGTAATGCTTCAATGGAATAAATCTTTATTTTAATGTCTTCAAAGTTAATAAAACTTATTTATTAAAAATTATGCAAAAAAGAAAAGTACAGAAAATATGGAATTTTTAGATTAAAAATGGATTTTTGCTTCAACCAAAAATTAGTTTTAAAAAATATAAAAATATCTTTGCTTAAAAAATAAAAATAAATAAAACAACGTTAAAAGTACAGTGTAGGAATACTGCAGACCAGGGTTGGCTTTCTGCCGGCAGAAACTAGTTTTTGCCGTGCCGGTGGCAGAAACTGGTTATAACCGGTAAAAACCGGCAGAAACTGGCAAAAACTTAAAAGTATCTTTAATTACTTAAGTGATTGCTAAATGATATTCGTTTAAGTAAACTAAAAAAATTAAACTTCATTTCATCATTTAAAAATATAAAATCCTATGATAATGCCCTTGATTCAGTTCGAAAAGGGAACTTTTCAATTGTAGATGCGCGTAATGTATGGATTAATCTAACAAAGGACGAAAAATCATATAAGGTGGTCAGGAAAGAGTAGTGATATACAGAATTAAAAGGCATTTCTGATTTTAATTTG